>NC_077235.1:47120894-47420894 GCF_027887165.1 Monodelphis domestica | reverse complement strand
TTTCCATGTTTCCATGACTCATTTTCTTTCTCTCTTCTCTTTCCTCCCCCCTCCCAGAGCCAACAAGCAATTCCACTGGGTTGTACAAATGTTGTCACTTGATACCTATTTCTATATTATTCATTTTTGCTATAGAGCGATCTTTTAAAGCCTGAGCCCCAAATCACACGCCCATATAAACAAGAGATAAGTCATGAGTTTTTCTTCTGTTTTTCTGCTCCCACAGTTCTTTCTCTCAATGTGGATAGCTTTCTTTCTCAAGAGTCCTTCAGGGTGGTCCTGGATTATTTGCAGCTCTTTTGGAAAGCTGATGCAGCAGCAAATTAGATTGAAGGAGTTTCTCAACTGATCATCTCTTTGAAAACACAAACTTTTCCCACCATCTCAAAGGAAGTTGTTATTTTACCCCTTTGAAGAGAGAATCAGTTGGGGGTGCTGATGAACTTGAGACTAGTGAGCTAAATGTTACAGTCCCAAAGGAATCATAAACAGTACTCTGAAAAATTAACCGTTTCTATCTTCAGAAGCTACTAAGCATGTTTGCTCCTCTGTAAGCAGAAAAAGGATTGATAACCCTCTTTGCATGTCTTTCCTGTAAATACTTTCACGTTTTGGAACAACGGTATAGAAATAGTCTGAGCAAAGTGAGTATTTTTAGTATGTCCCTGACCTGTCATGGCCTGTACATTAAGTGACATCTGAAGCAAAACCATTTAAAGTCTTCAGCAAAAGGTAGAAACACAAGTGGATTTTAATATACAGACTGAAACACTGACACCTCTTATTTCCACAATGTGAGAAAATATAGACATTTTTGTGTATGATGTCTCTCTGAGGGACTGCTTGACTCTTGTCCCCGTTGCCTCGCAGAGTTCCCAGCCTATGGCAGGGGCTGAAAGGTGCCTGTTTGCTTGACAAGGCTACATCAGGGTCTCCAAAGGGGCAGGGCATATTTACAACTTAGCCAGTAGATGAGGCCCAGGCCTTGAGGTCACAACAAAAGGAAGAAGACCAGATGACAGTCATGTCAGTGTAGAAGTGCGGTCTCCTAACCCAGAGTTTCCATCTGGGCCCAGCCAAGTATCTCAACTCACACCTGCCCTAAAGAACTCAGGGCAGCCAGGTCAGACACCAATTCTACATGCTACATAGCAGATTCCAAGGCAGGTCCAAAAGTGAGAGCACTCCTCCTATGGGAGTCCTGAAACCCTCTGTTTAATTGGGCCTAAGCATCTTTGCAACAGGCTGTCTCTGCTCTTCTACACCCCCTTTTTTCCTAGAAGGCTGGTCTTCACCTCTGGACTGCTTTATAAATGAACTTTTCAATTAATTCATTAACAGCGATTTATTTATTTAACAATTCACAAGTTGATGAAATGGACCTTTTTTATAATTTCTCTCCCTTATTCCTAGTTTTCCCCTCCAGGACCAAAGAGTACAAGTTGAATCCCTCCTCTCCAGGAGAGTCCGTCTGTCTGTCAGTCCATCCATTCGTCTGTCTGTCCATCTGTCTATCTATTTATCTCTCTGTCTTTCCTTCCTTCCTGTTTGCAGGTCCTCCAAGTTGTCCTTTGTCTAGGCTAAACATTGCCTACTTTTTTAGCTGATCCTCTTCTTTCCAAATGGGCACAAACAGCTCTTAATAATATTCACAAGACCACAGGGAGAACCAACAATAGACTGCAGAAGATCTGGAAATGCCCTTCAAATGAAACAAATGTTTGGGCATTTGAGGCTAAAAACAGAACAGTCCCTCTTCTCGTTGAATGTAATGGGAAGTGATAGGAGATATGTAGACTCAAATTAATAGGTATAGGGTAATAGTGATTTGAAGAGGGAGGGAGGGACGAAGAGAAGGAGGGAGCAAGTTAATTACCAGAGAACATCAAGAAAGGCAGGAGGGAACACCTGAACTATACTTTTGAGGAAGAGTCTAGAAAGTAAAGGTAAGGAGGGAGTGCATTCCCGACATTTGAATGTCAGTTTGACTGGAATCCTGGGTTAGGTGGCACCATGTTTATTTACACAAATGCAACATCTTTCTTATCTCTTCTTGTCTCTAGCTATATTTGTCAAGCAATCATAAAAGCTCACTCAACTGACGCACCACCTGACCTCATGAATCAGATCAAAAGGAAAATACTTAGGAACTACACACAAGGCCATACGACTTTAAGTGTGAAGCCTGAATCTGTGGGAGTTAAAAAATTAGGTAATTCTCTTCATGTTTATTTTAGCCTAAAGAACTCATGCTATTACTGTGGTTTTGTGCATAAAGTGCTAGGCTTGGGTTACTGAGCATGAGAGTTCAAATCTCACCTCTGACAGCTGTGTGACCAGGGGCAAGTCATTTAATCGGAGTCTCAGTTTTCTCATCTGTAAAATGGGGATGAGAAGATATCTAGTACCTAAGTGGGGGAATCAGAGGGCATCTAGCCTAATCAAGCTGGGAAAAATAATCTTCCCTACAAGGGAACCAACAAGTGACCATTGAGCCTCTGCTGAAAGACTTCACTCTCGCTGCCTCCCAGCAGTTCACTCCACTTTTGTATATCTCTGACTGGACTTCCCTCTGTGCCTAGGACCTTTACCCACTGGCACATCCCTCTACCATATTGGTACCCATCTCCCATTGAGTTTGTGACCATTTCACATTTTCCTTTGAAGCTTTACAACCCCGATGTTCTCTAGCACAATAGTAACTATCTGCTGTTTATTCATTTTAAGGACCTATTTCTTGGCTTTTAACTTTCTATTCCAGGCAGGCTCGGCTGCTCGGGGCCTGGGGGATAATGGCTCAGGCTCTTCCTGCTGCTATTTTCTTACCTCTACCCTGGGGGCCTTTGACACTTGATTCTTGCTATATTCTGTGACCCTAGGCATGGTCACTGCCCCACCGGGAACAGGGCAGGCCTTGGTCTTTGAGTGGTCTCAGGTGCTCCTCTGGCCCCTCAGCCACGACCCCAGGGCCCCAGCATGGGTGCTGTCTCCTCAGACACCTCTGACTCAGAACTGAAACCAAGGATTCTGCCCTACTGGAAGCGACTCCAACCGTGGTCCCCTATCCCTTGGCTTTTGTTAGCTCCGCCTCCTCCCCTCCTGCCGCTAACAACAGGGTCACTTCCGGTGGGTGAGTTTCCCAACTGCGGCTGTACGAGTATGCACATGCGCTAACAGCTGCCCCAGGGCTTATTTTTTGTTTAAAAAAATTTTTTTAATGGCTCGGGGTAGACCACCACCCAGGGAGGTCAAACCTTTATCCAACGCCCTTCCAAGTTGTCGGACTGGAAGATTGCTTTCCCCCGACTTTCAATTATTTTTGCAGTTCTAAAATTCACTCTGAGGCATTATTTTAAGTTTGGGGGCAGGGGGTTGGGTTTGGGAGGTCGGTCATTTCCAGCCTTATTATGCCATCTTCCCACAATTCCCTTTCCCTGGTGCTGAACCTGTGAAACCCCTTTAAGAAATCAGCTCTCTAAGAAATCAGAAGGCTGCTGAGAGCTGGAGCACTATTAGGCTGAGGGGGAAGAGCAGCTTTCAGGAACCATCGATAAAAAAGAGGAAGAAATAGGGATGCAGGGGGTGAGGGTGCTGTGGGAAGGGCCGTAGTGACCCAGAGGACTTAAAACTTGAAGGAAGCAGAGAGAGGTCTAACCCAAGCCAAGTGACTCTTCTAGTCTCCAGAAACCTCTCCCACTGTATCACACCCTCCTTTCAAGGATCAAATTCAGGACCTTCAGCTTAGGAGACTGACGCGCTGCCTACTGCGCTGAAGAGTCAGTTGGCTTGGGCTTGGCCCCACCCGACGGGGATTGTCTTTTGCCTCTGGGTCCATTATTCAGTCTGAAACTGCTAGCCTGAGATTCCCTTTGGGGAGGATTCTCACAGGAACAGGGAACAAATACAAGCTTTGGGGTCTCCAACTTGCCAGTTAGTCCTAAAACTTGGGGTTCATCATATCTTACTAGGCTGCAAGTTTGGGGCTTCTGGATACCATGTTGACACTAGGCAATGGGGAATTCAAAGACCCCAAAAGAAGCAATCTTTGTCTTAAAGGTGTATATATTCTGACATAAGGAAGTACTTTGGGGCAGGGGGAAGCCACTATCTACTGAAGAAATTAGCAGAGGCCTCTGGGAGTTGGCATTACTTGAGATGAGCCTTGAGAAGAACTAAGGATTCCAGGGCCCTGAGGTGAAAAGGCATGGAAGACAGCCAGGGCAAAGGAACAGAGGGAGGAGGTGGGATGCCATGGCTGGGGAGCAGCAAGCAGAGCAGTCTGGCTGGATTCTAATAGTGTGAAGGAGAGTAATGCGGGGGAAAGGGAAGCTGGAGGCATATTGTTACAGCCTGACCTGTGCCTTCCTACACACTCAATAAATAAGTGTTGACTTATTGACTAACTTGGGCAGGCAATCCAACTGTCCAGAGATGAGCCCAGCCATGTTATGGGGATGCTTCAAATGCTTGTTCTCTAACACTGCCAACATTGGAACAATAAAAGTCAGCCTTGCCTGACCACTCCATGTCTTCCACCCTGCCTGAAGGGTGGCTCATTCTTCACAGTAGACAGATTACTGGGAACAGAATTCCCAGTGAAGCTACTAATGAGCCCAGATATTTTCTGAGCAATGCTTAAGGGTTTATAGAAAATGCCGACATCCAGAATCTGACCAGGTCTGCAAAAAGCAACCCTGTCAGGTAGGTAGGAGCAAGAATTCTCTTTATCTTAGAAATGAGGAAACTGAGGCTCAAAGAAGCTCGCCCAAGGTCTTATAGGCAAAATTGGCAGCATTAGGACTTGACTTCATGCTTGACATTTCTGGGTTCCTAGTTGAGTATTCTTTCCATCATATTCCACTGTGGCATATATTGCTGTAGAAGGCACAGTTCTGTATAATAGAAGAGTAGTGAAGAGGGCAGACACAAAGGCATAAATAGAAAATGAGGCAGAAAGAGAGAGGCAAGGAAGTACACCTAGCACGATACCACCTAGGAATAAGCATTTGAGAGAATCAGTTATTTTCAATTAGAAGGGACTTCTGAGATTGTCTACAGAGGAGGTAACTGAGGCCCGGGAAAAGGAAGGGATTCACCCAAGGAGGCCACATAGCTAGTAGTAGATTCTGGTTTTGAATTCAGTTCCTCTATGTGCATCTGTAGTGTCGTTCTGGACTGGTTATACCTGACTCCTACCAGTTTCTCCAGTCGTTCAGGCTTGATCTTAGAACAAAATGGGATGGTTGTAGGTCATTCAACAGTTAACAAAAGAAAATGCACTTAGTCAGAGTAGGGCATCCTGGGTGGATTCAGTCAAGTCAAACTACTTTGGCTCAGTTTCCCACTGAACCTCCTCTGGCTGCTTTGTTTTCAGGTGACCAGGAAGTGATATCATCAGCCTGGGCCTTTAATCCCTTGACCCAATCAAGTGTTAAAGATGATATAAATGCATTTTTAAAAAATAAGTTTGTATTAATGTCTTTTCCTCCAGTATTTCTCCTTTCCCTTCTCCTAGAGAGTCATTCCATATAACAAATAGTGTTTTTTTAAAACAAAAAAAAAGAAGAGGAAAAAAATCAGTATAACTGATCAGTAAGACAAAGAAGGCTGAACATGTGTGCAATGTACAATACTTGTGGACCTCTCACCTCTCCAAAGGAGAGAGATAGGAATGTCTTCTCAAGTCTCCTTTTTCAGCCATACTTGTTATTTGTTACTTTGCAACATTCACTGTTAATTTTTTAAAAGGATTATTCTTCCAGTTTACATTGTTGTAGTCATTGTGGATATTCTTTCTTGTCTCTACTTACTTGTCTTTATCAGTTCATGTAAATCTTCCCATGCTTCTCCGTATTCATTACATTCATCATCTCTATAACACAGGAATATTGTTTGTCTATTCCCCAATTGATGGACATTTGTGTTGTTTCCGGTTCTTTACAATCACAAAAAAATGCTGCTATAGGTATTTTGGTATATATTGGGACTCCTTAAAATAGAGCTTCTTGGGGTCTAAAGTTAATCATGGATCCTCTAGGTCCAAAGGTATGGACAGTTTAGTCACTTCATTTGAATAATTTCAAATTGCTTTCCAAAGTGCTTGTATTCACAGCTCTACCAATCATACACTAGTGGGCCTATCTTCCAATGACCACTCCAACATTGATTATTCCCATCTTTGCCAATTTACTGGATGTGAGGTGAAGCTTTAGGGTTATTTTGGTTACTGATTTGGTACATTCTTCCATATGGTGGTTAATACTTTGCACTTCTTCCTTTGGGTCTCAATATCTTTTTTTAACCCTTACTTTCTGTCCCAGTAACAACCCTAAACAGAAAGGCAAGGCCTAGGAAAACAAAATTAAGTGACTTGCCAAGGGTCACATAGCTAGGCAGCATATGAGGTCAGATTTGAACCCAGGTCTTCCTCACTCCATGCCTGGTGCTCTATCCACTGTGCCACCTAGCTGCCCTTGGCTCTCAATAGCTTGAAAGGAAGAACTAGCCTATTTTTCATAGGAGTGGAGTTAGGATATTACTCCCATCACATACCACTATATCACCCTGATGGTGGTAGTGAAGGTCTCACCAGAGATTGAAAGATTCTGAGAAATTTTCTGACCTTCCACATTCTTTGGAGTGTTTTGTCCTCCAGGGAAGAAAACAATTCATTAAGCAGTGGATATGCTGATCATAGTCCCTTGCATACAGTAGCCACTCTTTAAATGTCTTGAATTGGAAGAACATTAGATTTGATTCCACAAATATCTCAAAAGTTCATTTGAATATGGCTGATATTTGGACATTCGAGATTATCATTTGAAAGCTGAGTGAGTGTAATTCAGATCTTATCCTGTGAAAGGGAGGCAGCCCAGCATGGTAGATAGGGTACTAGACTTGGAGTCAAGAAGATCCGCGTTCTGGCAAAGAATTAGAAATTGAGGGGATGCCCATCAGTTGGGAAATGGCTCTTATATAGCCCCATAAATGTGAAGAACAGTCTAATTTTTAAAAAAAACTTGGAAAGAACTACATGGAATAATGAGCAATGAAGTAAGTACAACCAAGAAAACATTATACACAGCTACAGAATTAATACTGGAAGGATAAATTAGGAGTGTAACCTCCAGATTGTGAACTGAAAGGTAAAAATGGGAAAGACTTAATTTGTCCAAACATGTCAGCCTCCCAGATGATGCCTTCTGTGATGTTGGAAAGGAAGGGAGAGGTTGAGACAGTTGCAGATTGATAGATCCTGGGACCAAAACCCCCTTTCCCCTTTCCTAATCCTTGCCGAGACCAGTAGCCCCCCCCACACCCCCAACCTCAGCACCTATCCAAACTGTGAGACAAAGCCCCAGTGAAACCTGGCAGGACATCAAGACTTTGTTGTCAAGGTCTAGACAAATGGCCTCCTGCATCACTGACCATCAGGCCTAAGAACTTCCCACCCCCCAGAGATGGAGGTTCCAACCTCCTTAGGGACTGAACCCATGTACCCCAACTTTGACCAATTAGAGGCAACACAGGTTACCTCATCCCAGACCACCACCCTATAAAAGATTGCCCCCTTCTCCACCCAGGTAGAGATCCCTAGCCATTTGCAGGTTGTGGGCTCCCTCCTTGCTCTCCCTTCCTCCCTGCCCCATCTTTCCCACAATAAAGCCTTGCTGCATTACACGGTCTCTCAGTCTCATTAGCCTCGGGTCGGACTCCCTGTCAGCCAGGTCTGACATGGATGGGATTTATTATGCAGGTATGAAGAAAAGTAAGTTAAGCACAGAAGAGATTTGTGGTTTCATTTCTGCATAATCTTTGTTTTATTGGGTTTTGTAAAATTTGGAATTAAAAAAATTAAATTAAAGTTTTAAAAAGAGGGGGAAAAGATGAATTCAAATTCTGCCTCAAATCCTTACTAACTGTATGTCCCTGAGCAAGTCACTGTCTCACTTTCTAGGCCTCATTTTTCTCATCTGTAAAATGATGGGGCTGGATTCAATAGCTTCTGAGGTCCTTTCCATCTCCAAATCTATGATTCATACTACACAACCCTACTAGAATACCATAGTCTGAAGGTATGGACAGTTTAGTCATTTCATGAGTGTTTGTCCTTTCTCTTAGGACCATTAAATAGACATCCACTACATTTGGTGGTAAAGTATGTAGAGTCTTAACATAAGAAAAAGAAAAACAAAGTCTCAGCTATCCATTAATAGGGATAGGGTGACCCTGAGAGGCTCCCTTTTAAATGGCTGTCTGGCTCATAGGAGCATGGATTCAGAGCCTCAAGGAATCGCAGAGACCATCTAGTTGAAACCCTGCATTTTACACATGAGGAAACGGAGACCAAGAGAAATGAAGTAACAAGGTCACATGGGTTAGCAGATGGAACAGCCAGAATTTGAGGCTGGGTCCTCTTCCCCAAATCTCATGTTTTCTCTATTGCACCAAGAACTTTTTGAGCTGTTTAAAGTGTGCCGTATTTCAAGTCACCTATTAGTCAATTTTAATTTGACCTATTAGTCAAAATGACCTTGCCAAAAAAAGCCTTGATTTGCATTTGGAGCCAAAGAGTCCTAGAGCTGGGCATCACCTTGGTGTACTGAGGCTCTTGTCCAACAGGCATCACAATGACGAGGGGCCCCTAAAATGTACTTATCTCCTCTGCTTAGAGCCAGGAAAGTGCCCAGAAGAGGAAACCGTCTCCAAATACAAAGGAACATACAAGTGGCCATTAACCAATCCAACAGAGAGAGCTCAAAGCAGCTGTGTTAAGAATCCCAGTCAGAATGCGACCAGAATTTGGTAAGTACAGAATCAATTTCTATTAGCTCCAAATTGACATGTGCTGATTTATTTCATCTACCCAATTATACCTGCTGCCTTTCACCCATCCTATGCCAGTCTGACTTCTGCCACCTTTGAATGTCACTCGCTCTTTGTTGGTGCCAACTCTTCTGTTTTTTTAAAAAGAAGGTGGTTCTCACAAATTAGAAATCAACACCAGACAGCAAGATAGGACTTGTAAAATGAACCCAGTTTCTGATTTGGGTAGTATTTGAAGTTGACAAATCTGGGCGGTAATGGAGAATTTCCAAATCTTAGAGCTGGGGGGGGGGGCCTCGGTAGTGAGAGGATTCTTAGTGGATTTAGACCTGGAAGATCTCTCCAAAGGTCATTCAGTCCAACCCATCTGTGAAGAAGAATCTCCTTTGAAACTCCTTCCTGATGAGTGTAGTTGCCTCTTTTTAAAGACCTTCAGTGATGGGAAACTCATTACCTCCTAAAGTAGCCCATTCTACTTTGGTACATCTTTTAGCTGTTAGACAACTTTTCTCTATGCTAAGCTGAAATCGACCTCTCAACAGCTTCTACCAAGGGTTTCTAGTTCTG
Organism: Monodelphis domestica; assembly: GCF_027887165.1. Taxonomy (NCBI): domain Eukaryota; kingdom Metazoa; phylum Chordata; class Mammalia; order Didelphimorphia; family Didelphidae; genus Monodelphis; species Monodelphis domestica. The sequence continues at coordinate 47,411,501 of NC_077235.1, read as the reverse complement.
CCCTCTGAAGCCCAACAAAACAAATCTCATTCTTTCCCCATATTTAAATATTTGAGAATAACAAGCATATGTCTACCAAACCTTTTCTTCTCTGGGCTCAGCAGCCTCAGTATTCTCAAGTGATCCTAACATGGGGTGATTTCAAGTCTCACTATCTCCGTCACCTTCCCTACTTGTCAATGACATTCCTGAAATGTGGTCCCCAGAAATGACTGCAAGAATCCAGATGGGCTCTGATCAGTGCAGTGGAACAGAAAACAGGCACAAAATTAAGAAGCAATCTGGAAATATGAGCTATTTGAAAGCTGATCAGCCAGGCAAGAAGAAAAAGAACGAAATGCCAACATGGCTGGTAGCATAACCTCTACCTAAATCTTTTCATAGGCAACAGCAAAGGGCAGCTGCCATTTGCATTAGGATTTTTACAGGAGTTTGCTGAGAAACATAGGCATGTTTAGGGAACTGGTGGTACAATGGGTAGAGAGTTGGACCTGGATTCAGGAAGACCTGAGTTCAAATCAATCGTCAGACACTTACTGGCTGTGTGATTCTGAGCAAGTCACTAAACTTCTATCTGCCTCAGCTTCCTCGTGTGAAAAATGAGGATAATAAGGGCACTTACTTTGCAGAGTTATTATGAGAATCAAATGAGATGATTGCAAAGTTCCCAGCATGTTGTAAGTGCTCCAGAAATGTTAGCTATTATTTTTTAAAGGTAAAAAAGCCCCTTTAAAGGTGAGAAAGTCCAGTATATGTCATAGAACCATAAAGGTGAATAGGAAATTAGAGGTCATCCTGTTCAATTTCCTCATTTGACAGATGAAAAAACCGAGGCCTAAAGAAGCAAAGGGATTTGTACAAGGTTACACAGATAATTAAAAAATAGGGATTTCTACTTCAGGTCCTATGACTACTAGTATAACTTTTTTTTTCCCACTGAGTGCCTTCAAGGGCTTGCTCAAAAGCCCCCAGTGACTAAGCCCCTAATGCACCAAGCAGATAGTCAGCTCTGGTAATTAGCCACCCGACTGCAGAGAACTAAGCATTTCTTTTCCAGAAAGTACAGAGGGTAAGGAAGATGGTCCAGGGTCTCACAAACAGCTCACGGTGTTTCTATTCCTGTAGGTGGTGAGTAACAGTTTTGTGTCCACTAAGTGCATGTTGCTCTCCCTTTTAGTGAAGATGAAAGGGCTAGAGTGATGCCTCTCAACTCTCTGGGTTACCGGGGAAAATAAGATAGTTCTTGGAAATAAACACTTTAGGGGAAGAACAAAGGAGAAAACAAATCAACAGAGGCAGGAATTCTAGCCTGTGTAGGAGGAAGATGACACAGAGGAAGAAGAAAAGAAGATGGACAACTAAATACAGGAAGCTAGACAAGAAGTATAATGAACCCTCTGATGGGGAAACAATTTCTTGTGCCCCAAGGACTGTGGACCAACAAGTGCCACCAAAATAGAAGTCATTTCATACTGGCCAATGTTTATGACAAGGAAATAGAGGCAAACAGGGCATAACCTGAAATCTGCCCTAACTTTAAAGAAAGTAGGGGTCAAAGAGTTCCAGGAAAGAGAAGGGAAGCTCTGAATAATAAAATTCAGTTGATACAAACACAAAAACAAACTATTCTAATGAAGAAGAGGAAGAACTGTCAGGAATTGATCCAAATGCACAGGGAACTTTCATTGGTCAATTTATATGGTAAAAAGTGGAGCTAGGTAGCTAAGTGGATAGAGTACTGGGCCTGTAATCAGGAAGACCTGAGCTCAAATCCACATTCAGACACTTTACCAGCCCTGTGACCATGGACAAGTCACTTCGCCTCTGTTTGCCTTAATCCACTGAAGAAAGAAATGGCAAAGCACTCCAGTATATCGCAAAGAGTCAGACATGATTGAACAACTGAAAGCATATGTTTCAGGCACAGCCAATGTGGGAATTTATTTTGCCTGACTGTATTTGATATAAGGGCTTTGTAAAATATAACTTTTATTTGATTAGATTTCTGTTCAATTTTTCTTCTTCCAAATCACACCATCCCCCATGGGAAAAAACTCTTGTTTGCATAGGCAAGCACAACAAATTTCTACGTTGGCTAGGTCCAAAAATGTATGTTATTCTATATCTTAAGTCTATTACCTCTCTGTCAAGAAGTCATTATTAGTCTTCTGGAATCCTGGTTGGTCATTGTAGTGATCAGAGTTCTTAAATCGTTTCAGGTTGTTTGTCTTTATAATGTTGTAGTTAAATTGTTCTCTTGGTTCTGCTCACTTCGCTCTGCATTAGTTCATATAAGTCTTTCTAGGTTTCTCTGGAACCATTTCTTTCATCATTTCTTAGGGTATAATCACATTAATTCCATTCATATATTCTAAGTTTGTTCAGGCATCCTCCAACTGATGGGTACCCCACATAGTTTACTGTTCTTTGTCATGACAAAAAGAGCTGCTATAAACATTTGTGTTTGTATAAGTAATTTCCCCTCTTTCTTCGATTTTTTGGGGAGTATAGGTCTAGTAGAAGGGTATTACAGGGTCAAAGAGGTTAGTGATTTGGGGACAGAGTTCCAAATTGCTTTCCAGAATGGCTGGACCAACATAGTTCCAACAATGCATTAACTTCCTGTTTTCCTGCAGCACCTCCCTATTTGCCAATTTTGCCAATCTGATAAATGTGAATTAAGCCTCAAGAACCTCAGAGTTGCTTTAATTTGCATTTCTCAAATTATTAATGACTTGGAACAGTTTTAATATAGCTCTTAGTGGCTTAGATTTTTTTCCTTTGAATATTACCTGTTTATATTTTTTTAATTTGAATTTTTAAATGTTTATTTATTTTAAATAAACCCTTACCTGCTGCCTTAAAATGAACACTAAGTATCAGGTCTAAGGTAGAAGAGCAGTAAGGGCTACACAATTAAGGTTAAGAGACTTGCCCAGGGTCACAAAGCTAGGAAGTATCATAGGCTACATTTGAACCCAGGACCTTCCATCTCTAGGCCTGGCTCTCTTATCTCCTGAGCCACCAAGCTACACCCCTTGTTCATATCTTTTAATCATTTATCACTTGGGGAAACATGGGTTGGGGTTTTTCCCCCAAAGGGTGGAAAGGTAGAAGGAGTGGGGCTAATGATAAAGTTGCCAAAAAGGAGAAGGAATCAAAAAGAAAAGATCAGTGAAGCATTTTTTAAAAATGCACAGGAGAGAAGGTAAGGAATGAATCATAGACAAGCATGACAGCTTTTGAAAGTTACATGTTCTTCCTCTAAAGGAAAAACAAGACGCACATTATAGAGATTCATAGTTTCATGAAGATGGAAGTAAGGACCAGGAACGGAGGAAAAACACCAAGAAGTAGTACAGAACAGTGTCAAAAGAGCTGTAAGCAGAGTGTCAGCAGTGCCCTGAGGCTGGTGATAAAAGCAAAGAATAACAAAAAGGTCTTTTTAGCTATGTTGGGCAGCTGGGTTCTGTGGCTGAAGAGCTAAATTCAAACCAAGCCTCAGACAATTACTAGCTGTGTGATTCTGGAACAGTCACTTAACTGCTGTCTGCCTCAGTTTCCTCATCTGGAAAATGTGAAAAATAATAGCACCTACTTACCACAGCTGTTGTGAGACCAAGGTGAGATTACCTTTTTTAAAGCTCTCTGCAAATTTTAAAGGACTATATAAAAGCCATTATTATTATCATTTGGGGGTGGCAAAAAGAAGAAAAGTCACTCTCTTGTTAGTGATTTTTGTTCTCCACTCTCTGCCTGAAAATCACTCTTTTTTTTAAAAAAACCCTCACTTTCTGTCTAGGAATCAATACTGTGTATTAGCTCCAAGGCAGAAGAGCGGTAAGTGCTAGGCAATGGGGGTTAAGTGACTTGCCCAGGGTCACATGGCTGGGAAGTGTCTGAGATTTGAACCTAGGACCTCCTGTCTCTAGTTCTGGCTCTCAATCCATTGAGCTACCCAGCTGCCCCCTGAAAATCACTCTTCTTGAGAGGTAGCATGCTATCATGGAAAGAACCCGGTATTTGGTTTCAAAGGGCTTAGTTTTAAACCTCAGCTTTGATACCAACTAACTAGGCAATCTTGGGCAATTCACTTTACCTCTGTGGGCCTCATTTTCCTCATATCTAAAAATGAGAGGGAATGATCTACGAGATTCCTTTCAGCTCTATTGTCTAAGCTTCTATGAGTCATGGGATGCACGACAAAGCTTTATTCATCTATGATTGACTCATCATACTCTCCATGGCCCGTATTTCTCTTCTGTGTGTGTTGAGTTCGTAGGTACTCAGAGGGTATGGGCTGGCTGTGGTCATGTACTTGGTCCTTGACCTATGCATGCCTGAGTTCCAGTTTGAAATTCCTATTGAATATCCAGGAGGAGTCATCTAGCCTTCAGTTGATGACTGAAGATGGAGTTCAGGAAAGAAATGTCATCCCAAATAGCATGTCTTGAAGAGAAGGTAATTGCACCCTTAAGAAATGATGAGATCACGAAGACAGAAAGTAGAGAGAAAAGTTAAGAGGGCCAGGGCAAATTCCTGAGTTGGAAATGGAAAATGAACCAACAAAAGAAACTGAGAAAAAGTATTCAGATAGGTAGGAAGAGAGCCAGGAAAGAGCAGTGTTACAGTGTAGCTCTTAGAATCAAAAATTACAGAGAGCCACTAAGCTTTCCTTTAATCTGGAAACCAGAGCTGTCAAGGCTAAGAAAGGATAGCAAGAGAATGAAAAATAACCCTACCTTCTCCTTCTTTTTCAGCACTATTGATATTGAAAATGGCAAATCTAGCTGGGGAACTCTTCGATACAAACAATGTAAGCTGCTCCAGGCACTTCCAGATAAGATTGTTGACCTTGAAGATATAATCATAAATGATGGTGAGAGCTGATTAGACACATATTCAATGACTGGGGCCAGATTAGCTACTTGACATAGGACCACACAGTGCAGGCTAGCCCTACTTTTAGAAAACCCAATTAAATCATCCACTCAAATAGAGTAGATAAAACATGGGGGCCGGGGGTGGGAATGAGAATCATTATTCACTCTTTGAAAAGGAGTAATTGAAATTCCCTTTAAGTAGCTAGCACTCCCAGAATGTTTGAAATGTTATTCAAATTATAAAAATTCAGTTTAGACATAACTTGCCAGGCTCTGATCTATGTGTAAGAATCAAATCTGTCTTCAGTGAATTGAAAGAAAACCAAAGTATAGAATTCTTAAGACCTTGCCTTGAGAAGAATAAAAATACAGGCCAAGGAGCAATGTATTTCTTTTCGAAATATTTTATTGATTTTTTTATTATTGTTATTTTCCCCAGTACTCCCATGTAATCTTCTCTTGCAATAAGGTCAGATAGCTTGACAAAACAAAGAAAAATTGACCATGTCTGACATTACATCTTTCACTCTGCACCTGTCATCCAAGTAGCTTTCTACCAAGAGGAGGGAGATCCCTCATCATCAGACCTCTGTAGTCAAGACTTGTCGACTTTTTGATCTCAGTTCTGATGCATTTTAGTAATGTCTTCCTTTACAACATTGTGATCATTGTGTACGTTGAGCAATAGTTAATTTCTCAGCTGAAGAAGAATGTACAAGGAATTTGGTTGCCATAGAAACCACATCTTAAGGCAATCCGGACCTATTCTATTTTTCTGTCATCAAAACAATTCTAAGGGAAGTTTCTTTCCCCAATGTGCAGAGAAAAAACAACCTAGCATGGTAGATAGAGCACTGGATAGGGAGTCAGGAAGGTTTGGCCCCCCACCTCTGATTGTATGACTCTGGGCAAGTCACTTAACCTCTCTGAGCCTCAGGAAACTCTGGAAGAATATAAATTATAAATTAGTTATAATCTGTGTAGCTGGAGGAAATTCTCACATAGATCATTAATTTAGTCCCTGATTCCCTTACTCCTGTGGTCTGGAGTCCTGATAGAAAAAAAAAGATGTCCCTGCTAGAGGTCATGGAAACTTAGACCTGAGATCAGATTTCAGCTCCCAACTCTGACATCCAGGGACCCTGGGCACATATTTGGACCTCTTTGAGCCTCAATTTTTCTATCTACAAAATGGGATACCCTTAGCATGTGTGTTTTTTTGTTATATATGAAATATTATAAGCAACTATGCAAAATTAAAAATGACCATATGAAAACAAATTATTAGTGCAATTTGAACCCAGGAGGGCTCTACACACAACTCCAAACTTATAAGAAGGACTCCTTTTAGATGTGGATTCTTTGCATCACTCAAGAATCCCTCCCTGTCCAAAAAGATTTGCCTCAGGATTCAACATGTTTCTTAGGACCTGGACAGACCAGATATGACTTACTTACAACTTTGTCAGGAAGGTAGAAATCAAGGTCCCTCTACATTTTCATGTAGTTCAACCTGACTCAACATTTCTTTATTTGTCCAGATTAAGGGGAGATGTCGAGAAAAGATTCATTAAAGAGGTGGGGAACAATTGGTGAGGAATGGTGCATATGCTGCCAGACACAGTCAATGTGTTAGCTAGTTTTGCTGAACTGCTTTTAAATTCTTTGTTACAAGGGATGGCTCAATGGGTGAAAATGGAGGATTTATTTGGACATGAATGCGATGTTTTGAAAAGTTATCAGTTGGCGGCATCTAGGTGGCCTAGTGGATTGAGAGTCAGGCCTAAAGAGAAGAGGTCTTGGGTTCAAATGTGGCCTCAGACACTTCCTAGCTGGGGGACCCTGGGCAAGTCCCTTCACCCCATTGCCCAGCCCTTACCACTCCACTACCTTGGAACCAATACACAGATTGATTCTAAGGTGGAAAGTGAGGGGTTTTTTAAGTTATCAGAAAAGCAAGATAAACATCTGGGGTTAGTAGAAGAGTAAAAATCCCCACTCTAACATAGCTTTATCATCACTGTTTCCAACCTCTTCTAGAGAATGCTGATGACGTCGCTGAACACATTTTGAATCTCATACGTGACTCCCCAAGCCTAAGCCAAAGAGAAATCAAGATAATTGTTTTGAAGGTGTCTGAAATCTCAAAATGTGATGAATTAAGCCAGAATCTGGCACAGGTCCTATTACAGATACTTGATGTGGTTTTGAGGACTGGATTAAAGCCCGAGCAGCACAACCTAAGCAATGAGTAAGTAAGAAGTGATGACTTTCTCTGGGCCTCATTTTCATCTTTTTTCAAGGGAGGGAGTTTGGCCAAATGACCTCTGAGGCCCCATCCAGCCCTACAGTTATCCTGGTCAGGAGGTAAAGATGAAGGCCTGAAGAGGCCAAGTGGCTTGCCCAGGGTCTACCTGGGTAGAAAGTATCCATTAGAATCCATGTTCCTTAAGGGCAGGGACTTCTTTCAGATTTCTTTGTATCCTACATGCTTGACACATACTAAGAAACATTTATTGAATAACCAAGTGACCTTATCCCAGACTGGCTTTGGAAAGGGGACTCAAGACAGAGCCAGGGGCAGCTGGGTGTCTCAGTGGATTGAGAACCAGACCCAGAGACAGGAAGTCCTGGGTTCAAATTTGGCCTCAGACACTTCCTAGCTGTGTGACCCTGGACAAGTCACTCAACCCCCATTGCCTAGCCTTTACCATTCTTCCGCTTTGGAATCAATACCCAGTATCTATTCTAAGACAGAAGGTGAGGGTTTAAAAAAAACAGAGCCAAGCTGGCCCCAAACAGGGGTTAGGTGAGCACTTATGAGTATGACGTGCCTTTTGGGGAATGGTTTTGGACATAATATCCAGTCTCTGCCATGACTGAAATTCTGTAATTCTATGGCTTTAAGTCCCAAGCAATGGCTACTTTTGTGAAGGGTTATTATTGAATAATCCATTCCCATCATACAGCCCCAATCTCAGAATCTGACTAGATAAATCAGCCAACCATGAGCAAATATCCAACTGCCTTCTATTTCCAGAGCTGCCTTGGGCCTCTGAAAGGCAAATGAATGATAGCGTATGGCTCCCTGACCTCAGGCAGGTCCCAGGGAGAAAATGATGAGTCTCTCTTCAGGGATATAATCTAATAGGCCTGTGAGATATAGAAAAGACCCAGCTTTGGAATAGGAAGGCCGGGATTGAACTCCCAGACACTCTTGGCATCACTCTCTATGGACAAGTCAGTAAACTTTTCCAAGCCTCAGGCCTTGCAGCTATAAGATGGAAGGTGAACATCCTGGCAATGGCTTGCCTCCTTCCATCCCTGGATTGGGATTTGAATATGAAAAACGGCCCTCTGTTATCATTATTACAAGTGTGACACAAGACACAGATTACAGGAGCTGGAGAGCCTCTAAAAAGAAAAGAAAAATCCATGGATGTTCGAGTAGTCAGGGATGACTTCTTGGAGGAGGCAGACCTTAAGCTCAACCTTAAGAGACAGGAAGAGGCCATGAAGGAAAGGAGAGAAGGGAAACCATTCCAAACAAGATAGCAAGGCCATGAACAAATGTGTAGAAGTCTGAATAAGTTTGGTGTGTACTAGGGACAGTGAGGAGGCCTGGGACAGAGGGTTCATGCACATGAGCAGTAGGGGAGCAGGGTGTAGTTAGACAATTATGGAAGGCCTTGAATGAAGATCCAAAGGAGTTTGGATTTGATGCAGTGGGCAATAGAGAGTCCTTAAAAGTAATAATGATAATAGTAATAATGGCATTCAGTGTGGAATAGTAGATAGAATAGAGAGCTGACCTTGGAAGCTTAAGTCCTGTGCCTTAGACATATATTGGCTGTCGTCCCATGGACAAGTTATTTCATTCCTCAGTACCCTTTGGCAATCTCTAATAATATATGTTTGGGAGGTGTTGCTGACCTGCATCAGCAGAAGGAGTCTCCACACTGGGAGTCCTCTAAAAGAATAAAATCTGAGGTCCAGACTGACAATGTTGATGCTAACAGAAGTCATTATTGTTACCCGTCAGCAGATGAAGAAAGAAACCTAGAAGTTAAAAAAAGATCATACTGCTAGTAAGTGCTAGAATTAGTATCTGAATACAGAACATCTCATCCCAAATCCATTCTTTCCACTGTACTCTACTTACCCTTTATTAATATTTATTACTAACTCTGGCTGGATTGCTGGACTTGGAGTCAGGAAGACAGGTTCAAATCCAGCCTCAGACATGTACTAACTGTGTGGCCCTGGCCAAGTCACTTAACCCTACTTGCCTCAGTTTCCTTACCTATAACATGGAGATAATAATAGCAGCCACCTTTCAGGGTGCAAAGCTCTTTTCAAACCTTGCCGTGCTCTAGAAATGCTACCGAATATTGTTATTACTAGTAGTAGTAGTAGATGACATTTACACACCACTTTAGCATGAGCCTAGCTAATACCAGCTTAGCTAAACTCAGAAAAACTCATCTCCAGGTTGGCTGTAGGGGGAATTTATTAAAACCTTTTTTAACCCCTCACCTTCCATCTCCAAATTAATACTGTGTATTGGCTCCAAGGCAGAAGAGTGGTAAGGGCTAGGCCATGGGGGTTAAGTGACTTGCCCAGGGTCACACAGCTGGGAAGTGTTTGAGGCCAGGTGATACCTTTTGTTTTTACAAAGCATAAATTTTCTCTTGTATCCCTTTCCTACCCTCCCAGAGAGTCCTTCCATAAAACAAAGACATTTTTTTTTAAAAAGAAAAAGAGGAAGAATGGGGAAAAAATTATCAAAGCTAATCATTACGTAGAAAAATACCTTCCCATATATGCAGTGTTCCACATTCATGGACAGCCCTCTGTAGAATTATTTATAATTCAATATTCCAACTCCAGAAGAATGGTGAAGGTATGGTTGGCCCCATCTACACCACAATCTCTCTGATATTCATGAGTTATTGTGAGTGAAAACAGTTCATCCCCTGATGGTGGGTTGCTGGTGATGAGACTCCCTAAACTTTGCTAGGCTGGTTCTTGTATGATGGGCTTAGACTGATCTTCAGATAGCAAATACATGATCCATTACCAAGACTGTATGTGATGATTTTCTGACTTGCTTGAACCTGCCTTATCTCCCAGGATAAGAAATCTTGCTTGATGAATTGTTTTAGCTAATGACGATAGCTAGGTCTATCATGGATAGTTTTGGATATGGAGTAATGAAGACCAGAGTTCGAATCTTGTCTTGAACATTTACCTAGTTCTGTACTCTGGGCAAGTCACTTAGCTTCTCTAAGTCTCAGTTTCCTCATCTGCAAAATGGGAATAAGCACTTACCTCACAAGGTTGTTGTGGATCAGAGGAGACCATACATGTAGGCCACTTTGGGAACCTTAAAGTGCTTTATAAATGCTCACTAGTAAATATCCCTAATGGTGTTTTTTTGTCCTTGAAAGGATCCTGAGGACAATTGAGCAGGTAGGCTATAAGATGGAGTTTTCTGGAAAGATCGCCAATGTAACTGTGGCTACATTGGCGTTAAGTGTGCTTCACATGGATGAGGAATTTGAAGGCGTGTCCTTTAGCATTCGCTACTATGAGGAAGGTGTAGACCCTGAGGTGAGTGTAAGTCAGGGGCATTGGATAACAGATTTGGGGAAGAAGACTCTACATGGGTATGAAGAAAGGTGTCCTTTCTTCACTGATGTGCCAAGGGATCATTTAATTACTCCCAGGGTGCATGTAATGTATGTGGGAGAAGGGGGTACACATTTTAGGAAGAAAATGACTTCCTTTCTTTGAAACTTGAAGGTTTTCTGGCTTCTAGAGGTCACATGGGATGGCAGCCATCTTGCTGGATTTGGGGCCCCCTCTCACCAAGGAAAGCTTTTTCACAGCTTCCCTAATTTTAAGGTCTCCCTCCACAGGTTTATCTAGGCAATACCCCTGAGAGGACAGCTTTGGCCTCCATATATTTGCCTAAATCCCTGAAGGAGAGAATTCCTTTCAACTTACAGGAGATCTTGTTTGGTTTCTTTGGGCAGACATCAGTCTTTAAGGTACAGCCCTCCGTTTAGGGATGGGGTCAAAGCAGTTAAGAATCCCTACCGGTTTGTGTTAGCTCCATCATATTTCTTCCTTTAACTTGCTCCACAATTTGCTGGCTGAATCCCTGGCCCACCACATTAAGAAACATTTTCCGTTAGAAGGCCATGCCCAGTTTTATTCAATAAGACAAGTGTTTATTAAGGACCTACTATATGTCAGGCCCTATTCTAGGTACTGGGTAGACAAAGAAAAAGAATTTTTTCTCTCAAAGAACTTCCAATTTGCTATGGAAAATAGCAGCCAGGTAGCTAGGTGGATAGTGAACCAGGCCTCAAGACAAAAGGTCCTGGCTCCAAATTTGACCTCAGATACTTCCTAGCTCAGTGACCCTGGGCAAGTCACTTAATCCCAATTGCCTAACCCTTTCCACTCTTTTCCCTTGGAACCAGTATTTAGTATTGATTCTAAGATAGACAATAAGAGTTTTAAAAAGAAAAAGAGAGAGAGAGAGAAAGAAAGAAAGAGAGGAAGGAAGAGAAAGAAAAGAAAGAAGGAAGGAAGGAAGGAAGGAAGGAAGGAAGGAAGGAAGGAAGGAAGGAAGGAAGGAAGGAAGGAAGGAAGGAAGGGAGGGAAGGAAAGAAAGGAAAGAAGGAAGAAATAAAGGAAGAGAAAGGAAGAAAGAAAGAAGGAAGGAGGCAGGAAGAAAGAGAAAGAAAGGAAGGAAAAATGAAAGGGAGGAAGGAAAGGAAGGGAGGAGGAAAGAGAGAGAGAGGGAAAGGAGAAAGAAAGAAAGAAAGAAAGAAAGAAAGAAAGAAAGAAAGAAAGAAAGAAAGAAAGAAAGAAAGAAAGAAAGAAAGAAAGAAAGAAAGAAAGAAAGAAAGAAAGAAAGAAAAGAAGAAGGAGAAAGAAAGCAGGAAGGAAGGAAGGAAGAAAGAAAGAAAGAAGAAGGAGAAAGAAAGAAGGAAGGAAGGAAGAAAGAAAGAGGAAGGAAGAGAAAGAGAGGAAAGAAGGAAGAAAGGAAGGAAGGAAAAGAAAGGAAGGAAGGAAGAAAGGAAGAAAGAAGGAAGGAAGGAGGAAGGAAGAAAAAGAAAGGAAGGAAGAATGAAAGAAAGGAAGGAAGGAAGGTGGAAAGAGAAAAAGAAAGAAAGAAAGAAAGGAAAGAATGAAGGAGAAAGAAAGAAAGAAAAGAAAAGAAATTAAGAAAACATATATGCAGATTAGTAAATACAAATGTGTGCAAAGAAAATGAAAAACAATTTCAGGGATTAGGAAAGACTTCCTGGAGGCAATTTGCCTGAAATGAGACTTGAAGGTAATAGTCTAGAGGTTCCCAGGGGAAAGAAAGGAGAACCTTCCAGGCCCAGAAAAAGGAGATGGAATGCTGGGTATGAGGAACATCAAGTAGGCCATTTTGGCAGAACTACAGTGTGTGAGGGAATCTAATATGGAATTGGTTAGATCAGAGCCAGATTGTTAGAATGGATGTCTTCTAGTTTTTGTGCTGCAATCATTTCTTACAACATTCTCCCCCAAATATCACTGAACCCCACTTGTAATACATATGGAAAACCAGTTAAGCAAAACTATTTGACAAACAGTATCTGACACCATCTGCAGCATTTTGCACCTATACTACCTCACCTCACTATGATATTTCATCAGCTGTTCTTATTAAAATTTTCTCTTTTTTTCCAATTAGCAAGCATTTATTTTCTCTCTCCAATTCTCCCTCTCCCATTGATAAAAATATTCATAGACAAGTGAAGTGAATTCTCTTATTGGACATGTCCAAAAATGTATGTCTCTTTCCGCACCCTGAGCCTGTCAATGCCTTCCCAGGAGGTAGCTAGCATGCATCATTCTGTCCTTTGAAACTGCATTTTCCCCAAATCGATCATAGTCCTAAGCCTTTGAAAGTTGTTTTCCTTTAAAATTTGTTGTGATCATACAAATTGTTCTCTTGATTCTGCTCTGTATCACTTCAAAGAGGTCTTTCCAGTTTTCTTGGAGACTGTCCATTTAGCTATTTCTTGTGGTTCAATAATATTCCACTACATTCCTATACCATAGTTTGCTTAGCTGCTTCTCAATAGATGGGCACCCCCTTAGTTTCCAGTTAAATTGCCACTACAAAAAGAACAGCTTGAAATACATTTGTACATATGGGTCCTTTTCTTCTTGCTTTGATCTCTTAGAAGTATTTTGTGGGGTCACAGTAAATGCAGCTTAGTGACTCTGGGGGCATAGTTGTACATCGCTCTCCAGAAGGTCCAGACCAATTCACAGCTCAAGCTGGAGTGCATTCGTGTGCCCATTCTCCTTCCACCCCTCCAGCATCTTTTCTTTTGATGCTGCTTTGGCCAGTGTCATCGGTATGCGCTGGAACTTTGGAGATGCTAGAATTTGCATTCTTTGAGTTGTGATTTGGAGCAGTTTTCATATTGCTGTTGATAGCCTGAATGTCTTTCTCTGAAAACTACCTGTTTGTATCTTTTGATCATTTATTTATTACGGCTTAAAACTGTATTAAGACTTGGGGGACATTATGCAAAGATTTTTTTCTAGTTAGCTATTTCTCTTATAATTTTGACTTCATCAGTTTTATTTGTGTAAAAAACTTTTAAATTATATATAATCAAAATTGTCCATTTTATTTTCAGAGATCCTCTCTATCCCTTTTTTGGTCATGAACTCTTCTTACCCTAGCCATAGCTCCAAATTTCTAATTTGCTTATGATGTTACTTTTTAATCTCTAAATCACATATACATTTGGAGCTATCCTGAAATATGTTGTGAGATGTCAATCTATATCCAATTTCTGTCAGACTGTTTTCTAGTTTTCTTAGCAATTCTTAAAAATCCTTACCTTCTGCCTTAGTCTAAGACAGAAGAGTAGCAAGGACTAGGCAATTGTGGTTAAGGGACTTGCTCAGGGTCACACAACTAGGAAGAGTTTTTGAGGCCAGTTTTGAATTCAGGTCCTCCTGACTCCAGGTCTAGTGCTCTACCTACTACTCTACCTAGCTGCCTGTTTCTCAACAGATTTTGTTGAATAGTGAGTCTTTATACCAATAGCTAGGAGCTTTATCAAATACCTCTGACAAATAAAGATACATAGATAATAGTTAACATTTATATAGTGCTTACTCTGTGCCAAGCACTTTACAATTATTATCTCATCTGATCCTTGTAACAATTCTTGGGAGGGGGTTGCTATTATTGTCTCTAGTTTACACATGAGGAAACTGAGGGAAACAGAGGCTTTCCCCAGGGTTACATGGCTAGTCTGAGGCTAGATTTGAACTCAGATATTCCTGATTCCTCTCTATTCACTGCACCACTTAGCTGCTTCACTAGATTTCTATCTGCCTGGATAGACAGACAGACTGCCAGATAGATAGAGGGATGCATAGATAGATAGATAGATAGATAGATAGATAGATAGATAGATAGAAATAGAGAAAGATAGACAGAGGTAGATAGATGGATAGATGGATAGATAGATGGATAGATAGATAGAGAGAGAGAGAGATATGGATAGATAGATGGATGGATAGATAGAGATATGGATAGATAGATAAACAGATGGATAGATGGATGGATGGGATAGATGGATGGATAGATAGATAGATAGATAGATAGATAGATAGATAGATAGATAGATAGATAGATGGATGGATGGATAGATAGAGATATGGATAAATAGATGGATGGATAGAGAGAGATATGGATAGATAGATAAATAGATGGATGGATAGATAGATAGAAAGAAAGAAAGAAATAGAGAGAGACAGAAAGATAGATAGAGGTGGATAGACAGACAGACAGATAGATAGATAGATAGATAGATAGATGGATGGATAGAGAGATATGGATAGATAGATAAATAGATGGATAGATAGAGAGATGAATAGAGAGATGGAGAGATATGGATAGATAGACAGATGGATGGATAGATAGATAGATAGATAGACAGATAGATAAATGGATGAATGAATAGATAGACAGACAGAGACAGATAGATATATGGATAGATAGAAAGATGGATGGATAGATAGAAAGATAGACAGATGGAAAGACAGACAGAAAGATGGATTGAAAGATGGGTGGATGTGTGGATGGATGGATGGATGGATGGATGGATAGAGAGAGCCAGACCAACAGACAGAAAAATAGACAGATAGACCGATAGAGATAGACAGACAGACAGGCAGGCAGACAGATAAGCATTTATTAAGGGCACACTATGTGCTAGGCACTGTGTGGAAGTGCTGAGGATACACACCCAGTGAAACAGGATGGTCCTTATTCTCAGGATATTTACATTCAAATAGAAGAAGATAAAACATAAAGGGGATATTGGGGTGGGTGTTAGAAAGCCCAGAGGGAAGGAAGGAGGAAGGGGTAAGATTGCAAATAAGAATGGGCACTGATGGGGCCCCTCATGAAATGACAATCCTAGCCAGGGACTGCTCATCAGAACAGCAGGGCTCAGGGTCTACTGTGCTCGTTTTAGTCTGTATGGTGTATGCCTATATCTAATATCTAATTTCACTGATTGAGTTCTCTCTTTTTAAATCAATACCAAATCGTTTTGATTACTAATTAGCAGTATAGTTTAAGATCTGGTACAGCTAACCTTCCTTTCTTCCTTCTTTTTTCATAATTTCCTTTGAGATTCTGAGAGTCTTGACCTTTTATTCTCTCAAATGATGAATGAATTATTATTAATGATATAATGAATAACTTCATGATTATTGTTCCAGCTCTGAAAAATAATTCTTTGGTAGCTTGATTGGTATGGCACTTAACACAGATGAATTTAGGTAGTATTACCATTTTTATTATGTTGTCATGACCTACTCAGCAATGAATTTTCTCTGATTATTTAGGTCTTCTATTTCTGGATAGAGAATTTTATGGTTGTATTCTTCTAGTACCGGAATATGTCTTTGGTAGACTTCTCAAACACATTATATGTGTCAGTAGTTGATTTAAAAAATCCTTACTTTCTGTCTTAGTAACAACTCTAAGACAGGAGGACAAAGGCTAGGTGATTGGGTTAAGTGACTTGCCTAGGGTCACACAGCTAGGAAGTGTCAGAGGTCATATTTAAACCCAAGACCTCCCAACTGTAGGCCTGGCGCTCTATCTACCATGCCATCTAGTTGTCCCTGTGCATAATCACTTTGAATGGAATTTCTCTTTCTATCTCTTCCTTCTGAGACTTGTCAATAATATACAAGAATACTAATGATAGGCCTCAGACACTTCTCAGTTGTGTGACCCTGGGCAAGTCACTTGACCCCCATTGCCTAGCCCTTACCACTCTTCTGCCTTGGAACTAATACACAGTATTGATTCTAAGATGGTAGGTAAGAATATTTTTTAAAAAAAGAAAGAGGGAGCAGCTGGGTGGCTCAGTGGATTGAGAGCCAGGCTTAGAGACAGGAAATCCTGGATTCAAATCTGACCTCAGATGCTTCCTAGCTGTGTGACCCTGGGTGAGTCCCTTCACCCCCATTGCCTAGCCCTTACCACTCTTCTGCCTGGGAACCAATACACAGTATTTTATCGACTCTAAGGTGGAAGGTAGGGATCTAAAAAAAAGAAGACTAATGATTGATGTAGACCTTATTCCTTTACTTACATTATTTTTTGGATTACTTGTTAGTTGACTCTTCAGGGTTCTCTAGAGTCCAGTGGTGCCAAACTCAGGTACATATGGATCTCTGTGAGTGCATCTTGACGTAGACCACAAATGAGCATTATCTATGTTGTATTGTGTTTCTGTTTATCTTGTTAAACATTCCCTGGTTCTATTTCAGTCTTGCTTTAGCAGAACTTGGAGAAATTTCATTTTGAAATCTCTGATCTAGCCATGGCGTCATGTGAAAAATCAATAGTTTTGCTTCCTTTGCCTCAGATCTCTGGGCTCTGAAAGGTCTTTTCTTGTTTGCTCTTACCTATGAGCCATTTCCTGTCTCTAGGGAGAATAACAAATATTGGAGTATTGTTTGCCAGCTATTAATGTCTCCTTTCTCCCCTACTTGATTAGAAATTATGGGGGCAGAGACAATACGGAGGAAGCACAGGCTCCTTTTGTATAGTAGCGGAGGATAAGATACAAATAGATTTTGCATAAATGAAATGTGGAATTAGTAATAGCCATTAACATTTTTCATCAAGAAGGATAAAAGGACTTTGCCAAAGTTAACCTGCATGCGCTGTGAATGGCTCTCCTGGGTCTATGATGTGCGAAATCCCTGGTTACAGGATAGAGAAATCTCAGTGAAGTGAAATAGTCAGTGATGAGGGCCTCAGGCCACGTTTAGCCTTGCTGGTCCTTGGCCATCAGAGATAAGGCTGCTTTGCTGGGTGCAGTAGGGATGCCTTTTCAGCATGGTAGGCAAGCCCTGCAGGAGTAGCTGCTTTATTGCATAGCCTTGGGAAGCCAGAGTCACTTTCCGGAAACAAGGCCAGGGAAGCAGGTGGTCAAATATTCCCAGGTGCATAAAGTGGCCTAGGACTAGGTAGTCATTTTTCAGCCTGTTTTCCTTTGTTAGAAGATGTGTGTGTGTGTGTGTGTGTGTGTGTGTGTGTGTGTGTGTGTGTGTGTGTGTGTATCGGGTGATATTAGGAAATTACTATGGTATAAAACCCAAGAGGCATCAATAAATACTTAATCATCTGGAAGGAATATGACTGATTTTTACATCATGCTATTTCACGTGGTGACCAGCCTGGCCAGACCGGCCTCCTTAAAATTTCCTAAACACAACATTCCATCTCCTACTTCTGTGCCTTTAAATTTTGGATTGTTTATTGAAAACCGAAGAAATTCAGAGGAGTTCAGAGTGGTTATATAGGGGGACCCCACTCTTCTAGCACACGCTGGACAGTGCAAAGAACATTAGATTAGGAGGTAAGAGCCCTGGACTCCAGTCCTCAGTTTTGCCATTTCTTAGCCAGCTGATTTTCAGCAAGTCCTCTCCTCTGTGGGGGCTCCGGCTGCTTATCTGTAAAATGCAAGATGGGACTAGATGCTCTTGGTATTCCTTTCCAGCACTTACATTCTTCAATCTATGGCATCTGAATGGCCCTTTTTCTCTGTTTATATTCCAGCACCACATTTCCCAAAATGAAAACTTAACCACTTATGTTGTAAGT
Organism: Monodelphis domestica; assembly: GCF_027887165.1. Classification (NCBI taxonomy): domain Eukaryota; kingdom Metazoa; phylum Chordata; class Mammalia; order Didelphimorphia; family Didelphidae; genus Monodelphis; species Monodelphis domestica. The sequence continues at coordinate 47,393,405 of NC_077235.1, read as the reverse complement.
GCCAGTGCTGCAAATATGTCTATTCGGAACCTGGCTGATCCGGTAGAAATCACGTTACAGCATATCACGGGAAACATGGTAATACAGACAGCTGCAACTAGGCTGGGGCAACCAAACCTTTGTCCAAGGGTACCAAATATACAGGGAGCCTTTGTCACTTATAGGCCTTTAGGAATGTAGAACCAACAGATTTTCTTTTGAAAAATGAAAATTCCTTGACAGCAAGGACTCTTCACTTTTGTTTTTATGTCCCCAACACTTAGCACAGTACCTGGCATATAACAGGTGCTCAATAAATGCTTGCTGAATGAATCACAGTTGTCAGGAGATAGTTATCAATAAGATGCTGCCAGGCATTGAGTCTGAGTGACTCCCAGATTAGTTATCCTATTCCTCCCCCACAGCCTCCCTATAGCAGTCTTATGTCTCTACTTGCCCGTCCTTCTGAGAATGGATTTTGTGTCACTTGCCCTGAGTAGAGTTTGTGGTATCCACACAAGGCACAACCATTCCTACTTACAATTCAAGTGACATTCTCTTCTTGCTCATTTAAAAGCATTCTAAACTCTGTTTTTAATGTGGTTTTTAAAAAAGTTTTTTTTTCCTATTTAGCTGATGAGACCCTGAAACAGAGGAATATTTGCATACCAGTAGCTGTCCTTTAACTCTAGTAGGCTCCAGTCCTTGTTAGCTGCCAAAGGCACCAAGGCTGACCCACTTGCCACTGTGATCCCTCTCTGCCCCCAAGAGTTCCAAATTACATTTGCTCAGTCAAGAGCCTTTCTACCAGAAGACTTAAGCTCAAGTCCTGTCTCTGGGACTTATCACTATATATGTGACCTTGAGCAAGTCATTTAATCTCTCTGTGCCTCAGTTTTCTCATCTGTGAAATGGAGACAGTGACAAATAAACTCTGTCTTGGAGGGATGATATAAAGAAAGGGCTTTTTAAAACTTAACAAGGGGGCAGCTGGGTAGCTCAGTGGATTGAGAGCCAGGCCCAGAGATGGGAGGTCTTGGGTTCAAATGTGGCCTCAGACACTTCCCAGCTGTGTGACCCTGGGCAAGTCCCTTGACCCCCATTGCCTGGCCCTCACCACACTTCTGCCTTGGAGCCAATACATAGTATTGATCCTAAGATGGAAGGTAAGGGTTTTTTTTTAATTAATGAGCCCTAGAAATGTGAGCCACTATTAATGAAAGGTATGTAATGAAGGGGCAGGAAAATGGGATCTGGAGTCAAGAGCCCTAGGTTCTGACCCTTATTAACTGTATGACCTTGGGAAAGTCTCTGACATTCAGCATGCCTATTGATGAAATTGCCAATCTTTCTTCTTCTTCTTTATGTCCAATGAGGCATAGCAGCTTACTGAAGTTAAAAGGCTAATAACATAGAAAGATTGTGAATAAATAGCCCAGAATAAATGTGGATTCAGTTCAGTCGGCAGAATAAAACAATAATTGATATTTACGTAGTGCTTTAAAGTTTACAAAGTTCTTTACATATTTTATCTTATTTCATCCTCACAACAACTCAGTGGGAAAGTATGACAGGCATGATTATTCTGCATGAATGTTCTGCAGATGAGGGAGCTGAGGCTCAGAGATTAAGTGATTTGCTCATAATCACACAGTTGGAATAATAATAGCTAATAGCTAACATTCAGATAGTGTCTCCTATGTGCCAGGCACTGTGCTAAATAAACATTTTAAAGTATCTCATTTGGTCCTCACGATAAGCTGGGGGGTGAGGAGGGTACATGCTCTTATTATCTTCATTTTACAGATGAGGAAACTGAGGCAAACAGCCATTAAGTGACTTGCCCAGGGTCACATAGCTAGAGAACAGTTCAGGCTGAACTCGGGTCTTCTTGACTCCAGGCCCAGCCAGGGCCTAGCTTGCTGGTACAGAGGCAGGGCTCTAACCGAGGCTGCTTGATTCCAATGCCAGGAACTCAGAAGATTTGCCCAGGAGAAGAGGAGGCTTGAGGGCAGAGAGTTGGATGGTGGGAAGGGAATGAGGGAATCTCCACAGATTTTTGAAGGAATAACTCTCACGTGGAAGAGGGAGCCGACAATGATGTGTTTGGTTCCAGAGGGCAGTCAGGGGAAGAAGGTGCCCATTGAGGCCTATTGAGTCTGAAGGCAAGAGGGCAAGACGAACCCTTTGCTAATGAAAGGTGTCCCAGGGAGGAAGAGGATGCCTCTGGTGATGGCCACTCCTCAGGAATGGTGCGGAGGAGACCCTTTTGCACGGATATATTAGATCAGATGGTGCTTGAGGGCCTTTTCAACCCTGTAAACCTGTGATTTTGTGAGCCACCCTTTGCTGTTAACCCCAATTCAGTGAGAAATTGAATTATCTCCTCTTTTCCATAATTTAAAAGGCCAAAGGCAGATTTTGGCTCAATATAAAGGAAAAGTGGCTGAACGGTTTGAGCTCATCGGATGCAGAAGAGGCTGCCTTTGGAGGTAGTGGGCTTCCCATTCTTGGAGGTCTTCCAGGAGAGATTAGTGTCATAGAGGGGATTTCTACTTAGATATGAGTTGGCCCAGGCTGCCCCTGAGGTCCCCACCAATTTGAAAATGTTAATGATCTTGGGGCAGCTAAGAGACTCCATGGATACAGGGTAGAATTGGAGTCTGGTAAATCTGGGTTAAAATTTCACCTTAGATAGTTATTTAGTTGTGTGACCCCAGGCAAGTCAGTTAAGCTCTTTCAGCCTCATTTTCCTCATCTGTGAAAGGGGGATAATAATGGCAGCTAATTCCCAGAGTTGTTGTGAAGATCAAATGAGAATATGCAAAAGACTTTGTAAACCCTAAAGTGAAATATAAATGGTGGTTGTTGCTGATATTATTAATGATTCTAGAACAATGAGGCATACAACATTTTTCGCTGACCTTATTTCTCCCCAGTAAGAAACTAAATAATTATGATATTTAATGATTTGTTTGGAAAAGGATAGCTAGGGAGTACTGCAGTGACTGGAGTGCCAGGCCTAGATTCAGGAGGACCTGAGTTCAACTCTTGCCCCAGATATTTACTAGCTGTCTGACCCTGGTCAAGTCACTTAGCCCCATTTGCCTCAGTTTCCTCATCTGAAAAATGAACTGGAGAAGGAAATGGCAGTATCTCTGCCAAGAAAACTCCAAATGCGGTCATGAAGAGTTGGATGTGACTGAAAAAACTAAACTTTAGTCCAGTGGAAAGGCAGTGGATTTGGAGTGGGGAAAATCTGGATTTTGATCCTGCCTTTACCATTTTAAACTTTGGGCAAGGAACTGAACCACTCTTCTCTGGTTCAATTTCCCCATCTGTAAAATGGTGGTTGAACTGGAAGACCTCTGAGGTCCCTTTTACCTCTGAATCTCTGATCCTATTAGTATAACAGCAGCCATCTGGGGTCTGTTGCCTAATCCCCGCTCCCTGAAGACCATGATGCCCAAACCAGCCCTGTTTGGCTACTGGGCCCTTATCTCTGCCTCAATCTTGGTCATCAGAAGATTTTAGGAAGTGTTGGGGTTTTCCTCAACGTCCATAATGGCCTGGTAAGCAAGCAGACCAATCTAGGCCAAATAACCTTCAGTTCTGCCCCCAAATTCGGCCCTTTCTCTGAGGTGAGGTCAGAGCCAAGGGAGGTATCATGAGGCTCAAATTCCAGCTTTCTAGGGGGATGCTACCAGTCCTCCTCCCTGGATCACTAGAGGGTGTCAAATCCCCAGGCACTCGAAAAAAGATTTTAAAGGGCCCTGGGGAGACCCCTTGATCTCATTTAAACATGGAGGATCCTGACCTCAAATCTGACTAAGAAATGATGTGAGCAGGGGAATGGTTTCCCAACCTGGCCAAACTAGAAAGGCCTTGAGATTTGTGCCCGGACACCAGAAGAAGGGACTTCATTAATGCCGGCTTCTCTTTCCTCCAGAAGCAGGCTCGTGTCCAGTGTGTATTCTGGGACTTTGAGGAGAATGGTGAGTAGTAGTAAGTCTGGCAGCCAATGGCTTAGCTTCTTTAGAGGGAGAAGGGAAAGGATCAAATGAAACTGGGAATACATTTCTTTTTCTTTTTTAAACCCTTCTTTTCTGCCTCAGTATCACCTCTAAGACAGAAGGGCAAGGCTTCGACAAACCAGGTTATGTGACTTGCCCAGGGTCACACAGCTAGGAAGGTCTGAGGTTCCCCTGCCTGGCACTCCATTCACTGTGCTCCCTAGCTGCCCCTTTGACCACTTTTCCATTTCCTACCTTTGACGCATGCACATGTAGCAACACTGAAAAATTTAAAAGCCCAAGAAGATGAGCCTGTATTATCTGGCCTGTCTGGGGACTACTTTCCTCTGCCTCCTGTTCTATATACTTAGAGAATATGAAAGAATATATACTGTTACATAAAGTATATATGTGAAGTAATTATTTATATTAATAATATGTTAAATGAAATATATTAGATATAAAATATATTAATGAATTAATATACATTATTCTATATACTTAGAGAATATAAAAGGAAAGACGTGAAACAATACAATGCTACTTGGGAAATTTCAATTAGGTTTTCATCCCTGGTAAATCTTATCATTAAAAAAAAACAGCTATCCGGTTGTGGCCTTTGAAATTGTTTTAAAGGAAAAATTCAAAGGACAGAAAAGCTAAGTTCTTAGAATCATAAATTTTCTTAAACCACATCATAGAATTTTTACCGATAAAATACATTCTCAGAGCAGCTAGGCGGCTTAGTGGAAAGAGCCAGGCCTGGAGATTGGAGGCCCTCAGTTCAAATCTAGCTTCAGACACCTCCCAACTGTGTGATCCTGGGCAAGTCACTTAACCTCAATTAGAGAATATAAAGGATACATATAGTATGTATGTTAAGAAATTATTTATGTTAATTATATTATATATTCAATTAAATATATTATATATAAATATATTAATTAATATATGCTATTGTATATACATAGAGAATATAAAATATATGATTATACTATATATACTATTACATATAGTATACATGTTAAGAAAGAATTTATGTTAATTATATTATATAGTCAATTAAATATATTATATATAAATATATTAATATATACCATTCTATATACATAGAGAATATAAAATAATATATACTATTACATATAGTATGTATGTTAAGTAATTATTTATATTAATGATATATTCAATTAAATATATTAAATACATTAATATATACTATTCTATATACTTAGAGAAAAAAGGAAATATACTATTATATATAGTATGTATGTTAAGCAATTATTAATGTTAATTATATTATATATACAATTAAATATATTATATATTAATTAGTTAATATATAATATTCTATATACTTAAAGACTATAAAAGGATATATACTTTTATATATAGTATGTATGTTAAGTAATTATATATATTCAATTAAATATACATTAAGTACATATACTATTCTATATACTTAGAGAATATAAAAGAATATTGACATTAAGCTGAGAAAAAAGGAATTAAAGGAGGCAAATCTGTTGTTAAAAAAAGAACCCTAAATCGTTGAATAGTCCCAGGAGTTGAGTATAAAAGAGCACAGTTTGGTGTAAAGAATCCTGGCTTTGGGTCCCAGATGTCTTACTTCTTATCTATGTAACTTTGGGCAAGTCACTTCCAATTTCAGGGCCTCGGTTTTCTCCTCTGCACAGTGGGGGGCATTGAACTAAATATTCTCCAAGATCCTTTCTAGTTCTTTTTTTTTAAACCCTTGTCTCCCTTACCTTATAATCAATATTTTGTAGTGGTTCTAAGGCAGAAGAGCAGTAAGAGCTAGGCAATAGAGATTAAATGACTTGCCCAGGGTCACACAGCTAGGAAGTATCTGAAGTCACATTTGAACCCAGGACCTCTGGTCTCTAGGCCAGGCTCTCACTTCACTGAGCCGCCTACAGGCTTCTATAGTTCTACTATCCTGCAGATCTCGTGAATGTTTAGGTAGTCTAATGTTTTGAATTTTCATTCTGCTGGTCCCTTTGAAGGAACATAATAACAATAATAGTCCTTATATTTGTGATATGTATGGTATTGTTGAGGTTTTCTAATTAACATTTTTTTTATTTGATTCACATAACAACCCTGAGAGGTAGGCATTATTATTATTATCCCCATTTTACAGAGGAGGAAATGGAGGCCTAGAGAGATTTAAGTGATTTGCTTGGGGTTACAGTTATTAAGTGTCTGAATCAGGATTCGAACTCCCGTCTTCCCGACTCCAAGTCCCGTGTTCTCTACACTGCCCTATATTACTTGTTTGATATGATATGATACTATGTCACGAGCGCCATGACGGTAAGAGGGAAGGCTCATTTACTAACAGATAGATTTTGAAGTTGGACGGTCGTAGTTATACAGAAAAAGCCAAGCACGTGCTTGCTTACATTTGATGATTATGCAGAAGACTTTTATCTTGGCAAAGTCTCCCCCATTCTCCAATTGGCTGAGAAATGTCACATGTTTCCTACAACCAATCAGAGATTTCCAAAAACCTGTGAGATCTTGGGCAAGTCCCGTCCTTCATCTTGTCCCAGACTTCTCTGTGGAAGGAGGACGCGGATAACCTGTGAGGCGTGTTTCAGAGAAAAAAATCTCTAAACTGCCCCACTGAATCCAAAGCTTTCCAAGATGAGTGGAATGATGAAGAAGATACTTCTCTTCTTGATTTTCATTCATCTTTCAACCAAAGCAGCAGGTGGTAATACTAGAGGGCGCTAGTGTTTTTAGGGGGTAATCCGTTGGCCGCCATGTATGGGATCGAGTGAGATTTGTGTGGGGGAGGGTCTTCCACAATGTGTGCTATACCATTTTACCCGCCCTCGAACTCTATCCCGGGAAGTCTAAGAATGACTGTGTATATAAATTTATAGATAATTATGTCATCATCTGGTAAATCACTTTGCTTCCTGAGCCTGTAGAGACTATGGGGTTACCTGAAAGGACATATTCTAGGGGAAATTGCTTGTTCGGGAGCTGATCTCAGTGGTTCTACTCCATCTCTATATACTCTGGCCCCTTATATCCGGAGGTAGGTAACTTGATTTTGATTACGATTCGGGTCGTTAGTATCCTTAAAAATAGAAACCAGGCATTCTCAAGGGGGTCAGAGGGCCTAGAGAATCCACTTAGGCCTTCCAGGGCCCTCAAGAGTGGGATCCAGGCTCGGCCTCATAGAAATTCCAAATCCTCCTGGTTCTTCCAGATAAGCTTCTCAGGGACCATTTTGGTGGGCATTTGTGTCGCCAGCCCTCGGGCAGCCCTAAATGTTTCAGAGCGCCATTCCATTGCCCCCAGGGATGCCAAAATGTCCAGCTGTGGTCACACAGTTGTTCCCCTTACGTTCCTGTCTGCCTGTTCTCTTTTAGACCAGCCTTCCCTCCATCCCCATATATGTGATAGTGGGGTGGCTGCTGCTAATTTGAATTCGTCCTAGTTACAAAAGGCTTTAGGACCAAAAAGAAGAAAAGTAAGATCTAAGGAAGTGATGCCACATACTAAGTCCCCACAAAGTCATTTTTGCCTTTTAGACTTAATTGGATTTCAGCTTAAAGATATGCTACTGTTTCTCCATCCTAACAAACAATACCAATCATTAACACACGTTCACATGGTGTTTGCCTAATGCAAAGCTAAACATTTCTGAGAAAAATGAAATTGCTTTGAAATTCCCTTCTGTGTCCTGCAGATGGACTAGGTGGATGGAATTCATCAGGCTGTGAAGTAAACAAAACGGATGTCAATTATACAATCTGTCAGTGTAATCATCTTACTCACTTTGGAGTCTTAATGGTAAGTTGGCCATGAATCTTTCCCAGGGAGAATTTAGGCAAATGTCATTAAATTGCAAACAACATTTGCATGTAAGCTGAGTCACAGAAGAAAGTTTTGTATAAGTGAAAGCTGTTGCTTTGGTATCTCCAAAGCCCTGGAGTAGATCAGACTTAAAGCCCTGGAAAAAATATTCAAAGATGTAGATGGAATGATAAGTATGAAATTATTGCTGGAAATTTACCAGCCTAGGTCTCAGGTGCCCCAAGAGAAATTGCTATTGGACTGGGCTTTGGGGGGGCACAACCATCATCCCCTGGCTTTTTAGCACCCTCCTTTCCATTCCAACTGCCTCTACTCTTCATAAAGCTCCGCATTGCTTCCCACCTGGACCATCAAAAGCATTTTCCACCCACCACTACACCACATCAAGCCGCTGCTGCCTGAAGCCCTTCAATAGCCTCTCATGGCTCACAAAACAAAATACAAACTCCTAAGATCAGTGTTCAAATTCTCCATCATTTACTCTGGCCTACCTTTTCTGCCTTATAATTTTCTACTATACTTTACATGTTCCATTTTGACTCCAGCCAGACGGAACCATTTTCTGTTCTCTGAACATGTCCTGTGCTTTCCTATCACTGTGTCTTCAAGCATTTTAAGGCCTTACACCTGACATTTTCTTCTCTCCTTCACCTTGTGCTTGAAATGCCCTTCTTTCCATCTCGACCACAGCATTATTGAAGGCCCAGATTAAATGTTATGTCTTTTGTGAAGTCTTCTTAATGTCCATCTAGAAAGCTAGAGGAATTGGAATCAAAACCCTTTAAGGTCCCCTCTACCTCTGACATCCTGTGATCTCATAGAACTTACCTGGAAGTCTCTCTTTTATGCCTGTGTCAGGGAGGCACCCTGGTAAAGGATAAAAGGCACAGAACTGAAGGCGGAAGGCCAAATTTGGCCACTTCCTGCTTCTATGACACTCCTCCCCCTCCCCAAGTTACTTTACTCCCCAGGCCTTGTTGTTTCCTCATATGTAAATCTAGGAGGTTGGGCTACAAGTCTGAAGGTTTGGACCTGAACTCCAGGGAATAGTCACAAAGTACTTTGATGCTTAAGGAAACAAGAACTATAAAAGAGATAGTAGGTAACCCAGAAGGTGAGGCAGCGCAAGATGGAAAAAGAAAGAAACTAGATAGATTCTGTTTGACCAGATAAAAGTGGCTTCTGTGTTCTATGTTCCCATAATTTACCTGTGCATAGGTGGGTGTGTATACACACACACACATATATAATCTGTCTATCCAAATACATACATATTCTGTCACTGGAGATTCTTTGCAAGGTAGGAAGGTGGGTGGGTCTTTGAACCCAAATTATTGGCCAGTGGGACCACTGGGGGGAATTAAAGGACAGAGCTGAGTTCCCAAGGCCACAGGTTAAAAAATATCCATGGATGGGGATGCAGAAGTGACCAGTGGCAGATCCCAAGGGCCTTTTTGCCCCAGTTTGGTCATATTGAATCTCTAATGTATACGTATGATATTCCTTAGGATTTGTCCAGGTCTCAGGTGAACAAGGTCCATGAATATATCCTAACAATCGTAACATATTCCGGATGTGCCATCTCTTCTCTTTTCCTGGGAATCGCAATGGTGACTTACCTGGTTTTTCAGTAAGTAGATGCAATTTTTTCTCTGTGTGCCTACATATAAGTGTATAACTGTATCATTGATGTTAGTATCATATTTAATAGGCATATTTCAAGAGCAGAACACAAAAGAAGTCTAACCAGTTGAAAATTCAGTTCAATGTAAATGGACCTTTAAGAAGTCAGGGGAGAGGCAGCTAGGTAGCACAGTGGACAGAGTACCAGGCCTGGAGTGGGGAGGGCCTGGATTAAAATCTGGCCTCGGTTTCCATACTATGTGACTCTGGACAAGTCACTTAATCCTATATGCCTAGCTCTTGCCCTTCTGCTACTAAGGCAGAAAGTAAGGGTAAAAAAGAAGTTAGGGAAGAGAAGGTAAACAGAGAAAAATCCAAGAAAATATTTGGTCACTTTCTATAAAAAACTTAGGTTGTCCCTATACTCTGAGAAACATCCAAATATTTTGTGATATCATCTGACATAGCTAGTGGGGTTTTTTGTTTGGGGGGGGGAGAGTGCCCTGTGTTTAAAAACATTTTTAAATGAATGAGAGTTTATTTATCTGTCCTAACTCACCCCCCCCCTAAGGAAAAAAGTAAAAGAAACCCTATGTAACAAGTACGTGTTGTCAAGAAAAACCAATTCCTTCATTGACCTTGTCTTAAAATGATATGGTAAAGATAGCCTAATATCCTGGAAAGAGCACGATCTTCACTAATTCAACAATTCACAGAAAGTTCGAGCTCAGAGGGGCCTTAGAGATCATCTAGGCCAACCTTTCTGCCCTCCCTCTAATTTTATCGAGAAGGCACCCGAGACCCTGAGACAACTGCCATGTAGTTTCTCTGAGTTCTAGTCTTGTTTCAGTTGCTTACCAGTTGTACGACTGTGCAAATTACTTGGTCTCTCTGAATCTCCATTTTGTCCTCTCTTTGGGGAAGAGGTTAGTCCAGATTATTGTGAAAGTCCATTCTCGTCACATTCTGTGACTGATTCTAAAGAGTGAATTTGAGGCATTAATCATACAGATGAGACACAGGCTTTGATGCAGAAATACATTCAACTGAAGAAAACTAATGAGGACAGAAAAAGAGATGAGAGAGGACAAACTTTGGGAGGAGATAGTCGCAAGCAAAAGAAATGTTAACTTCACATAGGATCGTAAAGGAAGTGCCCCAAAGTGAAAGACAGTTTAAGGACTAGAGTTTGAGGTCTGGGTTTGGTGAAGAAGGGATGGACAGACTACTGAGATCTAGAATACTGTTGATCAGATTATTTCTTTTCTTTATCCCTCTGCAAAGAGACGAGGGAAAAGTGTAAGAGGATATGATGAAGGACAATACACAGTAAATATTTATAGCTGTGAATGTGACATACTCATTAATAGAACAGAAAAAGGTAGAAGAGCAGATCAGAAAGAAAGATTCAATAATATGTTATTACCAAAAATAATGCTTTGAGACATAAAGACATAGTTAAAATGGGGAGCTGGCGCAGAATTTTTTTATGTTTCATGTGAATTTGCAAAAACCAGAGGCAGCAGTCATGATCTCAGAAGGCAACAGTGAAAATAGACATGATTGAAAGTGGTAATTAGCAGAGTATCTATATTATTCTTAAAAGGACTGTAGGTAATTTGTCCACTTATCAAGGAATTGTATGAATACAACTGCAACCCATTTTTTACAGAAACAAATAGATTAAGTAATTGGAATGATATTTATTCCTCATGGATCGACAGTGTCAGTGTCATAAAAATGACTATCTTACTCTAATTTATTTATTCAATGCCATGCAAATCAAACTATCAAACGGTTACTTTGTAGAAGGGGAAAATAAAATTCACTTGGCAGAACAAATGGCCAAGAATTTTAGGAAAAGTACCTGTAGCAGTACTGGGTCTCAAACTATATTATAAAGCAGTAACCATTAAAAACTATTTGAAACCAGTTAAAAAATTTTTTTTAGTTAATCAAGTAGACACGGTCCAGAAACAAACAGACATGGTAGCGTAGTGTTTAATTAACCCAAGAAAAATCTCTACTATTGAGATTAAGACTTCACTGTTCTACAAAAACAGTTGGGAACACTGGAAAGCAGTCTCATAGAATGAGATTCAGACAAACATTTTACATCACATATCACAGTAAATTCCAAATGGACACATAGCCTATATATGAAAGGTGACATAGGAAACAAATTAGAGGAGCTGGGAAAGAGATATATCATGTAACTACGCAGAAAGTAATAGTTGATTGTCTAAACAAGAAACCGAAAAAATCACAGAAGATAAAAATTTGATTATATAAAACTGAAGACTATACACAAATGACATCAGTGTAGTCAAAATTAGAAGGAAATAATGAACTAGGAAAAAAACTCTTTACAGAAAACTTAGCTGATAATATATAGATGCATGAGGGACTGATTCAAATATATAAGAACAAGGATCATTCCCCAATAGATAAAGTGAAATGATAGGAAAAGACAGTTCTCAAAAGAAAAAAATGCAAGCTATCAACCACCTTATGAAAAAAATTTTCAGATCACCAAATACTAAGAGAAATGCAAATTACAAATAACTCTGAGCTTCCATATTATACCCATAAGATTAACAAAGACGACAAAAATGGAAATGACAAATACTGGAGGGGCGGCAGGAAAACAGGCACATTAATAAACTGTTGGTAGATTAATCCAGCTGTTTTGGAAAGCAGTTCACATGATACCCCAAAGTCACTAAACTGTGCATACTCTTCGAGGCCTTCATATTAAGAAAGAGGAAGAGAATTCATATATACAAAAATATTAATAGGAACTCTTTTGATAGTAGCAAAAAACTGGAGACTAAGATGTTTGGGGGCAATACCCAGGAGTTGGGAAATGACCAATCAAATTATGGTATATGAATGTAATGGGATATTATCGTATCATAAGAAATGACAAAAAGGTCATATTCTGAGAACTCTAGGAAGACGTGAATTGATGCAAAGTTCTATAAGAACTAGGAAAATAACATAGACAGTGATTACAAAATTGTAAAAGAAAGCAACCGTGAAAGACTGAAGAACTTTGACCAGTGTGAGAAATGGCCAACCATGATTCCAGTCAGTCAACAAGTCAGCCTTTAATAAGTGTTTACCATATACTTACTAGCTATATACTAAAAGCCAGATAGGCAAAAACTGTTCCTACCCTCAAGGAACTTCTATTCTAATGGGGAGACAACATATGAATAACTAGGTACATAAAAGATATACATCATGCAGATGTAAGGTAGTCTCAGAGGAGAAAGCATTAGCAACTTGGTGGGTGAGTGGGACGAGGAGAGATCGCTTATAAAAGGTGGGATTTAATCTAGTCTTAAAGGAAGCCAGGGAAATGGAAGTCAGGCATGGGAGGACAGTCAGTGCTAAGGCCCAGAGCTGGAAGATGGAGTATCAGGATGGAAGAACTGTAAGCAGGCCAGTGTTGGCTGGATTGTAGTTTCTGGAGGACAGTTAGACTGGAAATGCAGAACAGGGCTGGGTTATAAAGAGCATTAAATGGCAAATGGAGGAGTTTCTCTTGGATCCTGAAAGTAATCTGGAACCCCTGGAATACTCTGAAGTGGGAAGGGAGTGACATGATCAGACTTCTATTTTAGCAGAGTCTCCTTAGTGGCTAAATGTAGACTAGATTGGGGTGAAAAGAGACTTGAGACAAGGAGATTAGTTCGAGGCTATTTTAATAGTCCAGGTGAGATGTGAGAAGGGCTTGAATTTGGATTGTAGCTATATGAGGAAAGGCAAGGAAACGTGGAGTGAGTGAGAGTAAGGTATGGAGAATGACACTGAAGCTACAAGCCTGATGACTGCGGGTATGGTAGGGCCCTTGAGAGTAATAGAGAAGTTTAGAAGAGGGCAGAGCTTTGGGGGTGGAGAATAGGTTCTATTTCATACACGTTGAGTTCGAGATACCTTGGGGATATGGGCTGAGATGTCTAAAAAGTAGTTGGTGGTATGAGACTAGCCCAGGAGAGAGGCCAGAGTCAGAGACAGATGGTGAGTCATACTACTCACCTCTTGACAGAGGTAATGGACTAGAGGCACAGAATGAGACATACATTTTCAGAAACAAGAGAAGGGAGCCTGTAGTGTTTTCTTTTGGGTGGGAGTTCTGGAGAGGAGGAGGGCAGTAACAGTCATGCCAAAAGAAAAAAAAATGAGGCAATGAAACAATTATAAAATGCATAGAAGAAGGATTATTAAAGAAACAATGCATTTTAAATTCTAATTTTGTAGGTGGCTCAGTGGATTGAGAACCAGGCCCAAAGATGGGAGGTCCTGTATTCAAATCTGAGCTCAGAAACTTCCAAGTTGTGTGACCCTGGGCAAGTCACTTAACTCTTTTGCATAGCCCTTGCCACTCTTCTGCCTTGTAATCAATACACAGCATTTGTTCTTTTTTAACACCTTACATTTATTTTTATTTTTCCATGGTTACATGATTCTTATTGTCTCCCTCCTCTCTTCCCTTCCCCCTCCCAGAATTGACAAGCAATTTCACTGGATTATACATGTTATCACTCAAAACCTATTTCCATATTCACTTTTGTAATAGAGTAACCTTTTAAAACCCCAACCCCAAATCATATCCCCATATAAACAAATGATAAATCATATGTTTCTTCTGAATTTCTGTCCCTCAGTTCTTTCTCTGGATGTGAATATAATTTTTTTCTCATAAATTTGAGAGTCTCAGAGTTGCCCTGGATCATTGCATTGCTTTTAGTTGCAGAGTCAATCACATTTGATTGTCCCACAATGTTTCAGTTACTGTGTACAGTGTTTTCCTAGTTCTGCTTATTTCAGTCTGCATCAGTTCACACAGGTCTTTCCAGCTCTTATAGAAATCATCTTCTACCTCATTCCTTTGAGCACAATAGTATTCCATCACCAGCATATACCACAGTTTGTTCAGCCATTCCCCAATTGAAGGGCATCCCCTCATATTCCAATTATTTTTGCCACTACAAAAAGCGCAGTTATAAATATTCTTGTACAGACAACCTTTCCCATTTTTTTGTCTTTTTGGGATACAAACCTAGTAGAGTATGGCTGGATCAAAGGACATGCAGTCTTTTAGCACCCTTTGGGCATAATTCCAAACTGCCCTCCAGAATAGTTGGATCAACCACGTCCCCTCCAGCATTTATTATTTTCCTTTCCTGTCATATTGGCCAATTTTCTAGGTATGAGGTTGTACCTCAGAGTTGTTTTGATTTGCATTTCTCTAATCAGGAAAGATTTAGGACACTTTTTTATGTGCTGATTGATAGTTTTGATTTCCTCATATGAAAACTGTATTCATATCCCTTGACCATTTATCAATTAAGGGATGACTTGATTTCATATAAATTTGACTTAGTTCTTTGTATATTTGAGAAATTGGACCTTTATCAGAGAATTTTATTATAAAATTTTTTCCCAGTTTGCTGTTTCCCTTCTAATCTTGGTTGCATTGGGTTTTTTGTACAAAAACTTTTAAATTTAATATAATCAAAATTATTCATTTTATATTTTGTAATATTCTCTATCGCTTGCTTGGTCTTAAATTCTTACCTTTCCCACAGATCTGACAGGTATACTATTCTATGTTCACCTAATTTGTTTTTAATATCACTCTTTTTGTTTAAATCATATGCCCATTTTGACCTTATCTTGGTGTAGGGTCTGAGGTGTTGATCCAAACCTAATCTGTCTTCCAATTTTCCCAGCAGTATTTGTCAAATAGCGGATTTTTGTCCCCAAAGCTGGGATCTTTGGGCTTCTCATAGACTGTCTTGCTGAGGTCACTTACCCCTAGTCTATTCCACGGATCCACCCTTCTGTCTCTTAGCCAGTTACCATATTGTTTTGATGACCGCTGCTTTATAGAGATCTGGTACTGCTAGGCCCCCATCCTTCACATTTTTTAATTATTTCCCTGGATGATACTCTTGATCTTTTGTTCTTCCAGGTGAATTCTGTTACTATTTTTTCTAATTCTCTAAAATAGTTTTTTGGTAGTTTGATAGGTATGGCACTGCACAACATTGACTCTAATACAGAAAGTGAGGGTTTAAAAAATTATAAAATAAAACAAAACCTAATTCTGAGAAGGGATTCATAGGCTTCACCAGACTGAGTGTCCAAGCAGTCAAGGCCACCCAAAAGGCTAAGAACCTGTGTTACAGTGAAAGGCTCAGTGATTTAGGGAATCAGTATAGATGGAAGTAACTGATAGTAAAACCAAAAAATCATCAATAGCACTTAAAAAGAAATCCAAAACACTAGCTAAATTCAACTTTTTTTCCCTTTTAGCAAACTTCGTCAAGATTATCCATCCAAAATCCTGATCAATTTGTGTTTCACCTTGCTCATGCTGAACCTGTCATTTCTGGCCAATTCCCGGTTTGCGGACTTCGAAAACTCTAACCTGTGTATCACCATGGCTGTCCTGCTTCATTACTTTTTGCTCTCATCCTTCACTTGGATGGGCCTAGAAGCTCTCCATATGTACTTTGCTCTGGTCAAAGTCTTCAACATCTACATGAGGAATTACACCCTGAAATTTTGTATGATTGGCTGGGGTAAGCAACGATGCCACCATGCCTGGGGCTCAAGGCATTCCTCCATTTTTTGTGCTTCTATTCATGTTGTATAAGTAGTCCTTTTTCTGGTGCATGTCAATGTTTATGTAGGACTGAATGGGAGACAGAATGGGGAGATGGAAAGTTGTGGTCAGGAAATGGGGAGTTGGCCAGGTTGGCTGGAAATTGAGATGTGTATGGAGAGGAGCGATGTGGAATTAGCCCTGAAAAGATACGTTGGCACCAGAGAGGAAAAGCTTTAACTAAGTGCTCCAGAGAGTAAGAAGGGACAAAGGAAACTTCCAGAACAGGGGTTTGACATGGTCAGACATGGGCGTTAGGATGATTATTCTCACTTGGCAGATTTTTCCTTACTCCAAGTACAGTGCACTTTCCACTAAACGAGACTTCCTTCTCAAAGAGAAGCACCGTAGAAAGCATGTCAGATTTGGAGTCAGGAGACCTAAATTCAAATCATAGCTTCAATACTTATCAACTATACTGCTATCTGCTTCCTTGGTAAGTCACTTAACCTTACCTTCAACTTACTTCTTAGGATTTATCTACTTGACAGAGTATCTCATTTATTGTCGTTCAGTCATGTTGGTCATGCCTGACTCTTCATGACCCCATTTGGGATTTTCTTGACATCCTGGAGGAGTTTGCCATTTGCTTCTACAGCTCATTTTATGGATGAGGAAACTGAGGCAAATACGGTCACATAGCCAGTTAGTGTCTGAGGTCAGATTTGAACTCAGGTCTTCCTTCAAGCCTGATGCTCTATCCATTGGAGCACCACCTAGCTGCCTCAGATGTATCTCTTACTATTCTGCAAAGATGTAAAAGTAAGGATTGGGTAATGCTACAATTAATTGAATTTGGAACTGGCTGGCTGGCTGAATTCATAGGATAGTAGATTTACAGTTAGAAGGGCCTTTAGAGCTTCTTTGGTTCAAGAGTCAGCAAACTATATGGCCCATGGGTCTAGAGCCCTGCTCTAGTTCAGTTCTCTCATTACATTTAAGGAAACTGAGGATGAGAGAGGTTCAACTCCTGAGCTTTTCAAGACACTATTTATTCACTCCTGGTTGCCCTACCTAGCAGACCCTTCCTCCTCAGTCTCCTTTGTTAGATCTTGATCCAGGTCAGGCCCTTTAAGCATGGGTAGACAGTTCCTGGACTCTGTCCTGGACCTTTTCTTCTTGCCCTATGTTCTTTCTTTCTTTTTTCCCAAAACTTTGCTTTCTTTCTTGGACTCAATACTAAGTATCAGTTCCAAGGCAGAAGAATATAGTAAGGGCTAGGCAATGGGGGTTAAGTGATTTGCCCAGGGTTGCCCAGCTAGAAAGTGTCTTGGGGCAGATTTGAACCCAGGACCTCCCATCTCTAGGCCTGGCTCTCTATCCACTGAGCAACTCAGTTGCCCCCTCTCTATATTATTGCATTTGGTGATCTCATCAGTTCCCAGGGATTCTATTATCATCTCCAAGCTGATGATTTTCAAATCTAGTTATCTAGTCCCAGACTCAAGGCTGATCTTTTTTTCTGATATCTTCAGCTGCCTTTCAGACATCCTTCCCTCAAAGCCAACCCTCTTCCTATCACTATCCTCCAAGTGAGCCAAGCTTGCAGCCTAAATGCCATCCTCAACTCCTAACCCGCCCCTATCCCATCCCGTCTATTGCCAAGGCCTGTCAGTTTTACTTTGGTAATGTCTCATATGCCCTCTTCTCTTCTTTGACACTGCCCCAACCTAGGGCATCTTAGAATAGCTTTGTCAAACAGCTTATATAGCATGATGATATGGTGGAATAAAGCCCTCAATTTGGAGTTAGAAGAGCTAGGTTCTAGTCCCTAGGTTCTAATCTAGGTCTAGTTCTTTGCCTTCTACTACTTGTGTGTAACAGGTGAGCAGTTCTCTTCCCTGTCCAGGTCTTAGTTTCCTCTTCTGTAAAATGAGACCATTGAACTGGGTGATCTCTAAGTTCTCTTTAAAATCTGACATCTCATGATTATGCACAAGCAATGTGTGCCTCAAGAAAAAATTCTTAGAAGCCTTCTTCTTTGGCCTCTAATTTCAATGAAATTTCCCATGTAGAAACGATATTCAGTTTCAACTCAGAGGTTAAGTGACTTATCATGGTTGCACAGCCAGCTCTTAGAGGTAGGCTGGGATGTGCTGGGATGATTCTACCCATTTATGATGATAAGGAGACTGAGGCTGAAAGAGCATTCAAGTGATCACTTGGTGAGCTGATTGTTCCTTTTTTCCTCAAAGTGGCCTTTGGGCAAGCCTCCAAAGGCACAAGGGCCTGACTGGAAGCACTGTGCCAAAGGAGAAAATTGGGGAGCCCTGCTTTGGAGGAAGAAATGCTTGGTGAAAAACTGCTTCCCATTGCACCCACTGCCAAGTTGCTTTTTGGCATGGCTGCTGTTTGTACTAAACCGTGGGTGCTATGTTTGAGCCATTGGCCCACTGTTTCTGTTAGCAGATTGGAAAACTCCTCCTCAGGGTGCTTGGCTCTGGCGAATCCACAAACAATAGTGTTCTGATGCCCATCCATCTGTGACTTGTTTAACATGGCGGGAAATTTCTTAAAGGATTCTCTTTGTTCCTGCCTAATATGGTCTTCTTTTGTTCACCCCTCCCTACCGCCTTCCCCACTAGGAGTACCGGCAATCATCGTAGTGGTCATACTTATTGTGAGGAGGGATTTTTATGGCATTTTGAAGACATCCACAGCATTGTAAGTAGGAGTGTTTTGATTGAGTGAATGAATGAATGAATGAATGAAAACTCTGTGGGGTAGCAGGAGAGAGACATATAGAGGGGAAGGATGTATCCATGACCTTCTGTTGGATAAAGTAAGTGGCAATCTCTCCCAGAACTCAGTGGTTCAAGGAGGACTTATTTCATTAATTACCTGGTACGTGCTCTCTGCACTGGGACAAAACACACTTAGTACCCATCTCTCCTGCCGCCCCCACTCCACTCCTCATTGCCCACCAACATGCCTTCATACCGAGTTAGAGTGGTCTGACCGGGGCCAAGTATCCATGAGTCAGCCCACTTGGAGTGCTCTCCTCAGTCCTGGAAGCCACATTTTAGGGTGGGTTGCTAAGCTATTGCCTAGGATGGTGAAGGGGCCTTGAGCTCGTGCTGTATGAGGAGTGGTGGAAGGAGCCACCCCGAGATGGTTAACTTGAAGAAGAGCCTCGGGAGGCCAGCGGTAGCTGTCTGGCTTTGAGCAGCAGCAGGGATTTAGTGGAAAACATGCTGCACCTCGAGTCAGGAAGACTCACCTTAGCCACTTCAAAGCAGTGTGACCCTGAGCGATGTCTCTAACCTTCTCTGAGCCTGTTTCCTCATCTGAAATAGATGGCTCTACCAGTATGATCTTTCATTATGTAAATGTTGGTTATTAATGTCAGTTATTATTATAGATTTGAAGGGCCATCTTGTGATAAAAGGCTTCGTCTCCTTTTACTTGGCCCCAGAGGGCAGATCAAGAGATAAAGGTAGAGATTTTCAGAGAAGCACATTTCAGCTTGACGTAAAGGAAAAAAGTTTTTAACAATTAGATTGAGCTAAAGTCAAAAGAGCTGCCTTAGGAAGAAATAGATTAGGCTGCACTGGAGGAAAGCAAATGCTAGATGACAACTTATTATGTATATTGTAGCCTGGCTTCTAGTTTACATGTGCTTTGGGTAAAATATATCCTCCTTTCCAAAGCTTAGACCCTTTTTTTAACCCTTACCTTCCATCTTAGAATGGATACGGTGCATTAGTTCCAAGACAGAAGAGTGGTAAGGGCTAGGCAATGGGGGTGAAGGGGCTTACCCAGGGTCACACAGCTGGGGAGTGTCTGAGGCCAGCCAGATCCATCTGTAGGCCTGGTTCTCAATCCACCTAGCACTAGGCCCCTACGTAGACTTTTTGATTAACCTAGTCCAGTTGTTAGCAAAGTATTGATGTGTGCCCAGCTGTTCCCCCTCTTCCCAGTGCCTCAGGACTTTTTTTGTATGCCCCACCCCTCTATCCAGCCACCCAAAGCAAGCAGGTCCTCCCTCCACTCTCTTTGGTAATGCTGGGGGCTCACAGGCAGCTTGAATTAGCGCTCTGGGCATTTGAACTCAAAAACCCTTGCCAACACTGACCTAGTCCAATAAAATCAATGGAGTGGTCACACAAAGGAAGAAGTCAAACTGGCCTTCAGACTGTATGGTGCCACGCCAGGGGCAAGCTTGTTAACACACAGCTAGGCCAGACCTCAGATGGCTGTGAGGCACAGACTTTTTCACCCACTAGAGTTTGGCCTCTACCGTTGAGAACTCAGAATTAGAGAAGCATCAGAGGAGAATGTCATTAGAGAGATCCTTCTTATGGCCTTCTTATCTCTTTTTTGACTATATAGGGAACTCCCAGTAAGAAATCACTCCCTCTACCAATGCAGATCTGCACCCATCCTGCACGTTGTCTGGGCACCTAGGATAGCTCATGAGGCTCCCAGATTTGTCTAAGGCCTATCTAGCTAGCTGGTCGAGGCCATGGTTTGTCTTTCCACATCCAGTGTTCATTTGATTCCACCAAGCATCCGGACCTTACTGAAGGTCCCCAGCACCAAGTCACCCTGCTCTGTGATAGTCTGGTCTCTACCAGATTGGGAGTCTCCTCCAAAGCCTGCACCTTTCAAACACTCATTGCCTCTGCAGCAGTCCATTCTACTCTGGGACACTGTGTCTTAATTGCTAGAGTTTTTCTTACTCCAGAGTTGTTTGTTTCTTTGCAATCTCCAGTACCACTGTTCCAAGTTCTGCCTCCTGAGACCAAAATAGAATGAGTTTCATCCTTCTCCTCTAGGTGACAGCACCTTAATGAAACACTTGAGGCAACTAATTAGGTGGCACAGTAGATCGAGTGCCAGACCCAGAGTCAGGAAGACTGGGGTTCAGATCCAGCCTCAGACACTACTAGCTATCTGGCTCTGGGCAAGTCACTTCACTGCCTCAGTTTCCTCCTCTGTAAAATGAGCACCTACTAGGGTTCTTGTAAAGATCGAATGAGATAGCATTTGTCTGTGCTTAGCACACAGTGCTATATAAATGTTAGCTATTATTATTATTATTATTATTACCTGAAGACAGAAGATTTCTAAATTTCTCCTTCTGACTCAGTTTCCTCACCTGTAGAATGGGGATTGTTATTGTAGAGTTGTGAAGGAGAAGCTTCAAAAAACCTTAAAGTGAGATCCAGATGTTGCTTTGTGGGTCTGCCAAATAGGAAAGGAGGGGACCTCCAGGCTACAAGAGATGTTGGCTATTATTATTAAATTGGCCTTGTACCCATGTCCCACAACAGAGAGATGATTAATGCCACTGGTAGGTAATTGGAGATGTTACACATGCACCATTGCACACTTCTTAATAGAAAAACACCGTCCTTCACCCCCTTAGGGCTTAGCATTTCCCTTTGTCCCTGTCAGAGCTGGAGTGGGAGGCTTGCAATTCACATAATACAACTTGTACCTCCTCAATTCTCCTTCCGTTGTGTTTTCTGTGTTTTCATTACCGTTGACAGTTTCACTGTACCCAAGAAAATGGAGTGGGATCCAACTTGTTTTGTTGGGCCCTAGGGGCTGATCGGTGGAACTAGGAAGGAAACAAATTTGGGCCAGGTTTGTAAGGGTCATTTTTCTTCACGCCTCAAGGTCTGGCCCAAAGTGGAATGGGCTGCCTTGGGAAGCAGTGGGTTCCCCCCCCCCACTGTAATCTTTAAGAAGCTTAATGGTCAGCGACCACTTTGCAGTTATATTTCGATGGCCTCTGAAAGCCCTTCCAACTCTGAGTGTGAACTTTCAAAGAAGGAACTAGTTGTGTGTTTTAAAAAATATATGTTGTATTTTTACTAACTTTGTGTAAAAACAATTTTTAAAATGTATTTTTTAAATTGAGTTCTGAATTTTCTCTCTCTCCTTGAGATGGTAAGCAATTTGAAACAGGATATACATGTGCGATTGTGTCAAACATATTTCCCTTAGCTATGCAATGTTCAGATGGCTACTTGCTACCCTTCTTCTAGTGGAGGGAGCAATCAATGGATTTGGAGTTCACAGACCTGGGTTCTGAGTCCAGCTTGGTCAATAGTGTAACCTGAGACAAGCCATTTAACCCTTTCTTGGGCTTTGGTCAGGATCCTCCCTTATAACAGAGGGTATCGGACTCCCAAAATCCTAGTTAAATCCTATCCTATAAGGTAATAAATGCCATCTTTGTGGTACAGCCCTAAATTGGGAATCTGGAGACCCAAGTTGTAGCCCCACCTCTATGTGACTTCAGGCAATTTCTAAACTTTGGGCCTCATTTTCCTCCTTTGTTAAATGGGGACAGCTAGGTAGCTCAGTGGGTTGAGAGCCAGGCCTAGAGACAGGACATCCTGGGTTCATATCTGGCCTCAGACACCTCCTAGCTGTGGACCCTGGGCAAGTCACTTAATCCCCATTGTCCAGCCCTTACACTCTTCTGCCTTGGAACTGACACTTCATATTGATTCTGCAAAGGTAAGGGTTAAAATTTTTAAGTTAATTAAAAATAAATGAAATGGGGAAAGGAGGGGTTGTTATTCAGAACCTGGTGGTCTTTAAAATTCCTTCAGGTTCTGAGAATCTATGATTCTATTTTTCTCTACTTGACATGTTTGCCCCTTTTTCTTGTCCCTCCCTTTATCCCTCCCACAGCTGCTGGATTCAAGATGATATTATCTTCTACATCTCTGTCGTGGGATATTTTTGCCTCATCTTCCTCTTCAATCTCTTCATCTTCTTCATTGTTCTTATCCAAATCAATTCCATTAAGTGCCAGAAGCAGAGAATGTGGAGAAAGATATTACTACATGACCTCAAGAGTACCATGAGTCTAACCTTCCTGCTTGGCCTCACCTGGGGCTTGGCCTTCTTTGCCTGGGGACCCGTGAGAATCCTTTTCCTGTATCTCTTTTCCTTTTTTAACACATCACAAGGTAATCGTATGAGTTGACCTGTGTTATAACACTTTGCAAACTTAAAAACACTAGATATATGCTGGTTATGATGATGGTGATGATGATGATAATGATGATGATGGGGTTGCAGTGGATAGAGTGCTGGGCCTAGACAGGAAGACTCTTCTCCCTGAGCTCAAATCTGGCCTCAGACACTTCCTAGCTATGTGACCTGGTAAGTCACTTCACCCTACTGGCCTCAGTTTCCTTATCTGTAAAATGAGCTGGAGAAGGAAATGACAAACTACTCCAGTGCTAAGAAAAACACCAAATGGGGTCACAGAGTTGGACATGACTGAAATAACTGATCAGCAACAGCATCATTCATTATTATAGATTACTACTACCATCAGGAGCCCAAAAGCCTCTCATCGCCTTTAAGAACAGTTACATGTCCATTATATCTCAAAGTCATCAGCTGAATGGCTGCAAGATGATGAATTCTTTGAGCTGTTATAACCTGCAGTTTCACTGCTGACACTTAGAAGGTCTGAAGCATTCCTCTGGCTAAAAGATATATCACTTTGTGTGGCCAATCTGCTGAGAGATATAGGCTGGCCCTTGGGCACACGTACTCACAGCCTATTCAGGCTTATTAACTTAATGCCTGCTAGAGTATACGTGTTCTCCAAGGCGAGGGCCTTGGAGAACATGACATGATGAAGCATCAGAGAAGGGCATTAGCAGAGGTCTGATGTTCTCAAAGCCAAGGGAGCCAACATGGTACGCCAAGTGTTTCAGTATCTATTGATCGGATTGGTCTGACAGCTCGGCATCTGTTAGATGTTGGAGATTCGGACCATCTAATTATTCAAGGAAATGGAGAGAAGGCTAAAAAGCAATTGCATAGTCCAAGCCACAGTATAGATTTTCTACCATTTCCTGAGATTCATTTTATTAGCCTGTCATCACTTTAATCCAATGCACGGTGGAAGACAGTAGGGCAGTGGGAATGACAGCAGACTTAGTAAATTGCCTTTTGTTATTCCACTGGGAGCCTGAGAAGGAGGCAGAAGCCCTGGATCTTATGTTGGCTGCCATGAGCTCCCTGAGATCTTTTCATATAGTCACTGGGGCCCCTCCTTATTCCTTACCCTGCTATCATGGTGGGGTGGGGAGGAGGAAAGAGAAAACAATTGTTTAGTCATGCCAGGTAGGGCAAGTGAGATCCTTCTAGCTCTAACTGTCCTTCTGTGAAGGGGATGAACTAGAGGATTCTAAGACTGACAGTCACTGCCCCTTGTTCTCTGAGCCTCAGTTCCTCCTTCTGTAACAGTGGTGGGGAGATCTGTACCAATCATTCTAGGGCAAGAGAGTTCCAGATGTATCATTCTCATTCTGTGATGGGAATGAACTTTATTACCCTAAGAGCAGCCTTGATAGCCACTGCCCTTCCCTCTTTGGTGTCAGTTTCCCTATCTGTAATGGGGGTCGGGGGAGGATAGTGAAACAAGGAATCTTTCTAGGGCAGGCAAAGCTTCTAGCCCTGACTTTTTCAATCTGTGATGGGTAAATGAAGTTTATGGTTCTAAATGGAGCTGGGTCTCAGTTTCCCCACTAATAGGGGTAGTGGCTGGGAAACAATACTAGTCATTCTAAGGCAAAGAGAATTCCAAGCTCTAACATTCTGACTCCATGGAGGAGTTGAACTTTATGGTTGAAATGTAGCCAACTACTACTCCTATCCCCAACCCCCCCCCTTCTGCTCTTCCTTTCTTCTGAGAAGGCAAAAAAGAACAGTGTTCCAATCCTCAGAATAGCAGTGCCTCCTCAGTGTCCAGATATGTTAGGGCTAAGACAGATTTTGAACTCAGGCCCCTGTGTTTGGAATACTGATTCTATAGGAAAAGTGTCATGGAGGGAGAAAGAGGGGAAGCTGGTAAAATTATTTTAGAGAACAATATTAGGACTAGAAAAAAATTAGGACTAAAAAAAGCCAACCAGGTGAGAAAGTGTTTAGCAAACATCTTCTCTCTTCCAAATAAATAAAACCTCTTCGATTCAGAGGTATTGTTAAATCCTTCTCAGAGAGGGAAAGGGGCAAATAGGGGTTAGTCAAAACCTACTTAGGTAGAGAGCATCCTGCAATAACTTCTCTACTTTATGGATAAGGAAACCGAGTCTTGGAAAAGGGAGCCCATCATATATATCCCCAAAATTCAAGTGCTTCCATTTTTAAAAAATCCAAAGTTTATTCACATTCAAGATAACAAAAGCTGACTCAACACCAGGTCTTCTGTCCATACACAGGTGCAAACAAACAAAAAAATAGAGAGTGAGAGATAGAGCAAGGAGGGGATGAGAGACAGAGAGGGTGTAGGGAGAGAGAGAGAGAGAGAGAGAGAGAGAGAGAGAGAGAGAGAGAGAGAGAGAGAGAGAGAGAGAGAGGAGAAAGGAGAAAGATAAACAGGCAGAGAGATGGGGGGAGAGACAGAGAGAGACAGACAGAGAAACTGAGTGCTTAAAAGAGACCTCAGAGGCTATTGAATCCAAAAGTGGTGAAGGTCACATATAGTTTTACTTTTTGTGTTCAACTCAGACATATTTTGTGTTCTTTGGACCCCAAATGAGGATTAGACTAGATGATCTGCCATTGAAGTGGGAATCCTGTAGGGAAAGGGATGGTTTGGGGGGACTTTCGTGTTCCAAATGGTATGGAGTTGGGGAAGAGCCATGGTCTTGGGTAGCCAGGGTTGGTGATGTCACTCAGAGACATCAGGTCCCCTGACAGCTTTGTTTAAGAACTAATTGGCCATGTGTCATAAATTTCTAGATTCTAAATGGGGCTACCACCACCCTTACCTTAGAAATCATCTAGACTATCCTTCTCCTCATCTTGTAAATGTTAGAAACCTAGGACTGAGAAGGGAAATAGAATGTCCAATAAGCTGTATGGTCTTATAGTATAACCTGCTTATCATAGCTTGGCCTATTTTAGTCTAGTATCAGGTTGTGTAGGGGAATGAACATTGGAATGGGGCAGCCCTGATACTTCTCAAAGAATAGGACAAAGGTCAGGAAATACAGATTTTAATGGGACATTGGTGATATGGAGCTAGTGAAGCCACTAACTCTTTCTCTGTCTTCCTTTGCGCTATGGAGGATTCTTTATCTTTGTGTTCCACTGCCTGTTGAAGGAGAATGTGAGAAAGCAGTGGCAGGAGAACTTGTGCTGTGGGAGGTTTCTACGGAATAACTTCTCTGGTAAGACACTTGGCTTAGTTTATTTTTTTTTGCACTTAACATTGCATTTCGTTCAGCTTCTCCTGAGGGATGTATCCAAGCGCCTTGTCTTCTTGAAAATACTCTTGGTTTTGGGACAAGAACTTATTCGGGGTCCAAGGGAAATGAATTTGGAAGAAACTTTTCTTCACCCATCTGAACTCATAGGATTGTCTTCTTGGGGGAGACACAGGATGTTTGGCATATGTTGCTAGGAACTGTATATCACATGGTTTCTTCTCAGGGTGGCTCCCTCTTGTTCGAATTCCCTTTGTATATGGTTCAGAACCTAAAAGACGCATGAGGAAATTATCCTCTAGTCCATAGGCTGCGTATCCATCATCATCGAATATGACTGAGCAAGAGAAAACAGTCGTGTCATTTCGACTTTTCACATAGACGTCAAGATCAATTTCCTTCTCCATTTGTATGATTGCTTCAATATCAGATGTTCTAGAGAAGGGTACTGGTACTCTTCAGGCCCCAGCCAATATGTGGGCTATCCTTCCAGTCCTTTGGACAACTTAACTGCTTTGGATACTGAGTTTTTGGGGAGCAGCCCTTTCTAGATCATCAGACCCATGCACTAGCCAACTGAGGGTACCAGGTACCCTCAGCCAGCCTTTATATCCACTTCCCAGGCTATACATCACAATACTAACCTCCTAGGTCATTACAGAAAATGTTTCACTGAGGCCACTGAGTCATAAAGTTAGCATTTTAATTTAAGTATTGGTTTGATATCATTTCAGCTAGGAACAGCAGATCTGGGCTAAATGCTGATTACAAGGAGGACAGAACACATAAGCACTGTGAGCATGTATTGGTGACACAGTCCCAAGAGGCCGAGGAGCCATGGAATCCATCTCTGGCTACTTTCAGGGGTACTGATCGAAGGCATCATTTGGGCATGAGTTTTCAAAACGGTGAGAAGCATTCCATGCTAATGCTTGGGTTGGGGGTGGGAGCAAAGGGGGGAAGGATGGAAGGGTTCCTTGATGTTTCCTCCTCTAAGTCAAAGCATAAAAAGTGTTCATGGGGCAGTGGCCAGAGCATTAGATTTGGAGTCTGAGGACTTGGTATGACCCTGCACAAGTCACTGTCTCTGGGCCTCAGGTTCCTCAGCTGAGACCTGAGAGGCTTAGATTGGAATCATTAGATGGTTTCAGATTCATTCCAACTCTAGATCCATGATCCTATTAGCCCTTGGCCTCTGGGATTCCTTCCACCCTAAAATCTGAAGATTCCATGGTGGCCTATATGAATTTGGGCATGGATAAAGCATATAACCATGTCATAATTTCATCTAGCAAAGCCAGGCTGGGTGAGTGAGCTCAGCTGATAACACAATGTCCTAATAAGGTCATAGACAGGGGTTTTTTTCCTTATAAAGACATCTAGCTGGACACTCAGGCTAAAGGGATTACTGAAGTACCTGATCATGGTAGGTTGTCACTTTATAGTTTGCAAAGTGTTTTCTTCCCAACAAAGGAGTAAAGTAGAAGAATGAAAGGGCTGCCTCAGTCTTTGGGGAGTTAAAAGACCTATGTTTGAGTCCTGGCTTGGCCACTGATGTTTCTTGCCTGTTGTATCAGATGAGGACAGCTTCCTAGACCATTTGATAGAGAGAAATGCACCATTGGGTTTTATGATGGTGTTAGATATAATATGGAACTGGCTCTCAGGAGAATGGGCTTCTAGTCAATATTTCTAGACCTCAATTTCCTCTCCTGTAAAATGAGGGTATTTGACTAGATGACTGTGAAAGTGCCCTCCTGCTCTTATGTTCTATGTTTTTTAAGCCTTTACTTTCTGTCCTAATAACAACTCTGACACAAGAGTGGCAAGGGCTAGGCCAGCATTGGTGAAGTATTGACACGTGTGCTGCCCTGGCATGGGAAGAGCTGCTCCATTCCCCCTCTTCCCAGTGCCCAAGGACCTTTTCTGTATGTCCTGCCCCTCTGTCCAGCCACCCAAAGCAAGCACTTCTGCCCTCAGGTCTCTCCAGTAATCTGGGGGCTCCCAGACAGCTTGAATTTGCCTTCGGGGCACTCAAACTCAAAAACCCAATGCTGGGCTAGGCAAACAGGGTTAAGTGACTTGCCCAGGGTCACACTGATAGGAAGTACCTGAGGTCACATTTGACTCCAGGTCTTCCCAACCCAGTCCTGGCTCTCAATCCACTATGTCATCTAGTTACCCCTGTTCGATGCTTTTTAAAATGTTTCACTGACAAACTGGCTTTCTTACACTACTCATTCCCTAATATACCCTGCCTGTCCTAAATGAATCCTCCTGTATAACAAAGCTGTTAAACTCAGTTTACGGTGCCTCTGAACTAATACAGTCCCAGTGAAGGTGATGAAGGCCTCTAAGGGAAAGCTAATGCAACCCAAGGACTCTTTCCCCAGCCACAGACTAGAGCCCTCATCCTGGAAAGCTAACTGGCAAAACTGCTTTGTGCTCATAATGAGGCCCAGGCCACATGAGACCGTTAGACTGAAAAAACCAGAAGCCAAGGAGGAGGGCTGGGGGACAAGGGGAGTTGGGATGAGGAGGACTTCGAGTCCCATTTTCATAAGACTCCTTTTTATCCATCCACTCCCCAGAAGTCTGTCGTGAATTTGCTTCATCACCACGGCACTGTGCTGAGGGACAACAGGATGTAACTTCAGGAGGATCCACACTTGAATCCTGCCTCACCATTTACTAGTTGTATGATCCACTCCGAGACCTTGAATAACACCTACCCCCAAGGTCATCATAAGGATCAAGAGTTGTTTATAAATGTTAAGTTGCCCTAAAAATGTTATTGTTCTTTTTTCCCCATTAAAAGGGCACAAATCTGCATACATTAACCAGTTGTCTGAAGCTTCATTGATTTTTCTAGGATAATAGAGTCTTTGAGCCAGAATGAAGTTTGCAGTAATTCTGGTTGGCCTGATCACATTTTGGGGTTTGGGTTAGGTAGCAAGAATAGAAAGAGGAGAAATCCAGCAAATTTGGGGGTGTTCATTTCAGCTTTGCCTCTAACTTCCCCCATCCTGGGTCAGTCACCTAACCTCCTAGGAAGCGATTCATTTCTCTGGCATCTAAGCAACATGACATTGACCTTGTGAAATAGGATTTCCAAGGAGAAAGGTATTAGTCTCCCTCCCAACTAAGTATTGAAGGAAGAGCTCCATCTTTGTAGTTTCCAGGGTCTACTTCTTATTAACATCCTCTTTCCATGAATCCTTTTATGTAATGCAAGTTAGTTTAGAGCAGTGATGGCAAACCTTTTAGAGACTGAGTGCCATGTCCCCCAACCTTTCCCCAGACAGGGGAGGGAGAAAAGGAGGGGAGTAGTCTGAGTGCTCTGTACAAGTGGGGGAGTAAGCACTTCCATTGGGCTTCTGGGCAGAGGGGCAGGGAGGTATGGTGGAGAGGGGGAAGGGAAGCAGCTGTGCCCAAGTCCCTCTGCCTTTCTAATAACAAACTGGTGGGTGATGGTGTACAAGCCACCACAGAGAGGTCTCTATGTGCTACCTTTGGCACACTTACCATAGGTTCACTATCACACGTTTAGAGTTTCCTGCCTGTTTAGACATAATTCAATTAGTAGACTTAGATATACTTCTGTGCTAAACCTCTGCAGTGTCATCAGAATATCGTCAGTTCTAGTTTCACATATATTTGAAGGTAAATTAAGAAAGCTTGGCCTCCTGCAGTCTAAGCCACTCAGATTTGGATGAGTGATTTTGGGCCTCGGTTTACCCATTTCATAAAATGAAAAAATTAGACTATTGATCAATCAGCTAGCATTTCTTTTTTTTCTTTTTTGTATATAAGTGTGTATACACACACACACACACACACACACACATTTTTTACCAGTTACATATAACAACAAATTTCCACACAAGTTTTCTTAAATTGTATGCATGAACTTATCTCTCTCCCTCCCAGTGCTGGCAAGTGATTTGATCTGGGTTATACATGCATTATCATGTAAAACATATTCCCATATTATTCATTTATGTAAGTGAGTAATCTTATAAAACAAAACATAAACCCAGAGAAACAATTGAAAAATCGTATGTTTTCGTCTGCAGTCTGACTGGAGGTGGCTAGTGTTCTTTGTCATCATCCCTCAGAATCATCCTGGATCATTGTATTGCTGAGAGTAACTGAGTCTATCACATTTGATCATTCCACAATATTGCTGGTACTATGTATGATGATCTCCTGATTCTGCTTATTTCATTCTGTGTCAGTCTGCATAGGTCTTTCCATCTCTTTTCTTCTTTTTTTTAAATTATACTAAAGTATTCTTTTTTCCAGATTACATTTCAACAACAATTTCCAGTATTTGTTGTCTGATATTTTGCAATTCATGTTCTCTCTCTCCTTCCTACCCTTATCCTTTCTCCAAGAAGGCAGAGAATATGATATAGGTTGTACATATATTATCATACTATACATATTTCCATGTTTGTCATATTGTGAAAGAAGACATATATTGTTTACACTGAAGAAAAATTCACTCTCCAGCTCTTTCTGAAATCATCCCGGTCATCATTCCTTTTACCACAGTAGTATTCCATCACCAACATATACCACAGTTTGTTCAGCCATTCCCCAATCGAGGGGCAGCCCCTCATTTTCCAATTTTTGCCACCACAAAAAGAGTATCAACTAGATTTCTTTAAGCACCTTCTATGTGCCAGATATGGTCATAAGTGTCAGATAGAATGAAAACGTTCCTGCCCTCAAGCAACTTGTGTTATTGGGCACAACAATATTTTTTCAGAAAACTAAATACCAAGTACTATTAGGAGTGAAGAGAATGTTCCCGTGGAAGGTGGCCCTTCAGGATCTTCTGAATTCTAAGAAGCTTAATAAGAGTAAAAAGGAGAGAGTAAATTCCAAGCAAGGGGAAGAGACTGCAAAAATACAAAGGCAGGCTATAGAATAGCATATAAGGGGAGCACCAAGTAGGCTGTATTGCCGAGTAGGTCAAATTGACCCAAATTGAAAAGCCCATTCATGTCTGTACGTAGGGGTCCAAAGCTTGAGCAAATAGTAAGAGAACCTAGACATCTTAATGTAAGGAAACAAGCCGCCTCAAATAGGATGAAACTCATGACAGGAATATGGCTTATTTGAAAAGAAAAAGAAGGCACAGGAGAATGGGACAGCATTGTGTATTAAGAAGGCATATTCTTGGGAAACAGTATGGCAAAAATTAGGTATAGATCAATATCTCACGCCCTATACCAAGATAAGGTCAAAATGGGTATATGATTTAAACAACAGGGTGATATTATAAGTAAATGAGGAGAACATAGAATAGTTTACCTATCAGATCTATAGAGAAGGGAAGAATTTATGACAAAACAAGAGATAGAGAGCATTACAAGAAGTAGAATGAATAATTTTGATTACATTAAATTTAAAAGTTTTTGTACAAATAAAACCAATGTAACCAAAATTAGAAGCAAAACAACAAACTAGGAAAAATTATTATGACAAATTTCTCTGATAAAGGTCTCATTTCTCAAGTCTATACAGAACTAAGTCAAATTTATAAGAATGCAAGTCATTCCCCAATTGACAAATGGTCAAAGGATCTGAATAAGCAGTTTTCAGACAAAGTAATCAAAGTTATCAATCATATGAAAAAAATGTTCTAAATCCCTCTTAATTAGAGATATGCAAATGGAAACGACTCTGAGGTACCATCTCATACCTATCAGATTGGCTAATATGACAAAAAAGGAAAATGCTAAATGTTGGAGGTGATGTGGCAAGATTGGGGCACTAATGCATTGCTGGTGGAGTTGTGAACTAATCCAACCATTCTGGAGGGCAATTTGGAATTACACCCAAAGGGCTATAAAACAGTGCATACCCTTTGATTCAGTAATACCACTACTAGGTCTATATCCCAAAGAGATTTTTTTAAAAGGGAAAAGGCCCCATTTTTACAAAAACATTATTGCAGCTCTTTTTGTGGTAGCAAAGAATTGGAAATTGAGGGGATGTCC
This sequence comes from Monodelphis domestica, assembly GCF_027887165.1. NCBI lineage: Eukaryota > Metazoa > Chordata > Mammalia > Didelphimorphia > Didelphidae > Monodelphis > Monodelphis domestica. Next base: position 47,361,055 of record NC_077235.1, on the reverse strand, counting down.
ATCAACTGGGGAATGGCTGAACAAATTGTGGTATATGATGGTGATGGAATACTATTGTGATATAAGGAAGGATGAAGAGGATAATTTCAGAAAAAGCTGGAAAGATCTACATGAACTGATACAGAACAAAATAAGCAGAACCAGGAGATCACTGTACACAGAAACAGTAATATTGTGGGATGATGAACTGGGAAAGATTTAGCTACTGTGTGGGATGAGATTCAGTGTGTAATTCTCAGAGTAGTATTTGGATTGTTGTAACCCCATTTTCAAGGCTCTTTAGTATTTCTATTCCTTGGAGTAGAGTTGCCTCCCACCACATAAAATGTTTAGTTTTCCTAACTTATTTTCAAAAACCTTGAGAGGAGTTTGTCTCTAGCCTGGGAAACTTGTCTTCTCTAGGAAGAGGGACAAGATAGGAAAGAACAGACAGTTTCAAAAGTTTCTTTTTTGTCCTAAGTGGGGAATCCCATGATAGTCACAGGTTTTTTCTTGATCACGGGGGGGGGGGCGTTATGGATACATAATATTAAAAATCGCATGCTTAAGAGTTGAAATGTCACAGCTCCCCCTTCTATGGGTTTGGGCAGAGGAGAGGAGGAGAATCTTGTGCCAGGATTATTATAAGAGTCTGTGAGTGTACCTAGAAGAAGAGAGGACAATTTTGCCCCAAGCAAACTGCTTGTGTGGGCAAAATCCTTTTTCCTTCCCTTCTCCCCCTAACCCTGCTGGCTGCTGTTTTCTCCAAATAAGGCAGCTTTTCTCTGCCAGCATCTTATCAAGTCTCCTGTCTGCTTATTAGGGTGATTTCTGGGGGTACAAACCCCCCAGTTCCACTCCACATAGCTACTATCAGCAATATAATGATCCAGTACAATTCTGAGGGACTTCTTTTTAAACCCTCACCTTCCATCTTGGAATCAATACAACTAATTGGTTCTAAGGCAGAAGAGTGGTAAGGGCGTAGGCAAATGGGGGTCAAGTGACTTGCCCAGGGTCACACAGCTAGGAAGTATCTGAGGCCATATTTGAACCCAGGACCTCCTGTCTCTGGGCCTGACTCTCCATCCACTGAGCCACCCAGTTGCCCTTAATTCTGGGGGACTTGTGACAAAAAAATGCTAGCTACCTCCAGAGAAAGAACTACTGGAATCAGATGTAGATGAAAGCATAGGATTTTTCACTTGTTTATTTGGGTTTATGTTTTGAGGTTTTGGTTTTATAATTCACTTACAAAAATGAATAATATGGAAATATGTTTCACATGATACTCCAGGTATAACCCAGATCCAATTGCCTGCCAGCACCAGGAGGGGGAAGGGAGGGAGGGAGACAAGTTCACTCATATAACTTGGGAACAATTATGTGGAAAATTTATTACATGTCATTGGTAAAAAAAAAAGATTTTAACAGAAAAGAAGAAGGGCATCTAGGTAGCACAGCAGATGGAACAACAGGTCTGAAGTCAAGAGGAATTGAGTTCAAATCTAGACTTGGACACTTCCTAGTCATGTGACCTTTGGGCAAGTCACTAAACCTTGCCGCTCTTCTGACTTAGAATTGGTGCCAAGAAAAGGTAAAAGCTTTTTAGTAAACGGTCTACTTGTGTGGGGGAGCTTAGGCAATGGGGAGAGGGGGGAGCAATAGAGAACATTCGGGAGATTGGCAGAGAGGGAAAAATATCAATTTTGTCATCAATATTCTTGGTCAGAAAAAGAAAGAAGATGGGTTCAAGAAACATCACAAACTTAACACAGAGCCCCAATATGGTAGTAATGAGACTTCAATTATCCAGACGTCTGCTGGAGCTCTCTGTCTGTCATAACATACTATTATAGTCTCGAATTTGTAGTCAGCAGAAATAAAGGCTTCGTGCTATAGCAGAAGGTCATGAAGACCCTTGAACCCATATGAATCAGTTAAAGAGACTCGGAATGTTTAATCTGGATAAGAAAAGCCACAGGCTGGGCATGCAAGCTTCATGTACTTGTCAGGGGTGAGGCGAGATTAGATTCTAATCTGAGAAATGTATCCATGCTAAGGTTTTAGTGAGTGCCATGGGGCTGATGACACATACCATGCACACATTTGAATGAGGCCTTCTGGAGGCCCAGAACTTCAATTCAAGGTGGCCATTTTAATGGTGGGAATTTGGGGCTAGAGTGTGGGGGGGAGAGAAAGAGACCTATCCAGGCAGACGAGGCCATGTGGCATCTTTCACATCACACGACTTCTACTCCAGCACTATGTTTGGCCAGCCATGGTTCCTGTTCCCTTGGGGACAAATGGACCTGGTCTTTCTGTTTTCTTCTAGCAAGTTGGGCACTTGAATAAGTCAAGTACATCCAAGATCTGTGATCTCACTGCTGTGGAAACTCGCTCCACTGATGCAAACTGCAACCTATCTCTAACTTAGTAGATAAGCCTTCGAGTTGCCAGATGCTCAGCGTGACTAAGTGTAGTCACACAATTAGTAATGGCAGAGGAGGTCTCATCGAATCAGAGGTTGATCCTTAGAGATGATCTTGTTTCACCTCACCTCTGACAAGTAGATGCATCAATCCCCTTTGAACATTCTCAACAAGTGCCAACTCCATTGCCTGTGCTAGGTGGCCCATTCCATTGATGGATGCTTCTAATTGTTAGCAAGTGCTTCCTTTTATTGAACTCAAATCTACTTCCTTATAACTTCTGCCCATTTGTCCTAGTATTGCACTCAGAAGCTTATACAGAATAATATGTCTAATCCCTTTTCCACATGGCAGCCCTTTAGATATCTGAAGACAGTGATCATGTCCCCCTTAAGTCTCTTCTTCTTCAGGCTAAACATCCCTGGGTCCTTATAACAAGATGTGGTTTTGAATCCCTTTATCTTCCTGGTTATTAAACATCATCTGTTTGGGGCGCCAGGGAGGGAGAGATAAAAAATGATGATGTTACTTTCCTCAAGGAGACCTTACATTCTATTTCACAAGGGGGGAAAGGGTGGTAGGGAATGACAAGTGTGCTGATAAGTCTAATGCAAGGAAGGGCAAAAGAGAGATCCTGTGCCTTGTTTAGACAGTTTGGGGAGAGAGAACACCTTCAAATGGGAAGGATCTGGGAAGGGCAGAGTGGGCAGAGAGGGAGATAGTACCTGGACTGAGCCTCTACTGGACACGCTTGTGTTTGTCAATGATAGTCAGTCAACAAGCATTTATTGGACACTAAGTGTGTGAAGAACTGTGCCAAATTGCAAAAAACAGCCTCTGCCCTCAAGGAGCACATCCTCATGGCAGGAGACAACCCACAAGATAGATTCAGTGTAGGCCGAAGGCCATCTCAGAGGGGTGGCCATGCTGAAGGAAGGGGTTGGGAACAGCCTCTAACAGAAGGTAGGATCTCAGCTGAGTCTTGAAGGAAGTCCTGGAGGCCAGAAGGCAGAGTCTTGGCAGGATCACAGGGTTTTTCCAGACCAATCTTCCAAGGCCAACGGGTCTGGGAACTTAGTGATCAAGTTATGGTAAGTACCAAGATGTTAATAACAAATGAAGACTCTGGCTCTCTCTTCTTCCCAGTTTCTAAATGAGGGGAATTTTATAGAGGGCAAAGGAACATGCAAAGGAAATATGGATGATCACATGGACACCTTGCCTTTTGAGAAACCCTGCTCAGTGAACCACTCAGAAAGTTGATGGGAACTTCTAGAACTCCTAGCCCATCAAAGAGTCAGTAGATTTCAAGATCCTAGATCTAGAACAGGTGAGGACCTCAGGGACCATTCAGGCCAACTTACTCAATTACAGTTGAGGAAACTGAGGTCCATAGAAGTTTAAGTGGCTGGGCCGAGGTCACACAGTAGCTAGTAATCAAGCCCTAGGCACATAGAGGTTGGATGACTTGCTCAGGGTCACAGAGCCACAAAAATATGGATTTGAACCCAGATCTTTCTGACCCCAAAGTGAATGATCCATTTGCCATGCTATGCTGCTTTAGAAACCCTAGCAGCCACTGTCAGGGTAGACAGATCACAGGATGATCGGGTTATAGATTTAGAACTCGAAGGGACATTAAAGGCAATCTGATCCAACTTCTTCATCTAATAGATGAGGAAACTGTGACCCAGAGAGGCTGTGTAACTTGCCTGAGGTCACACAAGTAGTAAGTGACAGAGCTAGGGTTCAAACCTAGGTCCTTTGATGCCATATCCCATTCCCTCCCAATGCCCCATCATCCATTGTTTCCAACATAGTAGGGTTTTTTTTTAATGGAGAGCACACTGTACTCAGAATTAGTCAAAGTTAAAATGTTTAATGGGCAGCTAAGAAGAGTCCTATCCCAAATCTAGAAAGAGGCACAGGAACAAGCCTGGTTTTTCATGAACAAAGCCACACATGTGTGCGTACTGCCTGGCTGTTACCTTCTCCCCTTCACTTCAACTGTGAAAATGCCTTGGATTTCATCTCTTTTATGTGATTGCTTTCCTCTAGCTGGAACGACTGAATATGCAACGTGACATCCTGCCAGGAATGAAAACAGTATTTTAAAGAACATTTGAGGGTTTTGCTCATGGTCCCTCCTGCTCATTAGTAAAGCACATTTCTTCCCTCAAATGACAAGAAAATTCATAGAGCCTAGTTGGAAATATCATGAGAAGGCAGCATGGCGGATCCTGGAAAGGGCATAAAGCTTAGAGGCAGAACTGGGTCTCAGGCCAACTAACTATGTGACTTTAGGCAAGTCACTTCACTTGTTTCCTCATCTGTAAAATGGGGCTGTTTGAAGCAGGACAACATTGTACACAGTGACAGGAATACTGCATGATGAACAACTGTGAATAATTTAGCTCTTCTCGGCGATACAGTGATCCAAAACAATCCCAAAGGATTCATGATAAAAAATGCCATCTGCTTCCAGAGAAAGAACTGATGGAGTCTGAATCCAGATCAAAACAGAGTTTTTTCACTTTCTTGCTTACTTTTTTTGTTCAACTTTCCTTCCACAAAAGGAGTAATGTGGAGAAATGTTTTAAATGGTTGCACATATAGAATCTATATTAGATTGCTGACCATTTTAGCAGAGGGAGGGGAGGGAGGAATGGAGAGAATTCTCGACTCAAAATTCTCTTTAAAATGTTGAAAACTATTTTAATGTAATTGGGGGATAAAATTAAATTTAAGAAATCAAAAGTGTCCAAGACAAATCAGAAAAAAATCAACTAGGACTACTCAAACATTGCCTACCACTAGAACTAGTTGTAAGGAAATGCTAGGTAAGCTTGAAAGACTGGACAGAAATGTGAGCTGCTATTATTTTTGATCATGAAAAACACTGTTTAAGTTGGTAAAATTCAATTCAGGTCAACAAGAATGTGTAAAGCACAAAAGCAAATAGAGGACAGTTTGGCAGAGGGGGAGAGCAGAAAGAGCTGGAGGAGGAAGGAAAGGTTCCAATGAGACATGGGTACCTGGGGGGCCTTGAAGAATGATGGGAGACCACGATGAGGAGGAAGTGTATTCCAGGCTTGGGAGATGCCTCCTACAAAAGCACCAAGGGAAGTGTTGGGAGGGACTGAGGCAGGGTGTTTAAGTTGTTAAATTTAATCTGATTATTAATACTTTCTCCATTATTTTTCCATTCTAAATAATTAACAAACCCTAAATCAAGCCCTGATTTGTAGCGCTTGCAGATTCCTGAGATAATGAAAATTTGACATAGGGCTCTTGAAAGCGAGTACTCCTGGACATTCCTGCTTGCAGGGCAGGTCAAATAGAGTTGACAAACCTCCTATGAACAATGAGAGATCATAAGAAGCATGGGAAAACAACAACTTGGAGTCAGGAAAGCCCGAGTTCAAATCCTGCCTCAGATATTTGCTAGCCATTTGACCCTGGTCCACTGAACCTCTACCTGCCTCGGTTTCTCTATCTGTAAAATGGGGATAATAATACTTCATAGGGTTGTTATGAGAATAAAATGCTAGATGATAATGATGATCATGATGATGACTAGATAAACTTACATTCAGGCAATCAGCTTAGTGAGGCAGAAAGAACACTAGACTTAGAATGAGAATATGGGGTTTCAAATATCAATCCTGCCACTTAACCGGCAGGACCTTGGACAAGACCCTTGATCTCTCTAGATTTCACTCTCTGCCTCTGTCAAATGAGGGGGAAGACTAGGATATACAAGGTCCCCCCAATCCTAGAGTCACAAACCTTAGGAAAATACCTTTTTTAATAGCAAGCAGAATGGGTGCAGGCAAGAAGATTGTTTCTTTTGGCTTTATTTTTGATGAAGAATAAGAATAACTCCCATGTATTGTCAGAGATTTAGCAAGCATTTTCCTTATATCACACCAATGAGGTTGATGTCACAAGCATTAGTAGCCCTATTTTAGGCTGAACAAAATGTATATGATGGTGATGGAATATTTTTGTGCTACAAGGAATGATGAACAGGAGGATTTCACAATGAACTGGAGAGATGCAGAGTGAAATAAGCAGAACCGGAGAACATTGTACACAGGAACTGTGATATTATGGAATGATCAGGTGTGATCAACTTTGCTGCTATCAGCAATACGATGATCCAGAACAATTCTGAGGGACCATGACAAAGAATGCTCGCCAACTCCAGAGAAGGCTATGGGAGTCGTAATGTAGATGGAAGCAGATGACTTAGCACTTGTTTCTTTGGGTATATGATTTGGGGTTTTGGATCTGTAAGATTATTCACTTATAAAAATGAATAATATGGAAATGGGTTTTGTGTGATAGCACATGTATAACCCAGATTGAATTGCTTTTCAGCTCCTGGAAGGTGAGGGGGGAAAGGGAGGGAGACAAAATGGATTCTATAACTTTGGAAAACTTATGTGGAAATTCGTTATTAAAATCAAAAAGTTAATAATGAAAATTTTAATTAAAAAAGTATACCCATTTTACAGAGAAAAACACAGAGTCTCAGAGATGAAAAATGACTTGCCTAGGGTCATGTAGACATTGGATCTGAGCCTGATTCTCAGGTCTTCTTACTCCCAAGTTTGGTGTTCTTTCCAATACACAAACACACATGCACAAGCATCTACAGTTCCCTTCTGTGAGGGGTATGAAGGGTCGAAGAAAGTGTGTTGGGTTGGGGAGCTGGATGGATGCGAATCAATGTCCCCAAATGATACACAAATGAGGTTGATGTTGATCTTTTCAGGAGACAAGTAACCCAAGAGTTAAGGGGGGGAACCCCACAACAAATATGAAGGTAAACAAAAAAAACTGGAGAGAGATGATCATCACTGCAATCCATCAACAAGCATTTTAGTACTAGGGATACAGCAAAAGGCAAAATCACTGCCTCTGGCTTGAAGCTCACATTTTAATGGGATGCCAATGTATACACAAATCCGTACCTGCAAGTTATATACAGAGGAGGTGGGAGGTGACATTTGAGGGCAAGACAGTAGCAGATGGGGGAACTGGGAAAGGCCTCCTGAAGAAGGTGAGTTTGGGGCTGAGCTTTAAAGGGAGTTAGAGAGGGAAAGCATTCCAGAAAGAGACAACAGCTGGCACAAAGGCATAGAATTATGCAACGAAGCATCATGTGTAAGGAGTATCAGATGGGTCAGTATGTCTAGACTATAGCATATTGGGAGGGGAATAATGAATGTGGTGACATTGTAAAGGTAGAAAGGGGCTAGATTAGGAAGAACTTCTGTTTCACAAGGGGAAGAGGGTGGTAGGGAATGACAAGTGTGCTGATAAATCTAATATAAGGAAGAGCATAAGAGAAATCTTGACCAGAGCTCTAGACAATTTGAGGAGAGAGAACACTTTCAAATGGGAAGGATCTGGGAAAGGCAGAGTGGGCAGAGGAGGAGATATCACCTGGACTGAGCCTCTATAGCTAGAGTCAGAGAGAAGTTTATACAGAATTTGATTCTAGGGGTGCTAGGGAGTCACTGAAGTTTATTGAGTGAAGGTAAGCAGTGGAGATAAAATATGCTTTAGGAAAATCGCTTTATTTTTTATGTCAATAAATTTTATTTTACTTTTACTTGAATTCGACTTTTTTCTTCAAATAATCAGATTTAGGCTCAATGCAACCAATTTAGCACAATATTTTATTTGGTTTTCCCAATAACAAATACTTTAAAAAAAAAAATCTTACTTAAATGCCAATCAGATGGTTGTTTTGGTATCACATTGGCAGGCTTAATGTTGGGGGGAAAGTCTTACCAAAATTGGAGGGGGGAATTGTTGTTAGAAGTGGGAAAAATTCAATTTCTTGCACATTGAAAGAGAAGAAGGCAAGATTTGAGTCGATCTTTATTCTACTAAGTGACCCTGACAAACCAAATATGCTATGAAACGGAAAACATAAGAGATCAGAAGGGGGGGGGTGGGACTTAAACATACATTTGGGCTGCCCTGAACTCTGCCCCAAAAACTGAGACATTGCTTGGGTTTTTCCCTTTCAAACTAAATTGTATTATGATTTAAAAACACACACACGGGTGACACAGTGGAGAGAGTGCTGGGCTCAGTCAGGAAGACCCGGGTTCAAATGCAGCCTCACACACTTACTAGCTGTGTGAACCTGGGCAAATCATTGACTGCCTCAGCTTTCTCAGTTGTAAAATGGGGATAATAGCAGCACCTACCTCCTAAGGTTGCTGTGAGGATAAAGTGACCTAATAATGACAAAGAGTGCCTGGCACACGGCAGGTGCTCTATGAATGCTAGCTGTTCCCAATGTCCCTCAGCCCTTTGGGGGCTTTGTTTTTTGGACCAGACCTGTCATTCTCTAGATTGATTGAAGGGATTTAAGATGAGCCTAGATTCGGATGAGTCCCTCTCCTAATGAAGAAGGGCTCTGCAAACTGTGGTCTTAAAGACCAGAATGAAGCAATCGGAGGGCGCTCCATCAGGGAAGGTGCCAGGCGCAATCGAAATGCCCGGTCCACTCCAGCCCTTTATTTTGCCCATTTTATTAACTTTGAGATCAGTTTTGGTTCAGTTATGTACAGGTACGACAGATGACTTTATTTGCTTAAACTAACTGCGCGGGGAGGTAAGGGATCAGGAAAGGCAGCAAGAAGATGCTCCTGGAAATGAGTTTTTAAGGAGGACAAGGGGGAGTGCGGAAAGGGGATCGGAAGTGCACCTGGGCTTTCCCTCCCATGCCCTCCAGTAAGGGAACGCCCCCTCCCCAGCTTGGCACCTCCTCCCCGACTCCTACTCGAACTGCCCCTCTCCGAGATTCGCTTACAGAGCTGACAGGTTGTTACTTGGGAAAGGTCACGGGAGTGCCGCGCGCCTCCGTGCGTGACGTAAGCGCCGTCGCCGTCCTGCCCCTGACGTCCTCTACGTCGCCGTGCCGCTTGGGTCAGGCTGGTCGCAGGTGCTGCCGCCATTTAGCTCGCGCTGTCCAGAGGCTGCAGCTGCCGCGACGTCCGCCGGTGCCAGGAGTGGGAGAGACACGTGAGCCCCTCACCGCGGCCGGTCGCCCCCTGTTTCTTGTAGTCGCCCCCCGCCCATCCACCCCCGCGGTCGTCTCCGCCATCATGCAGTCGTCGCTGCGGGTGGCCGTGGTGTGCTCGAGTAACCAGAACCGGAGCATGGAGGCACACAACATCCTCAGCAAACGAGGGTTCAACGTGAGGTCCTTTGGAACTGGCACTCACGTGAAGCTCCCGGGCCCAGCACCCGACAAGCCCAATGTGTACGATTTCAAAACCACCTATGACCAGATGTACAATGATCTTCTTCGAAAGGACAAAGAGCTCTATACACAGAACGGCATCCTGCACATGCTGGACCGCAATAGAAGAATCAAGCCGAGGCCTGAAAGGTTCCAGAACTGCAAAGATCTCTTCGACCTCATCCTTACCTGCGAAGAGAGAGTCTATGACCAGGTGGTGGAAGACCTCAATTCCAGAGAGCAAGAGACCTGCCAGCCGGTGCATGTGATTAACGTGGACATCCAAGACAACCACGAAGAAGCCACTCTAGGCGCCTTTCTCATTTGTGAGCTTTGCCAGTGCATACAGCACACTGAAGACATGGAGAACGAGATAGATGAGCTGTTGCAGGAGTTTGAGGAGAAAAGTAACCGAACTTTTCTCCACACCGTCTGCTTCTACTGAAGGCCTGATCCGGTTCGCCGGCCCTAGGGAGTGCAGGGAAGCATGCGGGTCAAGTTTTTCTGCCCATTCCCTACTTCTCTCTGAGGACGGGCTTCGAACCATCTTTTTGTTAATTCTTTTTTTTTCCTTCATGGTGTTTTTTTTTATGGCAGGATTGCCAAACAACAACAACAAAAAAAAACTGTACATATAAAAGGAGAGAGATGCGTTAAAAAAGGTTTTTTCCTATCCCACTTTTCCTTATTATAAGTGGGATAGTCATGAGGACTTTTTTTTATGAAAAAAAAAGTTTTTTTATTTTTTCCAGCCTATTCATTTTAAGTGTATATTTTTTCCCTGCTGCTTAAATTGGCTGGAGTATACAAAAACTTGAATTAAACAGTGGACTGTATAAGTACTACATAAGGACTTGGAATTATCCACCAGGCTACCCTCTGCCTTCAGAACAAGAATTAATTGCTCCCTTGTTCCAAAAATGGGATCCAGTCATCTTGCACTAAGGGGAAGTTGTGGATCAAAAGCCTGGACTCAGGATCAGTCCTGAAAAAAGAAACTTGACACTGGGTAGGGGAACAGTTGCAGAACCACCATTTTGATGGACCATGGTAGGCCCAACAAACATCGCCAAGGACCCTGGCCCTCCCCAGGGCCATCTTACCGAAGTTGCTAACATCTTACCGAAGTTGCTATTGGACAAATCTGTTCTTGGTGTGCTTAGAAGTTCAGCTCAGACTCCAAGCACACCTTATTGTGGTTGGTTTTGCTTTGAGATTTTTAAAAAAGTTCCCACAAGGGTTTTTTTTTTCTTTTTGGTTGTTGTTTTATGACTTTGAGAGAATCTTCTGAGCAGGAGGAGTCAGCTTAGAAAGGTGGAGTGCCTGTTCACAAAAGCTTCCTTATCATCCTGGAGAGTGCCTCCAACTTCCTTGTCCCTTGATTATTGGAGGGCACAGATGCACAGCTCAGAATCACTTTATTCTGGCTGCCAGTGTCTTTACTTTTTAAAAAATACTCTGTTTACTGTTTGGAGCAACAAAAATGCTCCCTTCGTGCCAGGAGGAGTAGGATAATTTACTGAAACTATAGAGGTCAGGAAGATGGCCTTGATTCAAAAGCCTTGGTGCTATACCCAGTTGGGTATGGTACATCATGGGGTCTAACTCCCTAACTCTTCCAAAGCCTGCAGAAGAGAATGGGAGAAGCAGTTTTCTGAAGATCCCTGGAAGGGGATGGCAGTCATGAATTTTGGCATCCATCTCCCAAAGGTCTAGGATGAGACCTCAGAACTTCTTGTTTTTCCTAATAACTTTTATTGGATCTGACAAATACAACTCACCTATTTTTCCTGTCTTCAGTGGCAGCCTGTGTTACTTCTTGAGGTAATAAACTCCTGACTTAATATATTAATTAAGTAATTAAAAAAAAGGTCACAGAGCAAGTATATTTCAGAGGTGGAAGTTAAACCTAGGATTTCCTGGCTTAGAAGCCAGCTGGATAGCCACTCTGCTGTGCCATTGTAAAATAAGGCTGGAAAAGTAGGTCATAGCCAGGTTGTGAAGGGCTTTAAATGCCAAAAGACTTTGTATTTGACCCTGGAGGTAATAGGGAGCCATTAGAGATTAATGAGGAGGGGAAGGACTCATTAAGATGCTACTCTTGCAGTCCAGGTGAGAGCTGATGAGTGCCTGAGATAGGCTGATGCTTCTGTGTGTAGTGAAGGGGATAGATGTTGGGAGATTTTGTACCTGGTTGGATTTGAGGGGGAAAGGACAATAAAGAGCTATGGGTGATGAGAAGAAGTTCCACATCAAGACTGGCCACTACACAGGTCAGAGGTTGGAATGTTGCTTTGCTTGTATTACTGTGTTCCTAGTTATTACCTGTAATTTTCAAAGTCCAGCTCCCGTGCCACTTAACCAAAGAAGCCTTCCCTCATCTGAGCTGAGCCCTCTGTTTAAGGGATACCTTATTTTTCATGCTTAATTGAAAAAGTAGTTAACAAGGAAAGTTTAGAACACTCCATGCATTACGTCATGCATGCAATCTCCTTTAGCAGGAACTCTGAGCTCAGTCATGGGAGAGCTAGTAAGTCTTGACTCAAAGCTAGCTCATTTTAGTCCTGGCTTTGGTGGGAGAGAGACTGTGTGAAAGAAAGAGCAGGGGAAGGAGTTGAGCTGAAGAAAGGGAAGGAATTATGAAGGGGATCTGGAGAGTTTGGGGGATTAGGAAAAAGACTAGAGATTGAATTTGGGAAGGACTTGAGAAACTGAAGCAGGGGAAGATGGAGGACTTAAGCTGAAAGAGACATGGTAGAGCTTAAGGAGAAGGAATCAAGCAGAAGGACCTGAGTTGAGGAAAAGGAGGACCAGAAGGAAAAGGATTGAAACTAAAGGAGGACTTTGAACAGAAGAAGGAAGTCGACAAGAGAAGATAAATAAGATTATGAAGTGAGAAACTGAAGACCTCAGGGACACGGGCAGTGTTTTCATGACTGTAGTTGGGGGTGGCACTTAAAAAAGAGGTAGATCTAGGAAGTAAACAGCTGGATAAAATAAGTACATCTGAGAATGGGATATGGATTTCAGGACATAAAGCACTTTACAGGAATAAAAGTCTCCTGGTTAGGGATGGAGTGTACCTAACAAGGGTAGATAAGAATACATTGATAACTTTTTTGTGGTAGCAAAAAACTGAAAACAAAGTGTGTCCTTGCTAATTGGGAAATGGTTGGATAAAACTCTGCCCTGGACTCTTCCTCTTTTCTTCACCCTATCTTCATGATCTCATCAGCTCTCTTGGGATTCTCTTCTCCATGAAGATGACACCTAAATTTACATGGCCACCACTCATCTCTTTTGTGAATGCCACATTATCAGCTGTCTGCTGGATATCTCCACATTAATGTCCCACAGACACTTAAATTTTAACATATGCAAAATATAACTCATTGCCTTCACCACTCCTCGTCCCCTTGTTGTTCAGTTGTGTCTAACTTTGTGACTCTATATGGAGTTTTCTTGGCAGAAATACTGGAGTGGTTTGCCATTTCTTTCTCCAATGGATTAAGGCAAAAAATGGGTTATATGATTTAACTGGAGTTACACATCAAGTGAGTGTCTAAAAAGATGTCTGTGGCTGGATTTGAACTCAGGTCTAAGTTAACTGACTGCAGACCCTGAGCTCTACACACTGAGCCATCTAGTTGATCTTTCCCCAGCTCTTAACCAAACCATTTTCCTGATTTCCCTATTTCTGTCAAAGGCACCATCTTCCTTCTAGTCACTTGGCTTCAACATTTATTAAGTCAGAAGCACCCGCTTATGTTCTAGGCACTGTGCTAAGTTCTTGGAATACAAAGAAAGTGGAGGAAAATATCTCTGCCTTCAAGAAGGGTACATTCTAATGAGGGAGGCAACATTTAAGAAAGAAGGTATGGAGTTATTTAGATGAGATATATACAGAGTAGATCAGGGGGTGCCTAATCTTTTTTGTGTCCTAGACCTTTTTGGTAGTCTGCTGAAGCCTATGTTCCCCTTCTCAGAATCCCAATTTTAAGTGCAGAAAATAAAATACAAAAATTATAAGGAAACCAAATGTATTTAAACAGTATTTAAATACTGTTATAAAACAATTTTTAAAGTTCACAGACTCCTAATCTATAAGGATCCATCCATCTTCTGTTTGGATATTGCACACCACCAAACTTAGACTAATAATTATGGATTGTTTGTAGTAAAACTACTTTGTGCCTTCACTCAAAAATCTTGCTAATTTCTTTTTCATTTTTCTGATGAATTTAGTTTGGCAACTGAGCTCTTTCATAAAAAGAGCACTTGATTCTCAGTGTCGGTGCTGGTTTCTTAGGGGTTTATTTGAGGTAAACTGGGACATGAAAGGGGAAGGCACCAGTAATTGGGGGGACTATGAAAGGCCTGCAGGCATTTGAAATGAGTCTTGAAGGATGCCAGGTAAATTTAGAGGCAGAAATAAGGGGGAAGAACATTCCGAGCATAGGAAGAAACTAGTGCAAAGGCATGGAGATAAGAGCTATGGAGTATCATATTCAAGGAAGTTGGAGATCAGTGTCACTGGGTCATAGAACTTGTGGAAGGGGGTAAATTCTAAGGCGGCCAGAAAGATAGGAAGGGGCCACGTTATGAAGAACTTAAAAAGTCAAAAGGGATTTTCTGTTGGTATATTTATATTCATGTTCAGTGCTACTGACCGTAGCAAGGCAGTCTTATTACTTATCTCTAATTGATTTTGTATCAACCTCATCCTAGCCACTATTCCAGATCTCTTGTCAAATATCTAGGGCTACCTACCCTATCCTCCCACCCTTTTGGCTGAAGACTCTGCCTCACACTGAAAAAGTGAGATCCTTTGATGAATGTTCCCTTTAAAACTTCCTTCATTCAGTCTCTGAAGGTTCTGTTCACTTGGCAAGGCCAACTCTCCTACATGTTCCCTCAGTCACATCCCCTCTCATTTCTCTAGCAGATTGCTCCTAATATCATCCCCATTTCTCTAACTAATCTTCAGTCTTTCCCTAACTATCGATGGCTTCTCTGTTTCCTAAAACCAGGCCATCCTCTCCATCCTTTTTTTTATTCAAAAACATTTTATTTCCCCAGTTACATGTAATGACAATTTTTGCCATATATTTTATGAAATTGTAAGATCCAAGTTGTCTCCCTCCCTTTCTTCCCTCCCCACTCTGTGAGATGGTAAGCAATTTGATTTGTATTATACAAGTAATATCATGCAAAACATACTTCCATATGAGTCATTGTTGTAAGAGAATACTCATATAAAACCAAAACCTTAAAATAAAACCATCAATAAACTAATGTAAAAGATGGTATGTTTTGATCTACATCTGACTCCAATAGTTCTTTCTCTGGGGGTGCATAGCATTCTTTGTCATAAGTCCTTCAGAATTATCTCCGGTCATTGTATTGCTGAGAGTAGCTAAGTCTTTCACAGTTGATCATCATACATATTGTTGATTCTGTGTACAATGTTCTCCTGGTTCTGCTTATTTCACTCTGCATCAGTTCATATAGATCTTTCTATCTTTTTGTGAATTTATCCTGCTTATCATTTCTTACAGCGCAATAGTATTCCATCATCGTCATATACCACAATTTGTTCAGCCATTCCCCAACTGATGGACATCCCCTCAATTTCCAATTCTTTGCAAATACAAAAAGCTGCTATAAATATTTTTTTACAAGTAAGTCCTTTCCCCTTTTCTATCATCTCTTTGGGATACAGATCATAGTGGTATTAACGGATCAAAGGGTAAGCACAGTTTTATAGCCCATTTGGGCATAGTTACAAATTGCACACACATCCCCCCCAAAATGGTTGGATCAGCTCACAACTCCACCAGCAGTGCATTAGTGTCTCAATTTTGCCACATCCCCTCCAACATTTGTCATTTTTCTTTGCTGTCATATTGGCCAATCTGATAGGTATAATGAGGTGGTACCTCAGAGTTGTTTTAATTTGCATTTCTTTAAGAGTGATTTAGATAATTTTTTGTATGATTATTGACTTCTTCAGCTTCATCTGCTTTGATTTCTTCATCTAAAAATTGCTTGTTCATATCTTTTGACCATTTGTCAATTGGGGATTGGCTTGTATTCTTATAAATGTGACTTAGTTCTTGATAAATTTGAGAAATGAGACCTTTATCAGAGAAATTTGCTACACATTTTTCCCAGTTTCCCTTCTAATCTTGGTTATATTGGTTTTGTTTGTACAAAAGCTTTTTAATTTAATATATCTTATAATGTTCTCTATCTCTTTGGTCATAAATTCTTCCCTTCTCCATAGGTCTGACAGGTAAACTATTCTATGTTCCCCTAATTTACTTATAGTATCACTCTTTATCTCTAAATTTATATCCATTTTGACCTTATCTTGGTATAGTGTGAATGAGATACTGGTCTATACCTAGTTTCTGCCATTCTGTTCTAGTTTTCCCAGTAGTTTTTGTTAAATGGTGAGTTCTTATCCTCAAATCTGGGGTCCTTGGTTTTATCAACCTCTAGATTGCTACGGTCATTTACTCCTTTATATTGTGTATCTAATTTACTTTGTGGATCTGCCATTCTATTTCTTAGCCAATACCAGACTGTTTTGATAATTGCTGCTTTATAGTACAGGTTGAGATCTAGTATTGCTAGGCCACCTTCCTTCACATTTTTTTCATTAGTTCCCTTGATATTCTTGATCTTTTGTTCTTCCAGATGAATTTTGTTATTTTCTAGTTCTACAAAATAATTATTTGGTATTTTCATTGGTGTGGCACTGAATAAATAAGTTGATTTATGTAGAATTGTCATTTATTATATTAACTCTGCCTGCTTATGAGCAATTAATAGTTTTCCAGTTGTTCCCATCTGACTTTATTTGTGTAAGAAGTGTTTTGTAGTTGTGTTCATATAGTTCCTGGGTTTGTCTTAGCAACTAGATTCCCAAGTATTTTTATATTGTCTAGGGTGATTTTAAATGGAATTTCTCTTTCTATTTATTGCTGCTGGGCTTTGTTGGCAATAAATAGAAATATTGATGATTGATGTGGGTTTGTTTTGTACCCTGCAAATCTAGTAAAGTTATTAATTATTTCAGCTAGTTTGTAGCTAATTCTCTATGATTCTCTAGGCATACCATCAAATCATCTACAAAGAGTGATAGTTTAATTTCCTTGTTGCCTACTCTAATTCCTTCAGTTTTTTTTTCCTTTTCTTATTGCTAAAGCTAGCATTTCTGGCACAATATTAAATAATCTTGGTGGTAATGAACATCCTTTTTCACCCATGATTTTATTGTCTCCCTCACCTTTAAAAAGATTCTGCCATGCTTACCTGCTGTCATCCTACAACTCTCAGCTAAAC
This sequence comes from Monodelphis domestica, assembly GCF_027887165.1. Classification (NCBI taxonomy): domain Eukaryota; kingdom Metazoa; phylum Chordata; class Mammalia; order Didelphimorphia; family Didelphidae; genus Monodelphis; species Monodelphis domestica. The sequence continues at coordinate 47,344,024 of NC_077235.1, read as the reverse complement.
ACCTTAAAAAGTCATGTATACTAGATGCTTCCACTAACCTCTCTGCTTCTCCCCTCCCATACCTTCTCTTCCTCTCCTCTCCTCTCCTCCCACTCACTCCTCAACCCTTTGCAATTTGGCTCAAGTGAAACTGCTCTCTCCAAAGTTACCAATCAGTGATTTCTAATTGCCAGTTCTAATAGCCTTTTCTCAGTCCTCATCGTTCTTGACCTCTGCAACATCTGACATCATTGATTGCCTTCTTCTGGCTACTTCTTCCTTTCTGTTATTGTGACACTAGTCTTTAGGTTCTCCTCCTACGAGTCTGACTGTCTTTTTTTTACTTTTGATGGATCTTCATCCATGTTTTCCACACTAAGTCCTAGCCTTCTCTTTTCCTTCCATACTCTTTCCACTTGGTGATTTCATTAGCTCTTGTGAATTCAGTGATCATCTCTACAGATAATTCCCAAATCTGCATATTCGGCCCTTGCCTCTCTTCTGACCTCCAGTCCTGCTTCACCAATTGCCTATTGGACATTTCAAAGCATCGGGTTCAAAAGAGAATTCATTATTTCTTCTGAACCTACCCCTTTTCACAACTTTACTGTCCTGTCAAGAACATAGTCTTTTCCTCATCCTCAACTACTTCAAATCCCTCCTCATTGCAACCCGTCCTCCACTCAGTGGCCAAAATAATTTTCCCGAGTCTCTCCTGACCTGCTAAAGTCAGTGAACTCCGATGTCTCCCTATCACCTCTAGAATCAAATACTTCTTCTCTAATTCTTCTCTTTTATATTTAAAGGTCTCATAGCCTGGCCATTTTCTGTCTTTCCAATTTTCTTATCCATCATTCCCTTTCATGTACTATATGGTTCAGCTCCACTTGCCTCTTTCTACCTATTGGCTCAGTGCCATGGTCCTGGCTGTCTCTCCTGCCTGGAATGCTTTTCCTTCTCACCTCCACCTCTTAGAATTTCTTTAGGATCCAGCTCACGTGCCCCTTCACCCTGCTCTTTTACTCTATCTGTGGCCCTCTCATTCATTCCTCACTATGCCCTGCCTCCACAAGTTAGCTCCACAACTATGGCCCATTCCTCCCCAAGCCTCCATTTTAAGGAAAGTGCCCAAACCAACCATGTCTCCATTCCTCTCTGGATTGTACTCTTGACACTCTGGACTTCTTCAAAGTCCCTTCTCCTTGCTCTCACTCTCTCCAACTCTGTTTTGTTCTCCTGATCCTTTTTGGTGGAATTTAGATAGAGACAGACCTGAGCCAAGCCATCCTCCTACTATTATTCTTTTCTGTTTAATATTCTGCAGACTACTGCAAGTTTTTTGTGTTTCAGTGAACCTGTCATGTTTTTGTAGCTATGGTAGCAGACTTAGAGCACATGAGCCCCCTCCACACACACACACATACACTGTACATCATCCCTGCTGACAGTCCCCAACTTTTATAGCATGGACAAAGAGTTGGACTTTGAAGAGGTGATGCTAATGAGGAGGAGAGAGTGGTAGAAAAGGAAAACAAGTAAGAGGAGAAACTAGTTTTTGATGAGTGATGAAAACCTTGGAGGAAGTGGTAATTCCATTTGTTGAAAGGCAGAAGAAGAAAGCCTGATATGGTCTGACAGGTTCCCTAGCTTTTGAGATCAGATTTCAAAAGGTTCCGAGAGAGAATAGGTAGGATCCCATGAATTAAAATTCTGCAGGGGAAGGTAGCCCAGGAGAGACGAGAAACTCTCAAGAATAAAATCCTGAAATTACAAAGAGAAACGATTTAGATGGGGCGGGGGACGTGGAAGCTGTCTAAGAGACCAGTGCCTAGGGAATTCATCAACCAACTTGGATTTTAAAGACATGTAATGAGAGCAGGGGCGGCCAGCAGAGGATCAATAGAAAAGCATGGCCTGGTCCTGTAACAATAATGTCAGGGGCACTAAAGCTCAGAATGACGAGAAGATAGTGGGGGAAGATAAAGGCAACAAAAGCAAGGTTTGGGGAAAAGAACAATGATCAAAGATAAGACAGAACAATTTCCTAGGATAGATAGAAAATCATGATAGACAACAGAGAGAATGCAGACCCATTTAACTTTTATTTTGTTTCTATTTTCTCTGCCAGAAAAAAAGCAATCGTATTGGAAAAGAGAAGAAAAAGGGCTAAAGGAAGTTGAAGCCCAAGGTATGTATATGTGAGTATGTTGTAAGTAAGTGTAGACTTCGTATAGACTTGGGGAATCTTTTATCTCAACTCCCACTTATATTGGCAACTTGTGTCCCTCATTCACCCATTCTCCCCCAAGGTTCTAGGGTTATTCCTGAAGGGTTGGGGTATCTAAAGTTATCAGCTTGCACAACCATTCTGGTGTATTCTCCCGAACATAAGTCACCACTTGCAGTTACTACCTCCCTTATAGTATTGATTGCGCCAGGATCATGTAGCCAATTAGCATCATTAGTGTTTTGCAGGGATATTTATCAAGAAGATATATTGAGAAGAGAATTACAGAACATTTGCTCATCACTGCCTGTGGGCACCATCTCCCCTAGACCACCTTGGTTCCTAGGGAGAAGAGGTTCAAACTTAAAGCAGTTAAATCCATCCCACCAAGGTCACTTCCAAATGTGGCACAACCTTACTTGCTAGAGATGATACCTAGGCTACCCTGGACCCAGCTGACAGATTCTAGACATTGCATTGGTGCACCAGAATCAGCTGGGGTGGGCTCAATTTGTTAGACCTCCAGTAACTCGTTCTCAGAGCCTTTCAAAGCTCACTAGATTACAGCCATCTCCAATATCAGTTCACATAAACATTGGGAAGGATAGACACAGCAAAGACAGAAGCAGTAGCAGGCCAGGAATGCATGAACGACAAAGCCCTAGTGAGAGTTGGCCAAGGCTGCCCACCCTATCAGGATATAGATAGCAGCTCTGACAGGAAGCCAGACAAAAAACAAGCATTTATTAAACACCTACTATGTGCCAAGCACCATGCTAAGCACTTTTGTAAATGTTCAGCTCATTGGATCCTTACAGTAATCCTGGGAGTTGGTGCTTTTATGATTACCATTTTACAGTTGAGGAGATGGGCAGAGGTGAAGTGACTTGTCCAGGGTCACTCAGCTAGGAAGTGTCTGAGGGTGGATTTGAACTCAGGTCTTCCTGACTCCAGAGCCAGAATTCTTTCCATGCCATTACTTACTTCTAGGAGCAGGTTCACCAAACACACATGTTCCCATGAGCACTCATTGACTGGTTGGTCTCCCATTACACAAAGAAGATTCTTGTCCAGCTATGGGTTGGAATGGACTGGATGACCTTGGAGATTCTGAGTTCTATCTTGTGAGGCCAATCCAGCCCTCTCTCCACTCTACCACAATTGAATAATCTCACTGTATAGAAAATAACCCTAACCCTGTCCCAGGGAAAGACTGATTGAGCCCAGCAAAACTTTGAGTGTGAGTTCCTACAACTCCATTAAAGGTACACTGAACTAACTTTTAATTCTACAGATGTGGATGTCTCTCAGACCAGCCGATGAGTCACTGTGTGGGAGAACAGAAGATGATTCTAGAAAAAGCTTCGCTGCCACACTCATCAAACCATATCTCTGCCAACTGTGAACCCTTCCGCTGGGCTTTCTGAGTGCCTGCTCTACCCAAGGATACAGCAATTATGTCTAACTACCAGAGTCCTGGGGAAAAAACATCTTTCAAAGACAAAATATGCTTTTTCAAAAATGGGACACTTGTCCTGCATTACTGCATACACCTCTTTGGGCTGTAAAAATACAGTAAAATTGCTTTCTTCCTCACTGCTCCATATACATCTCTTCTCTTTTCCTTGATTGCCAAATAAAATGTTCTCGAGGTAAACAGGCAGCCGACTCTGAGAATTCTCTCTCAACTTTACCAGTGTTCCTTTTAATTGCTTCAGGTTGTGAGCAGACAGTCATTCCTCAGCAAGGGGGAAATGGAGCCCCCAAAGGGGACGCTAGAAACACCAAAGAACACCAAGGTTTGTTCTGTTTTCCCTCAACCATTCTTTGATAAACAGAAACTGAGCTCAAAGGGATTGCAGTCCAGCCCACACACAGCATAGTGGGAAGGTTACTATCCTGCTGTGGATCAAAGTCAACACTGCCTCAGTGTGCCCTCATCACCTCTTCCCTGGACTACTGCTATAGCCTACTAATTAGTCTCCCTACTTTTGCTCTGGTCTTTCTGAGCCACCCTCCACCCAGTTGCCAGACTGATATTTCCAAAAAGCCAGATCTGGCCATGCCACTGCCTCACGCAGAAATCCATGGCTGCCCATTTTCTCTAAGATGAAATACAAAATCCTCAGCCTGGCGTGTGGGGCTCTCCATGAACTGGCACTTGCATCCATTTCCAAACTTCTCTAATGTGATTTCCCTTCACAAATTCTTGGTACTGGTCTAACTGCCATTCCCCCAATCTAGTCATTCTGTCCTTTGTGTCTTGTGCCTTTGCTTAGGGTTCCCCTGCTCCTTCCTGTCTAGCTCTTAAAATCTGAGGGAGGGGGTGCAGCTGAGTGGCTCAGTGGGTTGAGTCAGGCCTAGAGATGGGAGGTCCTGGGTTCAAATCTGACCTCACACACTTCCCAGCTGTGTGACCCTGGGCAAGTCCCTTCACCCCCATTGCCTAGCCCTGACTGCTCTTCTACCTTGGAACCAATACCCAGTATTTATTCTAAGGCAGAAGGTGATGGTTTTTTATAAAAAAGAATAATAAAATAAAATAAAATCTGATGATTCCTCCAAGCCTGAGCCCCTATGGGAACCCTTTTTACCCCAAACTTGTAGTACTTTGCCCCCCTCCAGATGACTTCCTATTCACTTTCTTGGATACACACGGTGTCCCACAATAGCATGCAGACTCCCAGAGGACAGGCAGCATCTCATTTTGGTCTTTGTCTCCTGGCACAAAGTAAGTGGCATTTCTTAAGTGTTTACTATACATCTAGGCATTGTATAAGGTGCTGGGCTGGGCATACAGAGGCAAAAAAGGTATAATCCCTGGCCTTGAGGAGCTTAAACCCTATTGGTGAGGGGTGCTAGTGGAAGGGGAATGTGTCTTCTATATGAGCTCCTGTAAATTGGCATTTTCTATGAGAGAGAAGAAAGTCCGTCCTGTACCCAGGATATGTAAAGTTATCTTGAGTGCTTGTATGGAATCTTCAAAGTCCACTCATATCTGTGGAGCTCTGAATACAAGCTATGCTCTGAAGGAGGCAGCTGGAGGCAAAGTGGGTAGACCTGAATTCAAGTCTGGCCTCAGACAAGCTGGCTGTGTGACCCTGGGCAAGTCCCTTCACCTTTGTCAGTCTCCCATTTCCTCAATTGGAAAATGTTGATTATAACAGCACCTCCCTCTGAGGGTCATTGTGCAGCTCAAATGAGATCATATCTCAGCCATCTAGTGTTTGATAGACCCAAAGGTTCCAGCTTTGGGGATAAGGACTCACCATTTGGCAAAAAGTGCTAGGAAATTGGAAAACAGTATGGGAGAAATTAGGTTTAGATCAACATCTCCCACACTCTCTACCAGATAAGGTCAAAAGGGGTGTATGATTTAGACATAAAGGGTAATATTCTAAGTAACTTAGGGGAACGTAGAAGAGTTTTCCTCAGATCTATGGAGGAGGGAAGAATTTATGGCCAAACAAGAGATAGAGAACTTTGATTATGTTAAATGAGATCATAGTTTCTTTTAAACAGACAAACAAAAGGTGCTTAGCAGAATGCCTAGCACATAGTAGGCGCTATCTGAATGTTTCCTTCTTTCCTCTCTTCCTTCCCCCCAAGTTAACTGTGGGTGAAGATATACAATGAACCAAGGAGAATTATCATCCTGGGTCAATCCTTAAAATGGGCCTTGATCTGTTCAAACTGAGAACTTGGGACTCTGGGCCACAAGTTTAGGACAAGTAGTGACTTTAAAAAACCCACTTTCTGTCTTAGAATTGATACAAATATCAGTTCCAAGGCAGAAGAGGGCTAAGATCTAGTTTATGGGGGTTAAGTGACTTGTCCAGGGTCACACAGCTAGAAAATATCTGGGGTCAGATTTGAATCCAAGATTTCCCATCTCCAGGCCTGGCTCTAAATATATCCATTGAACCACATAGGTGCATCATGTTTTTAGCAGTGGGGAAGGAATTTCAGTAAATATCTAGCTAGTTCAAATCCTCCTTCACTATTTTGGCATTCTTCTTTTCCAAATCTGTGATGTTTCCCAAACTCCTTGCCTAATCCCTCCTTCTGTAAAATTCATAGGCACAGAGGATCATAAATCTTGATCTAAAAGCAACCTTGGAGTTTTTTTTCATTTGATAGATGAGGATATTGAGGCCCTCCAAAAGGGAAGTGACTTGCCCAAGATCATATAGATAGGAAGTAGCAGAGTTAGGATTTGAACTCAGGGCACATTCAGTAATATAAATTCATCACTTCAGTAAACCATGATGCAGTATTATCACTTTTAGTTCTTCCACTGACCCTCACCCAAGGACTCTATTTGTCTTTTTCCTTTGCATTCCTAGATTTTCGTGAATAATTGTCTTAGTATATAATGGTCACCCACCCATTTGATTCCCTATGAATGCGGTATGCCCTTTCAGAGCTGCCATGAATAGCATCCATCAAATTGGCCTCTTGGGTTAGGATCTTTAGTTTACCTTGTTTATAACCCATTGTTTTCTATTGGAGGCCAGGAGTTTTCTTGCTGGATCTTTTCTCAGAGAGTGTCTCCTGAGAATTACTGGTCCCTTCTTCTGCCCTCCTTCCTACGTCCTCACTCCTCCTCTCTAGGATACTCAATTTGCCAGTCGTGTCTTGTAATGTCGATTTAGACCTCTTTCCTTCCCATCCCTTTTTCAATTTTAAGCACACTTCATCAGATTCACAAGACTACAAGAGAAACCACATCTTTGCCATCCCTCAAGAGGCCTGCTCTTCCCTGGCTGAGAGCCCATTGCGCCTATAGTGGAAGCCAAAGTCCAGAAATCAATCTTCTTAGGCAGCTGTTCACTTCTCCGATCTGTTTAATTCCCTATTTTCTGTCACAAGTAGTGATGGAAGCACCACCTGCGACCCTCAAGTCTAGCTTTTTTTGCCCAAGCCTTCCTAATTCTCAGTCATCTCTGGTGACAGCCTTCCATGAATCACGACAAGTGAGTGGTAGTCATCAGTTTGGACAAGTCTTGAGAGAGTTTCTGCCATATCCATAATACATGTGTTGGCAAGACAGTAGACCTCTCTACTATTTATGCCGCATTGACATCTGCCTCAGTAACCCTTGGGAGGAAGTCAGCAAGCACCACCTCTTCCCTTCTCCTTTTCACCTCCTGCCTTGGAAGATAAGAAGCTGCTCCCTTCTGAAATGGGCCCCTGGGTTGCCCCCTTGCACCCTCCCACAGAAAACTCATTGTTATGAATCTGTTTAGTGTTCTATTGCCTTCCCTTCTTTCTCTGTGTCATGTTCTTCAACCCTTCAACCTCCTTACATTTGTTTTCATCTTCATTTTCTTTTCCTGGCACTTATCACCACCCACCACCACCCCCGGAACACTCAGTCCTCCCGAATAACCTGGGAAGAAGATTCTCTCTCCTCAGATGGAGATCAACGTGCCGTCTGTCCACTCACTGGTCTGACTGGTCTATTGTTAGAATCGCAAACATATCACGTTTTCGGCAGAACCAGTCATTCTTGTTGCCCTCGACACTTGCTGGTAGTTGGTTTTCTGTTTCTTTCTCTTTGATAGCTCTTTTGGTTAACCTCTGTGGCTACCTGCTATAGTCATCTGCCTTTCTGTTGGGACTGAGGTGATAAGAGCCCAGTCAATGGGGTCTCCTTAACAAGGCTTCAATTCACTTCAGGAAATACTTGTTAGATGCCTACTATGTGCAAAACATTGTGCTAGATGCTGAGGCTTCCAAGATGAGAATGGGCCAGTCCCTAAGCTAAAGGCCTTTCCATTCCAACCTGGTTTCATTTATTTGGACAGCCTTCTCCCTTTTCTCAGGTTCATTCACTAGCAGTTTGCACATTCTCATCACGGTGTCACTGATACAGAGCAAACAAACTTACCTTGATCTACAAGGAGAGACCTCATTTGCTCCAGATATCTTCCTCTACTTTCCTGCTGGCTTCTTTTATCTTATTTGTCTTTGCATCTCTGGAAGCCAAAGTTGTGCCTTGCACACAGAAGGTGCTTAATTCATGTTTATTGGGATGAATTAATGGATGTTCTCTTCTCCTTGGTTCTGACTCTGACCCAAGACAACGTCAGCAACAGAAACTGTCACTGGCTGAGAACCTTCCATGAATCAAGATGGATAACCTCCCTGGTCAGAGGGACAAGGCAGGATTGTGGTTGGAACTATCAGGATGGTCACAGCCAGTGGTCATTGACAAGAGTATTGATCTGAAGGGCCAGAAGTAAGAGGATAGTCAAAGCTCGAGAACAAGTTTGAGGAGCTGTGACCCTTGACATGGATATACTAAGAGCTAATGGGATGGGGACATCTGGGTGGCTCAGTGGATGGAGAGCCAGGCCTAGAGACAGGAGGTCCTGGATTCAAGTCTGACCTCAGATTCTTCCTAGCTGGGTGACCCTGGACAAGTCACAACCTCAATTGTCTAGCCCTTGACACTCTTCTGTCTTGGAACTAATACATAGTATTGAATACAAGATAGAAGGCTTTGAAAAAAAGTTTATCTCCCTCTGAATCTTAAATTTATCACTTTTCTATGGGTGCCTAGCCCGTACCTCTAAAAGAGCTAATAGGGAATGGCTCAGAAGGTACCATCAAGGATGCAGCTCCAAATAAGTAGCTTGCAACACAGCATCATCACTGTCCATCTGTCTGTGCCTTAGACCTCAGGCAGCTTACAGTACAGTCCACCTCACAAGATTTTCTCCAGGAATGCACACAACGGAGGGGGACCCTACAGTTAAGAATCACACAGGAAAAGCCAGCAAGGTAAGCAGAATGTCTAGCATTTGTGGGTCAGTTGCCATGAATTCTTTCCTGGTTCAATGCCTGACACTTAGTAGGGGTTTAATAAATGCTGATTGCCTAACTGCTTTTGCTTTCCATCCTTCTTCCCCATTAAAGCCTGCCAACCCAACAGCCTTGGATTGTCTTGCTTTTGTCAGTCACTTGCAGGCAACTTCATGGGGAAAAAATAGCTGATGTCATGGTAAGGACAGCAGCTGCTACCTTCCTGCCCCCCGTAGCTCTGCTACCTTGAATCCCTGATTATGGTGGTGAGTGAAGAGGCATGATTCAGTGGCCAGGCGGAATAACTTGATATTGGATAATAGCAAGTATCTGTGTTCCATACAGTTCCTGCAATTTACAGAACCATTTCCTAAGGGTACCTGCTTGTTTTTTTGCCTAACTGTGTGACGTTAGTTCTGCCTCTCCTAATAGAAAAGAACTCCCCCTCCTCATGTTCCACCCACAGAATTATTCTTTAAAGAAATGGTTTTTTCCCTAAGCAGCGGAAGACAGTCTGTAATCAGAATCAATGTCAAAAGTTTCCCTGCTAACTTTGATAGTTTAACATTCATTCTTTGCATGATCAGACACAGAAGTCCCAGGTCCAGCTTCTTACCAGTCATAATTATTTTCACCCTCCCACTGGTGAAGACTCAAATGCCTTCACCCTACCTCAGAGGACGTGGGGCAGAAGGTGGGGGTGGACATGGTCAGCAGTTGTCTTCTGAAGAAGATCCAGATCCCTTTTGTTTTTAAATTCTTGCCTTCTCTTAGTAGCAGTTCTAAGGCAGAAGAGGGGCCAGGGCTAGCAACTGGAGTTAAGTGGTTTGTCCAGGATGACTCAAGTAGGAAGGATCTGAGATCCTTCTGACTCAGAGCCTGATGCTCTAGCCACTGTGCTACCTAACTGCAGGTCTGTTGATGCCTGATGATTTGGGGCAAGTCCCTTCTCCTCTCTGGGTCTTGATGTCTGTAAAATAAGGGGTCTGGATCGGACAAAGATCCCTTCCATCTCTGTCCTTCTATGAGTCTCTGACTTGGACTATCTCTACATCCACTGTACAGGAACCATTTGGCAGAGAATACCCCCGATTTGAGTTGGCTCAGCACTTAGCATGTTGGTGCTGCTCAATTCTTGCCTGTTAGTCTAAAAGCATCCCAAACTGTCACTGCCTCACTTTTATTTTTAAGTGTTTTTCTTTTTAACCAGAAACATTTACCCACTACATCTCAGCTCTGCCCTTTCTTTCGGTTACCACAAAGCTGCCTCCGTCATGCCTGAGTTATTGCAATAGTTTCTCAGTGGCCTCTCTGCCTCCCAAATAATCTCCAAGCAATGGAGGGGGGAGTGTGACTATAATGAGAGACACTGTGGGCCACTGGATCTCCCTTGTTTGATCTTCTTCCTCCTCCTTCTCCTCCTTCTGCCAACATCATGTAGACATCCTCCAAAGCTCTTGTCCAGGTCCTCTTCTATTTCTCCTGAGTAAAACTCTAAGGTGGGGAGTATGAAGCAAAAAGAAGGAAACAGACAAACTATTTGACATAATAAGCAAAGAGGGAGTTCTACCAAACTCCTTTTATGACACAAACATGGTACTGATTCCAAAACCAGGCAAGTCAAAAACAGAGAAAGAAAACTATAGACCAATCTCCCTAATGAATATAGATGCAAAAATCTTAAATAGGATACTAGCAAAAAGACTCCAGCAAGTGATCAGAAGGGTCATCCACCATGATCAAGTAGGATTTATACCAGGGATGCAGGGCTGGTTCAACATTAGGAAAACCATCCACATAATTGACCACATCAACAAGCAAACCAACAAAAATCACATGATTATCTCAATAGATGCAGAAAAAGCCTTTGATAAAATACAACACCCATTCCTATTAAAAACACTAGAAAGCATAGGAATAGAAGGGTCATTCCTAAAAATAATAAACAGCATATATCTAAAACCATCAGCTAATATCATCTGCAATGGGGATAAACTAAATCCATTCCCATTAAGATCAGGTGTGAAACAAGGATGCCCATTATCACCTCTACTATTTGACATTGTACTAGAAACACTAGCAGTAGCAATTAGAGAAGAAAAAGAAATTGAAGGCATCAAAATAGACAATGAGGAGACCAAATTATCGCTCTTTGCAGATGACATGATGGTCTACTTAAAGAATCCTAGAGATTCAACCAAAAAGCTAATTGAAATAATCAACAACTTTAGCAAAGTTGCAGGATACAAAATAAACCCACATAAGTCATCAGCATTTCCATATAATTCCAACACAGCTCAGCAGCAAGAACTAGAAAGAGAAATCCCATTCAAAATTACCTTAGACAAAATAAAATACTTAGGAATCTATCTGCCAAGACAAACACAGGAACTATATGAACACAACTACAAAACACTTTCCACACAACTAAAACTAGACTTGAACAATTGGAAGAACATTAACTGCTCATGGGTAGGACGAGCCAATATAATAAAAATGACCATCCTACCCAAACTCATCTATCTATTTAGTGCCATACCCATGGAACTTCCAAAATTTTTTTTTACTGATTTAGAAAAAACCATAACAAAGTTCATTTGGAAGAACAAAAGATCAAGGATATCCAGGGAAATAATGAAAAAAAATACAAAGGAAGGGGGTCTTGCAGTCCCAGATCTCAGACTATATTATAAAGCAGTGGTCATCAAAACAATTTGGTACTGGCTAAGAGACAGAAAGGAGGATCAGTGGAATAGACTGGGGGCAAGCGACCTCAGCAAGACAGTATATGACAAACCCAAAGATCCCAGCTTTTGGGACAAAAATCCACTATTTCATAAAAACTGCTGGGAAAATTGGAGGACAGTGTGGGAAATATTAGGTTTAGATCAACACCTCACACCCTACACCAAGATAAATTCAAAATGGGTGAATGACTTGAACATAAAGAAGGAAACTATAAGAAAATTAGGCGAACACAGAATAGTATACATGTCAGAACTTTGGGAAGGGAAAGACTTCAAAACCAAGCAAGAATTAGAAAGAGCTACAAAATGCAAAATAAATAATCTGGATTACATCAAATTAAAAAGTTTTTGTACAAACAAAACCAATGTAACCAAAATCAGAAGGGCAGCAACAAATTGGGAAACAATCTTCATAAAAACCTCTGACAAAGGTTTAATTACTCAAATTTATAAAGAACTAAATCAATTGTACAAAAAATCAAGCCATTCTCCAATTGAAAAATGGGCAAGGGACATGAACAGGCAGTTTGCAGCCAAAGAAATCAAAACTATTAATAAGCACATGAAAAAGTGCTCTACATCTCTTATAATCAGAGAGATGCAAATCAAAACAACTCTGAGGTATCACCTCACCCCTAGCAGATTGGCTAACATGACAGCAAAGGAAAGTAATGAATGCTGGAGGGGATGTGGCAAAGTTAGGACATTAATTCATTGCTGGTGGAGTTGTGAATTGATCCAACCATTCTGGAGGGCAATTTGGAACTATGCCCAAAGGGTGCTAAAAGACTGTCTGCCCTTTGATCCAGCCATAGCACTGCTGGGTTTGTACCCAAAGAGTTAATAAGGAAAAAGACTTGTACAAGAGTATTCATAGCTGCGCTCTTTGTGGTGGCCAAAAACTGGAAAATGAGGGGATGCCCTTCAATTGGGGAATGGCTGAACAAATTGTGGTATATGTTGGTGATGGAATACTATTGTGCTAAAAGGAATAATAAAGTAGAGGAATTCCATGGAGACTGGAACAACCTCCAGGAAGTGATGCAGAGGGAAAGGAGCAGAGCCAGGAGAACATTATACACAGAGACTGAGACACTGTGGTACAATCGAAGGTGATGGACTTCTCCATTGGTGTCAATGCAATTTCCCTGAACAATCTGCAGGGATCTAAAAACACTATCCACAAGCAGAGGATAAACTGTGGGAGTAAAAACACCAATGAAAAGCAACTGCTTGACTACAGGGTTGAGGGGGATATGACTGAGGAGCGACTCTAAATGAACACTCTAATGCAAATTCCAACAACAGGGAAATGGGTTCGAGTCAAGAACACATGTGATAACCAGTGGAATCATGCGTCGGCTATGGGAGAGGGAAAGGTGGTGGGAGGGGGGGAGGGGAGGAAAAGTAAATGATCTTTGTTTCCAGTGAATAATGTATGGAAATGACCAAATAAAATAATGTTTAAAATTAAAAAAAAAGAAGAAACAGGCCTTTAGGGAAGGTCTCTAGGATTGGGCCAAATGAGGCATGCGTGACAATGTATTAGATACCTACTATGTGCAAGGCACAGTGCTAGGTGCTTCACATACACAGACTAAAGCAAAATAGCTTCTAGTATTTCCTACTCTTCAGTTCTTTTTCAGTCATGCCCAACTCTTTGTGATCCCATTTGGGATTTTCTTGGCAAGGATACCACAGTGGTTTGCCATTTCCTTCTCCAGCTCCTTTTACAGATGACGAAACTAAGGTAAGTAGGGTTAAGGGACTTGTCCAGGGTCATACAGTCACCTACTATCTTGGAATCAGATTTTGATTGCTGATAGTGAATTCGTAAGAGGATGCAGAACAGGTCTGATTAACCTCATTATAAAACATTTGTTAAAGTGAATTGAATTGAAAAGCACACTGGACTGAGAAGAACCAGCTTCGAGTACTGTTCCGGTCAATAATGAGCTGTGTGGACTTAGGTAAGTTGCTTTCTCTCTCTGAGCCTTAATTTCTACACCTGTAGAATGGGATCTTGAGGGGAGGGGCATTCTAATCCTAGAAACTCAGGACTTACTTCTCCCGTGTACACAACTCAGTCATGCCAATAACAACAATAACTCACAATACTCTTTATTCTTTCCCCTTCCTGATTTTCACCACTTTAGTGTATGTGTTTGAACATTACAGATACATACACCCATGCACACATCTACACATGTCCTTTCAGGGTTTGGTTCCTTATGTTTTATTTTGATTATTCCTATTTATTCATTGCCTTCCCATCCCTCCCATTAGATCATAAGTACCAGATTCCTCCAGCTCCACAGAAAGAAACACCAACAGGAGCTAACTGATAGATATTACTACCCTCCATGCTTCAGAAGGTGGTTTCATGAGCAACTGTGATCCAAAAAATCTAATGCCTCATGGTCAGTCTTCTAGTGAGCTTCTACAAATTTAGCAAAGTTGCTCTCAAGACTAGACAAAGCAGCCCATTGACCTGGACTTTCTGGATCTCAGTTTTCTTCTCTGTGAAATAAATAGGGCTGCTGTGGAGAACCTCTGAGTTCCCCTTTATTCTTCACATTCTGTGGCCTCATAAGCCTCTGATCCCCTTTTCCAGGAATAGGTGAGACAAACTACTAAAGGATGGAAATCAGGCAGGCCACTTGACAGTCATTTGGAGCCTCAGTCTGAGGACTGAGGCTCCAAGAAAGCTCTCCCAGCCCTGGGAGTTAGACTAGTACAAGAGGACTGACAAGGTGTAGGCTTCCTTTCCTGATGAGCTCCTAGTGAGACTGCATGTGGTTTCTACACCCACTGGCCTGCCTCTGTACAAGCTTGGATTGGATTGGATTGGATTGCCAATTTCATGTAATAACAAATTTCCACCTAAGTTTTCCCAACTTACGTGATCCAAAGTGTCTCCCTCCCTCTCCTCTCTCCCCACTCCCAGAGCTGGCAAGTAATTCAATGTGGGTTATTCACATATTATCAGGCAAAACATTTCCATATTGCTCTTTTTAGGAAGAGAAAAATCTTATAAAACCCAAGCCCCCAAACCCAAATCCAAATAAACAAGTGATCAATCGTCTGCTGACAGTTCTCTTTGTGGAGGTGGACAGCACTCTTTGTCCTAAGTCCCTCAGAACTGTCCTGGATCATTGCATTGCTGAGAGTAGCAAAGTCTATCCCAGGCAATCATTTCACAACATTGCTGTTACTGTTGTACAAGCATTTATTAACCATCTACTTTGTGCTCTCTTCTGCCCCAAGTGGAAAGCCATGTGTAGAAAAAGCTCTGAGGAAGTAGATTTTGGCTCCATACAGGAAAAACTTCACAATAATTAGAGCTGATCCAAAGTGGAATGGTGGGTTACCTACCTGAAACAGTCAGTGCATAGGGCACTGAGCCTCTAATTAGGAAGACCTGAATTTAGATACAGCTCCACTTACCAGCCAGTGTGACCCTGGTCAAGTCTAGTAACCTCTGCCTCAGTTTATCCATCTGCCAAATGGGAGTAACAATAGCATCTACCTCCCAAGCTGATGGTCATGAGGATCAGATGAGATATTTGCAAAGTGCTTAGCACAGCTCCTGGAACAAAGTTGATGCTTAATAAATGCTTGTCTCCTTCCTCCCTTCCATTACTAGAAGCTTCAACTCATTTTCAAAGAAGCTATAGAGAGTATTCCTTTTCAGGCTGGGGTTAGAACAGATGACTGTTGAGCTCTTTTCCAACACTGAATGGCTCTCTGAAGTGTGCTGTACTTGGTGCTGAGTGACTAAGTTAAGACTGAGTTGCCACTCTTATGGTAGCTATAGCCTAGTAGGGGAGATGAGGCACTGACAGATGTGAATGTGCTAACAGTGATTCCTAAGCCAAGTATAGCACAGGATCCCATATGGAGGGATTTGAGCTTCTGGGACAAAGTGAAGTAATTTGGGTGAGGGAGAAGATAATCCCACCATGGGATAGAAAGTTAGACCCTTGCTCCTGGGGGAGTTGGGGAGAGGTAGCTCACAGGAGAGGAATGCTGTGGCTCTAAGACCTGGGAAGGGGTATCCTAAATCAGTCATGGTAAGCAGTGTCATGGGCCTGCAGAGAACTGCAAGACAAAGAACAGGGACAATGGTCACCATGGAACGGAATCCCTCCTTTCTCCCCTACCATATCAGCAATTGGAGCTAAATGTTGTTTGCCTCAAACTAGGTCTGGTAATGTGCTATGAAACCTGATTATGGAGATGACTTTTTGCTAGGACATGGGGAGTGAGGGAAGGCTCTTAGTCTTCTTAATAAATCCCAGTTTTCTTTGGCATGAATAGCACTTTCCAGGCGCTGTAACCCAACTCCCATGTGGTGTGTTGTTCAGCCTGTGTGATGACAATACCTGAAATACAATCTCAATCTTTGAGCAGGAATTATGCAGTTTAATAACACGAAGTAAAGGCAGCAGATTCAGAATTGGTATTTCCAAGGGAGTTGTTTCCCTGACAATTTTCTCCAGACACATATGGTTGGATCAACTGCATATAATCTAAAAAAAAAAACAACCCACGCCTTCATTTTCATTTCTGAATGCCTTCTTTCTTAGTCGTCAAACTTACTATGGAATAAAACATTGTGATAATTGCTTTTTAATACAATAAAAGACCGGAACCTCTCCCCATGACAGAAAAATGAGGGAATATAATGGAATGGTGTCTTGGAATCTTTCTAACTCCAAAATATCAAATGAGAGAGGGGCTCATTTATTCCCTGAGGTTTCCTGCCAGAATCACTCCTACACAGCAATTAGTGGGGGAGATGAACATTTCAGAGTTAGCTAGAACTAGTTGGTAGGGGATCCATTTTGACAACGGGAAGGGTTAATTACTTCAACCTCAACTTCAGTTACTGCTGCTTTTTAGCTTGGAAAGGTTAACTAACTTGAACAAGAGATAAGCTTTGAAAGAGTCCAAGATAGTCACGTGTACATTTCTATTAAATATGAGCCAGCTAAACAGATGTGATTCTTCAGAATTTTCACTTCTTGATGAGTGGGGGCAGTGAAATGGGAACTAGATTTGGAATCAGAAAGACCAGACAGAGCTTGGTGACTGGTCTTTTACTATCTTGTGTGACCTTCAACAAATCTCTCTCTAAGCATCAGTTTTTTTCCTCTATAAAATGGAAGCCTTGGGCTGAGTGACCTCTACGATGCCTATCCATGAGCAGTCATACCGTACATGCATGCCATTGGTCACAAGGGGGAATGGGCAAAAGAGCAAGGAGAACTTAATAAAGATGCGAGCACTCCACAAAGCAAACTCAACATAATGCACCATTTCAGCTCTTGGGTGTCTGAAGGGAGCAGGGCCCTAGGGGGCCGACAGACAATTTGTCTTAGCAGGGTTGCTGCCTCCATTCCTGTATTGCTCTAGCTATAGTTTAGACTCTAGACTCCTGCTACTGCTACTGCTTGCTCCTTTGGGCTTCGTCATCTCTCAAACCAACATATGCGCTTCCAGTGATTTGTACTCTTCAAGGATCTGTGGTTTTTCTTGATGTAATCCTTCTGCCAATATATATATATATCACAAACCCTCTATAATTTAGGAGATGGTCTTTAAGAGTTGTTTAATTCCTCAGCAACCCATTGGTGAGAAACTTCTCTCTTAAACATCTCATGGCATGAAAAAGTCAAGTGACTTGTCTAGGGTCATATAGTTGGTATGTGGTAGGGGTGGGACTTGAGTCCAGGTCTTCCTGGCTCTAAGACACAATTGCCTCCTACCCATGTCATCATGATTCTCTTCTATAATAATCATCTTCATCATTGTTACTGTTATAATTTTCATCACAATCAACATTAATCATCTCATTCTTCTCTTGTCCAATGTACTTCAGATAGAAATGGTCTGTAGGACAAGCCACTATCCAGTTATTATATTGTGCTCTTATCCTGCTCTTATATGGAATGCTCTGTGGGCTATTGCATAGGGGAACAAAATAGCTGGTTTTTATAACTAAATAAAAATATTGGGATGCAAGTTCATCTGAAGATTTATCGAGAGTATTTTCAGGAGGACTAGTGTAGCCAACAGGTTGATGGTGGGGGACAGGGACTGTTCTTACATGACTTTGGTTTCTTCTGCTAGGCATTAGGTTTGGAAAGGTTTCCTCCTATATAGCTTTGAGCTTATGAATATCTGAAATGGTGATATCTAGTCAAAACATCATTCTTCAGTTTTACGGCTCAGAGTTATGGCCAGGCTCTTGTAGGTAGCAATTCTGAATGGGCTAAAAATCTTGTTTCAATGCTGTGTATTTGCTGACGTCTTCAGGAGACAGTGAGGTCTCTATTTCTACAATCTCTCTTTCATAGGCACACAGTCATTTGCATGTTGTCTCTCGTTCAAATACATGCTCCTCAAGCAAAAGGGCCTTTGTGGTCTCAGGGCTTTGGAAAGAAATGGCTTTCTCTTAGTTATGGAGTCAGTGCGCTGCTGCTGATTCATTCTAGCCACCAGGTGGTGTCTTGCTACATATTCGGTAGGTGCTGAATTGTTGCATCCTGGAGTTGCATGGTTTCTAGGGTATCCTTTCATAATCTTTATTGACCAATGTGTCCAGATTCTCCAAATAATTTCTGGTGCCAATGACATGGTCATGATTTGGCCATCCGTTCAATGCTGTTGACATATCGTTGGTCGGGTTCATGTGGATGGGGCCATGGAAGGCCTTTAGGCATTTCATAGTCTCTGTTTATAAAGTAAACTATTTTTGGTCACATTTAACATGAACTTACTACATGCCCATTCCCAGCAGACTGCCCCCTCTGTCACACCCAGTCTCTCACTTATCTTCAATCCCTCCCTGTCTATAGGCTACTTCCTGATTCCTCCAAACATGTCTCCTCCATCCTCAAAAACCCCTCAAATGATTCTTCCACCCCTACTAGCTGTTTGTTCTATATCTCCTCCCTATGCAACATGGGAAGGTCAGCTACAATCAACACCTCCACTTCCTTTCCTCTCTCTTTTTAAATCTCTATGGTCTGGCTGCTGTCCTCACCATTCAACAAAAACTACACTCTCCAAAGTTATCAGTGATCTCTTTGTTGCCAAATCCAATGGCCTTTTTTCAACTTTTATCCTACTTGACCTCTCGAAAGTCTTTGGCACTGTTAAAAACAAACAAACAAAAACTTCTTCTCCTTGGTACCCTCTTCTATCCAGGTTTCCATGGCATCACCCTTTCCTGGTTCTCTTCCTACACCTGTCTGACTGCTTCTTCTCAGTTTCCTTTGAGAGATCTTCATTCAGGTCATGCTTACTAATGGTAGGCATCTCAAAAGACTGTCTTGGGACCTCTTCTTCCTCTATATGGTTTTCAGCCCCTTACCTTCTGTCTTAGAATCAAGGCTAAGTCTCAGTTCCAAGGCAGAAGAGTGATAAGGGCTGGGTCATAGGGTTAAATGACTTGCCCAGAGTCACACAGCTAGGAAGTATCTGTGGTCACAGTTGAACCCAGGTCCTCCTAACTCCAGGACTGGCTCTCTATCCACTGGACCACCTAGCTGCCCCACCTATGTCAATGAATGGTCTCATTATCTATTTAGCTCCAATGCTGATAATTCTCAAATATTCTTATCTACCTTTTACCTCTCCTATAACAGCCAGCCACTTCAACATCTTCAGTTGCCTATTGGACATCTCAGATTAGATATGCTATAGACATCTTAACTGTTCAAAAATGGACTCATTATATTCTTCCCCAAATCCTCCCCATCCCTAACTTCCCTATTTTTGTCAAGGGCACTAATCACCCTAGCCATCCAGATTTACTACTTGCATCCTCAGCTCCTCACCCTTTTTCAGCCTCTATATCTACTTTGTTGCCCAATTCTTCCAATTTTGCCTTTGTACCATCTCTCATGCACGCCTTCTTCTCTGCTCTCATCTTGACACCACCATGATCCAGGCCCTCATCACTTTACACCTGGGCCATTTCTTTTCTTTTCTTTCTTTTTTGCGGGTCTGCTTCAATAATCTGTTGGTGGTTCTTCCTACCCTGTGTCTCTTAAAATTCCAGGGAATCCCTATTGCCTCTAGAAGCAAATATAAAATCCCGTGTTTCACATTCAGAGCCCTTTACAACCTGACCCTCTCCTGCCTTTCCAGTCTTCCTAAACTTTACTACCTCCCCTTTTCCCCACTTACTCTGTGATCCAATGACACTGGCTTTCTTGCTGTTCTTTAAACAAGAAACTCCATTTCCCAACTCTAGGCATTTTCATGGACTGACCTCCATTCCTGGAATGCTCTTCCTCTTCTTCTCCATCTCTTAGCTTCCCTGGCTTCTTTCAAATCCCAGCTGAAAAACCTTCCTTCTGCAGAAAGCCCCTCTTGGTTCTCCTCAATGCTAGTGGCTTCCTTCCTTCCATTGATTTTTTCAATCTGTCCTGTATACAGCTATGTGTTTGTTTACATGTTGTCTTCCATTAGTTATTAATTACTTATTCCATTAATTACTTAGCACAGTGCCTGGCACGAAGCGGGTACTTAATAGATGCATCTTGACTTTTATTAGTATTCACTATTACTCAGTAAAGTGATAGCTGCTTATTCCAAAAATATTTCTGTAAGTTTTTAACCCTCCTAATCATTTCCTCAGAGACTATCTATCCTCGTCCTTCTTTTTGATGAGGGAGTATTAGTCTTTCCATGGCATCCTTAGGGTAATGGGCCTCATGTTTCATTAATAGTGTGTGGGTTTCTGCTTGGATACTTTCCAAATCTGTTTTGGTCCATTCTACAAATCTGAAAGTATATATTATGACTGCTGTTGCACAAGTGTTAATTGCTTTGAATGTGTTCTCCCCGTTGAATTTTGATTCCAAGATGCCAGTGAGTCTCTTGACATACACAGTCACGGCTTTCTTCCTGTTATCTTTATGCTTAATGTCTTCTCTGGAGGAGACCACAGTATGTGAAAGAATCCCCTTCGTTCCTTGGTTCAATTTGACTTCCAAATTCAAGTTTAAGACCCAGGCAGGAAGTCACGAGACACGGAAATTTGAATCTTCCCCATTGTGTGACTTTTGACCGCTAGTATAATTTCTGTGCCTTTATTTCTTTCCACAGTTTGAAAAATATAGATACTTCTGCTTCATGAAAGAGAATTAATAAAAATAGTCATTTTAGGATAAAAAATTCAAGTTTAAACTGTTAGCCTACATGTTCCCTTTGAACATTAAAATTTTTCTCCTTACTGAGCCCAAATGACATTTTGATATCATTGGAGAAAGATTCCACAGGATGTTGAGGCTTTTCACTGTTTTTTCTGATGAAGCTGAATAATTTGGAGGCACCCATGAACATCGAGTGATTAATATGCTGTTTAGGTACAGTACAGCTCCTTTCACTCGGAAACCAGACTCAACTCTATTTGTGACAACGATGGTTTAAAGCTAGGAAAAATCCTAAGTAATTCAAACTGTTTTCTTAAAAGATGCCACATTTTTAGTGACAGTTCCTAACATTGGTATTATAAATATAAACACATTGGTGTTGTATTTTAAAGAGGAAACAATTTTCCATATGCACATCAAATACTCTAATGTCCTTGCTATACTCATGGCTATTTTTTGTATTTGCAATACATGAACAGGCTGTGAGTGTGGAGCTGAGCCAGAGGCTCAAAGGCTTTAATGCTGGTAAACAATAAAGGCAGTATAAATAGTATGGCACTTTAGGGAAGCTTGTTTTATAATTAACAACTTGAAAATAAGATGCTCTTTATATCCCTGGGTCACTTGAAAAAAAATCCAATCCTTCCCTCTTCAAATCAATATTATGTCTTGGTTCCAAGGCAGAAGAGCAGTAAGGGCTAGGCAATGGGGGTTAAGTGACTTGTACAGGGTCACACATCTGGGTAGTATCTGAGGCCAGATTTGAACCTACAACCTCCCATCTCCTGGCCTGGCTCTCAATCCATTGAGCCACCCAGCTTCCCCCTCCTTCCTTTTTCAAAATATTCTCATCTTCTGTCTTAGAATCAATATTGTATATTGATTCCAAGGCAGAAGAGTGGTTAGGGCTAGGCAATGGGGGTTAAGTGACTTGCCCAGAGTCACACTACTAGGTAGTGTTTGATGTCAGATTTGAAGCCAGGACCTCCAGTCTCTAGGCCTGGATCTCAATCCACTGAGCTACCTAGCTGCTCCAACCCCCACCCCACCCTAGATCTTCATGACATGTTTTTATAGATTTGTTTAAGGTACTATTATTTATTTTATATAATCAAAGTCATTCATTTTACATTTTGCAATGTTCTCTATCTCTTGCTTGGTCTTAATTTCTTTCCTTTCCCACAGATCTGACAGCTATACTATTTTATGTTCACCTAATTGATTTATGATTTCACTCTTTGTATTTAAGTCATTTACCCATTCTGAGTTTATCTTGGTGTAGGGTGTGAGATGTTGATTCAAACCTAATCTCTCCCATACTGTTTTCCAATTTTCCCAGCAGTTTTTGTCAAATAGTGGATTTTGGTCCCCAAAGCTGGGATCTTTGGGTTTATCAAACACCAGCTTGCTGAAGTCATTTACCCCAAGTCTATTCCATTGGTCCACCCTTCTTTGCTATTATTTTTTTGATTGACTTTTTTCAGATTACATTTTCAGTAATCATTTTCTTAAATTTTGCAATCTGTGTTCTCTCCCTCCTTCCAACCTCTCCCTGCAGATTTTTAAAAAGTGATCTAAGCTGTGAATGCTTTGCCGAAAGTACATAAACACATAATTGGCCTGTATTTGGAGAGGTCACTGGTGATGCCTTCCGATAAGGAAGGCAGGATCAAGCAGCAGGGAGGAGGCTGAGAAGATCTTTGCACCACCGAGATGCACTTGAGCCTCTAATTATGCATCTTCTCTAAGCTTTGCTGCTTTCTGGTTTTGCAGAGATGCTAAAATTCCAGGTACCTCCCTTGTCCTTCATTACATGAATGGCGTACACACTCTCTGTTTTGCATTTGAACCAATTTGCATGTTGTTTCATTGGACTTGTTACAACCACATGGATTACCTGAAATTTTCTATGTCTTCTTTTTTTTTTGGAGCTTCTCTCTCTCCTCTTCAGAGTCTGTGGGTAAATCACAGAGCTTTGCACATAAGTGCTTAAGCTTTTTTTTTTAATTCATTCATTCATGAGGAATGTGTTCATCTCAAATAGTCACAGCAAATGTCAGCTTTTAAAAATGACTTCGCTTTGGGAGAATTGGTCTGCTAGTTGGATTAGTGCCATCAAAATCAAAAAGGGATTTTCAAAATTTCCATTTAAATATATCCAGCCCCTTCTCAAAAGAATTTGAGTCATAGGTATTATTTTTGTCCTCCATTTTGAGAAATAGGTAGAATTTCTGGCATTGACAGTAAGTCAAGATTTTCAGTGGTTTCAGATTCTTCAGCTTTCTCCTTTTTAGCTTTAAGTTGCTCTTCAATTTTAGCCTTTATTTTATCTAATTTAGGCTTAGGGATGAAGTTATTTCTTACAGCTACTCATTCAATATGTTGCACGATGTGAATTTGAGGGTGCCACTGATAAAAAGTTAGGTAAGCCCTTGCCTAGAAGACTGGTAAAATAGATTTCTTGTTTAGTCGTGTGCCTAATGAAAGGCCTTTATATCTTTGGTGGTTGCCTGCCTCCGTGCAGGAGCATTTCCAACTGGTGGGGTTTGTTCTAGTGTATTTTATCATCTGGTTGTCCCAGATCAGAAAAGGGGGCCCTATTTGCTCCACTGTCCTCTGTGTCAAGAGGTCTAAGTGCTTGCTGAGTGATCATCGTGGTGGTTTCAAGTAGGGCTAGCCTGCCCATCTATGTCATGTCAACCCTTCTTTTTATACTCTTAGGAACAGTGACATCACACCGAGTCAGATGCTAACCCAATTAATTGTAGTGCCAGAGCCCAATTCTCCAGATTTTCTGACTGGGGTGTGCAAGGAAATATTTAACTGAGGTTCATTTTCCATTTCAAAATTCTGTGATTCTGTGATTCACTTAATCTTTCAAAACACAATTGCCCGTAGGATTGGGGATGTAGACTCTAAGCGATCGCTCTAGTGCAAATATCAATAATATGGAAATAGGTCTGGATCCATGACACATGTAAAACCCAGTGGAATGGCACATCAGCTATGGGAGGGGGTGGGAGGAGGGAAGGGAAGGAACATGAATCATGGAACCATGGGAAACCATTCTAAGTTAATCAATTAAATAAAAATTTTCAATTCAAAACAAAATTGCCAGAGATGATTTCATACTTTATCTGAGAATATTTGCTTTCAAGGCCACTTTAAGCACCCAGTTCAATTCAGTGTACATTTATGAAGCATCCATTATGATTTGTGTTGGGAATACAAAGAGATAGGATATAGAATCAAAGAATCTCAGGGTAGGAAGGGAACTCAGAAGTCATTTAATACAAACCATACCAGAACAAGAAGCCCCCTTTACAAACCTGCCTACCCAGGGGTTATCCAGCTTTTCCTTGAAGATCACTAATGGAAGAGAGCTCACTACTTTTTGAGACACCTCAATCTACTTTGGGGTGCAGCTAATTGTGAGGAAGTTTTTCTTTGGGTCAAGGATAAATCTGACTCCAATTTTTGTTCACTATTCCTAGTTCTATCCTCTGGGTCAAGAAATCCTCCTTCCATGTGAAGCCCTGAAAAAAACTGGAAGACAATGATTTATGGCCTTCCAAATCTGCTCCTAACTTCCCCAACTGATCTGTTTCTCTTCTAATTTTTTTTTTTGATTATGCAATCCTTAATATGAAGGTCATGTCCATTTTGAACTTATTGTAAAATATGGTTTTAAAGGTATGGCTTTAAGTCTAATTTCTGCCATACTACTTTCCAGTCTTCCCAGGAGTTTGTTTTTTTTTTTTATCAAAAAGGGAATTTTTTACTAAGTAATTTCTGTTTTACATATACTAACCACTGGGTTATTGAATTTCACTGTTTTTGATTCTCCCTTTTCTGGTCTGTTCCATTGATCTACTTCTCTATTTTTAAAAATAACCCTTACCTTCCACCTTAGAATCAATACTATGTATTGGTTCCAAGGCAGAAGAGTGTTAAGGGCTGGGTAATGGGGGTTAAATGATTTGACCAGGGTCACACAGCTGGGAAGTATCTGAGGTCAGATTTGAACTTAGGACTTCCCATCTCTAGCCCTGGCTCTCAATCCACTGAGCCCCCTACTTCTTTATTTTTAAATAAATATAATGATTGTTTTAATTTTTAAAAATTTTAATGAATATTTAAAAAACAAAATAGAAAAATTATGAAACCAAAAAACAAAAAAATTTAATAGACCAATTTCAGAAAGAAAGAAATTAAACAAGATATCAATGAACCCACAATTAAGGACAAAATCTTCTAGGATCACAAGGATTTACAAATTAATTCTAGAAAATATTCAAAAACAAAATAATTTTAATTGTACATTTTTTTCAAAAATACTACCAAAATTTTTAAAATTATTTTCTATTGCTTGTTAGAGTTTGAAATCTACAAGATCTCTTTATTCCCTTTTCATGCTTTTCCTTTTTCATTATTTCTCTTGATACTCTAGATACTTTATTTCTCAGAATGAGTTTTGTTGTTACTTTGTTGAGTTCTATAAAGTATTCCTGTGATAATGTTTTGGCTGTAGCATTAAAAAAGTAAATTGACTTGGGTAACATTAAATTGTTTTTTATTTTTTAAGGGATACTTTGTAGTTGAATCTCTACAAGTATTTTGTGTGGTTTGGTTAATAGATCCCTAAATATTTTATGTGCTTTGTAGTTATTTCAAATGATTTTTCTATTATTGGCTCTTGCTTTTTTGTTATAATGATATAGAAAAGCTGTTGTAGGTTCATTTTGTAGTCTGCAACTTTTGCTCAAGTTAATTGTCTTAATTAGTATCTTTACCATTTCCCTCAGATTTTCTAAAGAAACCATTATGCTGTCAGCAAATAGATATAGTTTAAGCTCCTCCTCCACTGTCTTGAGATTTTTATTCTCTTGTCTTATTGCCAACCCTAACTCTAATCTCCAGAACTAATAAATAATAAATAAATAAAATAATAGTGGGAATGGCGGGAATCCTTCTTTTACGTCTGTATTTACTGGGAAAGTTTCTAATATAAGCCCCTTACTGTATGTGAGGCTTGCTTTTGGTTTTAAGTACTTTTTATGATACTGAAAAAAGCTGTTTCTAAGCCTATATTTTATAGGATTTTGAGGATAAATGGGTATTGCAATTGTCAAATTCTTATTCTGCATCTTTTGGGATAATCACATGGTTCAGGAAATTTTGCTTTTAATATGAATAATTATGTTGCTTATTTTTCTAATGTTGAAACATCTTTGCAACCCTGGAACAAATCTATCTTGATCATAATGAATGATTTATTGGATGAATTGTTTACTGGATGGGACTTTATTTAAAAATTTTGAATTAATATTTACTAATGATATTTGTCTGTAGTTCTACTGTGCTTTATCTTTCCCTGGTTTAGGTATCAAGACTATATTAGTCCTATAATAGGAAACTGGTAAAGTGCTTTCTTTCCCAATTCTTGGGACTAATTTGGATAGCATTGGTACAAATTGTTCTTTGTGAGTTTGAAAGAGTTCTTGAATGAAGCCATCAGGACCTGGAGTTCCCACACTCTCTCTGTAATTATTTTACAGCTAGGGCTATTTCTTTTTCTGATAATGGATTATTTAAATGTCTCTACTTGGTTTACTGTTAGTTTAGCTATTTTATATTTGTAAAAGCATTCCTCTATTTCTTTTGCTTTCTAATAACTATAAAGAACAGGCTCTAATAATTCTTTTGATTCCATCTTGTTTTGTTGTGATTTCTCCTTGTTTGCTATTTTGTTGATTTTATTTACTGCCCTCTTCATTTTAATTGGCTTGTCTAATGGTTTCTCAGTTTTGTTAGCCTTTTCAGAGAATCATCATCTAGTTATGTTGATCATTTTTATAGTTTCTTTTGTTTCCAGATTGTCTATTTCTCTTCTAATTTTCAATATCTCCTCTCTTGGGCTTATTTTGGGTTTGTGTATTTATTGGTTTTCTACTTTAAAAAAATGTATATTCAATTTCTTAATCTTCTCCTTTTCTATTTCCCCCCAAAGAGTGCTTTAGTTGCATCATAGAAATCTGAGCATGTTCTTTCATTGTTATCATTTTATTTCACATAAATATTAACTGTTTCTATGGTTTGTTCTGTGACCCATTTATTATTTAGGATTTCATGATTAAAGCTTCCTTTGGCTCTATTCCTTTTGTTTGTATTTCCTGAACTATTGATATTTTTATTATGTTATGCTCTATAAAAGATGTTTGCTACTTCTGTCTTTTAACATTAAAAAATACTTAGGTGTCCTAATACAAGATTGATTTTTATAAAAGCTCAATGTGTGGTAAGAAATATACATATTCTTTTGAAGTTCCATTTAAAAGATACTATAATTAGTCTTTTAGGTCTAGTTTCTCCAGCAATTTCTCAACTTTATATTTTCCTTTTTGTTTATCTTTCTGTCAGATTTGTACATATCTCAGAGAGGGATGCTAAAGTTTCCAGCTTTTATTGAATTACTGTCTATTCCTTTTTCTAATTCAGTTAGTTTTTCTTCCTGCATTTTGATTCTAAGGCATTTGGTTCTTATAAGTTTAACATTGATATTGTGCTATGAGGAATATATGATTTCAGAAAGAGCTGGAAAGACCTACATGAACTGATACAGAGTGAAATAAGCAGAACCTGGAGAACATTATACACAGAGACTGATAAACTGTGGCACAATTGAATGTAATGGACTTCTCTACTAGCAGCAATGCAATGATCCAGGACAATTCTGAGGGTCTTAAGAAAAAGAATGCTCTCCACCTCCAGAGAAAGAACTGTGGGAGTAGAAATGCAGATTATAATATATAACTTATCACTTGCTTATTTGGGTATTTGTTTTGGAGTTTGGGTTCTATAAGATTATTCATTTACAAAAGTGGAAATATGTTTTGCATATGTATAATCCATATTGAATTCTTTATCAGCTCTGGGAAAGGGGAGGGAGGAAGGGAGAGAGACAATTTGGATCATATAACTTTGGAAAACTTATGTGGAAATTTGTTATTAAAACAAAAAATCTTTTAAAAATAAATTTAACAGTGATATTTTGTTGCCTGTGATTCTTTTTTAGCATAATGTAATTTCTGTGTTTATTTTTTATATTATGAATTTGGGGTTTTGCTTTGTCTGATAGCATAATTTCATCTCCCGATTTTTGGGATTCATCAGATACATGGTAAATATTGTTCTAGCCCCCCTTTTTTATCTGTGGGTGTCTTTGCTTTTTAGGTGTATTTGTTGAAAGCAATGAATTATGGGATATTCTTCTTTTTCCCATTTCTTTATTTTATTTTAATAACAAATTTCCACATAAGTTTTCTAAAGTTATATGATCCATGTTGACTCCCTTCCTTTTTTCCTCCTCCCTCCAAGAGTTGTCAAGCAATTGAATCTGGGTTATACATGTGTTATCATGCAAAACATTTCCATATTATTCATTTTTGTAAATGAATAATCTTATAGAACCAAACCCTCAAAATATATATTCAAATAAACAAGTGAAAAAATCATATGTTTTCATCTGCATTCCTATTCCAACAGTTCTTTCTCTGGAGGTGGATAGCATTCTTTTTCATAAGCCATCAGAATTGTTCTGGATCATTGTATTGCCAGTAGTAGCTAAGTCTATCACATGTGAATGTTCCACAATATTGCATTGTGTATAATGTTCTCCTGATTCTGCTGATTTTACTCTGCATTAGATCACATAGGTCCTTCCAGTTCTTATCCTGTTCATCATTCCTTATAGTACAATAGTATTCCATCACCATCATATACCACACTGTTCAGCCATTCGCCAATTGGTGGATGTCTCTTTAGTTTCCGATTTTTTTGCCACCACAAAGAGAGCAGGTATAAATATTTTTGTACAAACAGTTCCTTTCCCATTTTTGGTGGGGATACAGACCTAATAGTGGTTTTGGTGAATCAAAAGATATGCATTCTTTTATAGCTCTTTGAGCACAATTCCAAATTTCCCTCCAGAATTGTTAAAATCAAATCACAACTCCACCAGCAATGTATCAGTGTCCCAATTTTGCCACATCCCCTCCAACATTATTATTTTCTTTTACTGTCAAATTAACCAATATGGTAGGTGTGAGGGGGTAGCTCAGAGGTTTTTTAATTTGCATTTCTCTAATCAGGAGAGATTTAGAACATTTTTTCATATGATTATTTTTTTTCATATGATTATTGATAGCTTTGATTTCTTCATCTGAAAACTGCCTATTCATATCCCTTGACCATTTGTCAATTGGATTCTTATGAATTTGACTTAGTTCTTTTTATATTTGAGAAATGAGACCTTTATCAGAGAAATTTGTTATAAAATTTTTCCATCTTGTTGCTTCCCTTCCAATCTTGGTTGCATTGGTTTTGTTTGTACATAACTTTTTAAATTTAATATAATCAAAATTATTTTTTACATCTTGTAATGTTCTCTATCTCTTGTTTGGTCATAAATTCTTCCCTTCTCCATAAATCTGACAGGTAAACTATTCTACGTTCTCCTAATTTACTTATAATATCACTCTTCATCTTTAAATCATAACCCATTATGTCCTTATCTTGGTATAGGGTGTGAGATGCTGATCTAAACCTAATCTCTCCCACACTGTCTTCCAATTTTCCCAGAAGTTTTTATCAAATAGTGGGTTTTGGTCCCAAAAGCTGGGATATTTGGGCTTGTCATGGACTGTCTTGCTGAAGTCATTTACCCCTAGTCTATTCCTCTGGTCCCTCTTCTATCTCTTAGGCAGTACCATATTGTTTTGATGACCACTGTTTTAGAATACACTTTAAGATCTGGTACTGCTAGGATTGTGAGCTTTTTAAAAATCCATCTTGTCACATGTTTCCATTCACATTTAAAAAGGAATGAGTTAAATTGTCCTATGTTTGTCTCTAATATCGTGTTTTTTATCCCCCTGAATTCAGGTGGGGCTTTTTTAAGAGGGAAAGTTACTCTCTAAAGATAGAATTTTGTTTTTTCAATTATTTTTGCTACTCTACTTTGTGGCAACTCTATTCCCACAGACCTTCTCTCCTACTACAGGCATTTTCCATCCTGAGGGAGAAGAGGGTTGGACAAGGTCAGGGGATATCTAGCCATTTGGCTGGGACATGAAATACATGGCACCGTCAACTTGGAACTGGAAGGGACCTTAGAGATCATGTAGTACAATCTCTTTATATTCTAAATGAGAAAACTTAAGACAAATGAACTGATAAGTAATTTGTGAAATTATGAAACACAGATAGGCATGCCCAGTTCTTTGGGTATTTGAAGGGAAAGATCATGATTCGTAGCTGGGAATGGGGCAGCAGTAACACTTTAATAGCCACAGTGGGTGTAAGGGTGAATAGCACAGGAAATACAGAGCTCTAAGCAATGAAAAGCAAGGATATGGAGGCAGATGACGCAGAGATGTGGGGGGGGATAGGATGGTGAAGGGAAGCAAGTATCATGAAGAACAGGGATGGAGAGGGAATGAGTCACTTATATAAATACAGATTAGAGTTGGGAGCACTTGGCAGCTGGACCCACTGATGATGGAAAGGGGCTGGAGAAGGGGGGGGCAAGAGTTTAAGGTCTCATTTTTCTAGGGGGTTTTTGGGAAACAGAGCAACTCCTCTGTGTGCCACCTCGATTAACATATCGAAATCATCTCAAAGTCACAATACAATTTTAACACAAGGAAGTTTTAAGTGACTTGTCCAAGGTCATACAAGTTATATTTAGATTGAGCTAAAACTTGAATCTTGGTCTTCTGCCTCAAAATCCAACACCCTTTCCACTAATGATGAGGAAGTAGAAACAATGATATGTAGAACCAGATTAGATCTAGAAGAAGACAGAGAGAGACAGAGGAATCTTGAGTTTATAAACTTGGGTGACTGAGAGGATAATGTTATCCTCATCAGAAATAGGGGCATTTAGGGGCCAGCTAGGTGGCTCAGTGGATTTGAGAGTCAAGCCTGAAGGCAGGAGGTCCTGGATTCCAATGTGGTCTCAGATACTTGCTAGCTGTGTGACCCTGGACAAGTCACTTCACCCCCATTACCTAGCCTTTACTGATCTTCTGCCTTGGAACTTATACACAGTATTGATTCTAAGATGGAATGTGAGGGTTTTATAAAAATAAATAAAAAAGAAACAGGGACATTTAAAGAAGGGGTCTCTTTCTACTACAGTGACGTCAAACTCAAATAGAAATGGGGTCTACTGAATGGTACATAAGGATCCCTGCCAGGTGCATAGTGACAGCTTTAAAATGTCATTTTATCCAAGTTTCGTTGTCTTTTGACTTCATTAAGCATTTCATTGCCATTTTCTGTACTTTAGAATTCCACAGTAAGGGGCAGTGGTTGGGAGTGTTGTGTTTTTTTTTAAACATTATTTTATTTGGTCATTTTCATACATTGTTCATTGGAAACAGATCATTTTCTTTTCCTCCCCCCCAACTCCACCCCCGTTCCCTAGCCGACTCGGGATTCGTCTGGGTATCACATGTCCTTGCTCTGAACCCATTTCCTTGTTGTTGGTATTTGCATTAGGGCGCTCATTTAGCGTCTCTCCTCGATCATGTCCCCTCAACCTCTGTAGTCAAGGAGTTGCTTTTCCTCGGTATTTTTACTCCCTCAGTTTGTCCTCTGCTTGAGGATAGTTTTTTTTTCTCGTAGATCTCGGCAGGTGGTTCAGGGACATTGTAAAGCCATTACTGGAGAAGTCCATTACGTTCTCTTGTACCACAATGTGTCAGTCTCTGTGTACAATGTTCTCCTGGTTCTGCTCCTCTCACTCTGCATCACTTCCTGGAGGTTGTTCCAGTCTCCATGGAATTCCTCCACTTTATTATTCCTTTTAGCATAATAGTATTCCATCACCAACATATACCACAATTTGTTCGGCCATTCCCCAATTGAAGGGCATCCCCTCATTTTCCAATTTTTGGCTACCACAAAGAGCGCAGCTATGAATATTCTTGTACAAGTCTTTTTCCTTATTATTTCTTTGGGGTACAAACCCAGCAGTGCTATAGCTGGATCAAAGGACAGACAGTCTTTTATCGCCCTTTGGGCATAGTTCCAAATTGCCCTCCAGAATGGTGGATCAATTCACAACTCCACCAGCAATGATTTAATGTCCCTACTTTGCCACATCCCCTCCAGCATTCATTACTTTTCTTTGCTGTCATGTTGAACAATCTGCTAGGTGTGAGGTGATACCTCAGAGTTCTTTTGATTTGCATCTCTCTGATTATAGGAGATCTAGAACACTTCTTCATGTGCTTATTAATAGTCTTGATTTCTTTAACTGAAAATTGCCTATTCATGTCCCTTGCCCATTTTTCAATTGGAGAATGGCTTGATTTTTTGTACAACTGGTTTAGCTCTTTATAGATTTGAGTAATTAGACCTTTGTCAGAGGTTTTTGTTATGAAGATTGTTTCCCAATTTGTTGCTTTCCTTCTAATTTTAGTTACATTGGTTTTGTTTGTACAAAAACTTTTAAATTTGATGTAATCAGAATTATTTATGTTGTATTTTGTGACTCTTTCTAAGTCTTGCTTGGTTTTAAAATCTTTCCCTTCCCAAAGTTCTGACATGTATACTATTCTGTATTCACCTAATTTACTTATAGTTTCCTTCTTTATATTCAAGTCATTCATCCATTCTGAGTTTATCTTGGTGTAGGGTATGAGGTATTGATCCAAACCTAATCTCTCCCACACTGTCTTCCAATTTTCCCAGCAGTTTTTATCAAATACTGGATTTTTGTCCCAAAAGCTGGGGTCTTTGTGTTTGTCAAAGACTGTCTTACTGAGGTCATTTACCCCAAGTCTATTCCACTGATCCTCCTTTCTGTCTCTTAGCCAGTACCAAATTGTTTTGATGACCGCTGCTTTGTAATATAGTTTGAGATCTGGGACTGCAAGGCCACCTTCCTTTGTATTTTTTTTCATTATTTCCCTGGATATCCTTGATCCTTTATTCTTCCAAATGAACTTTGTTATGGTTTTCTCTAATTCAGTAAAATAGTTTTTTTGGTAGTTCAATGGGTATGGCACTAAATAGATAGATAAGTTTGGGTATGATGGTCATTTTTATTATGTTAGCTTGTCCCACCCATGAGCAATCAATGTTTTTCCAATTGTTTAGATCTAGTTTTAATTGTGTGGAGAGTGTTTTGTAGTTGTGTTCATATAGTTCCTGTGTTTGTCTTGGCAGATAGATTCCTAAGTATTTTATACTGTCTCGGGTGACTTTAAATAGAATTTCTCTTTCTAATTCTTGCTGCTGAACTGGGTTGGAGATATATAGAAATGCTGATGACTTATGTGGGTTTATTTTGTATCCTGCAACTTTGCTAAAGTTGTTGATTATTTCAATTAGCTTTTTGGTTGATTCCCTGGGATTCTTTAAGCAAATCATCATATCATCCGCAAAGAGTGACAGCTTGGTCTCCTCATTGCCAATTTTAATACCTTCAATTTCTTTTTCTTCTCTAATTGCTACTGGTAGTGTTTCTAGTACAATATTAAATAGTAAATAGTAAAGGTGATAATGGGCATCCTTGTTTGACTACTGATCTTATTGGGAAGGCTTCTAGTTTATCCCCATTGCAGATGATGTTTGCTGATGGTTTTAGGTATATACTGTTTATTATTTTTAGGAAAGGCCCTTCTATTCCTATACTTTCTAGTGTTTTCAATAGGTATGGGTGTTGCATTTTATCAAAGGCTTTTTCTTCATCTATTGAAATAATCAGGTGATTTTTGTCGGTTTGCTTGTTTATATGGTCAATTATGTGGATGGTTTTCCTAATATTGAACCATCCTTGCCTTCCTGGAATGAATCCTACCTGATCATAGTGGAAAACCCTTGTGATGACTTGCTGGAGTCTTTTTGCTAGTATCCTATTTAAGATTTTTGCATCTATATTCATTAGGGAGATTGGCCTATAGTTTTCTTTCTCTGTTTTTAACCTGCCTGGCTTTGGGATCAGTACCATGTTTGTGTCGTAAAAAGAATTTGGTAGAACCCCTTCTTGGCTTATTCTGTCAAATAGTTTGTATAGTATTGGGGTTAGCTGTTCTTTGAATGTTTGATAGAATTCATTTGTGAATCCGTCTGGACCTGGGGATTTTTTTCTTAGGGAGTTCTTTAATGGCTTGTTCAATTTCTTTTGCTGATATGGGGTTGTTTAGGTAATTTATTTCTTCTTCTTTTAGTCTAGGCAATTTATATTTTTGTAAGTATTCATCCATATCACTTAGATTGCCATATTTTTTGCCATATAATTGGGCATAGTAGTTTTTAATGATTGCCTTAATTTCCTCTTCATTAGAGGTGAGGTCTCCCTTTTCATCTTGTATACTGTCAATTTGGTTTTTTCTTTCCTTTTTTAATTAGACTGACTAGTACTTTGTCAATTTTATTTGTTTTTTCAAAGTACCAGCTTCTAGTCTTATTTATTAAATCAATAGTTCTTTGACTTTCAATTTTATTAATTTCTCCTTTGATTTTTAGGATCTCTAATTTAGTCTTCATCTGAGGATTTTTAATTTGTTCACTTTCTAGTTTTTTAATTTGCATGCCCAATTCATTGACCTCTGCCCTTCTTAATTTGTTTATATATGAACTCAAGGATATAAATTTGCCCCTGAGTACTGCTTTGGCTGCATCCCATAGGTTTTGAAAGGATGTCTCACCATTGTCATTTTCTTCAATGAAGTTATTAATTGTTTCTACGATTTGTTCTTTAGCTGGTTTTGGAGAATCTTATTGTTTAATTTCCAATTAATTTTTGATTTATCTATCCATGTACCCTTACTAATTATTATTTTTATTGCACTGTGGTCTGAGAAGGTTGCATTTATTATTTCTGCCCTTTTGAACTTGTTTGCAATGATTTTGTGCCCTAGTACATGGTCAATTTTTGTGAATGTACCATGTACTGCTGAAAAGAAGGTGTATTCCTTTTTGTCCCTATTTATTTTTCTCCATATGTCTACTAACTCTAATTTTTCTAAGATTTCATTTGCTTCTCTCACCTCTTTCTTATTTATTTTTTTTATTTGATTTATCTAGTTTGGATAGGGGAAGGTTCACTAGTATAGTTTTTCTAACTATTTCATCTTTGAGCTCTTCTAGTTTCTCCTTTAAAAATTTGGATGCTCTGCCATTTGGTGCATACATATTGAGTACAGATATTTCCTTGTTGTCTATACTGCCTTTTATCAGGATGTAATTACCTTCCCTATCTCTTTTAACTAGATTTATTTTTACTTTGGCTTTGTCCGATATCATTATTGCTACTCCTGCCTTCTTTTTATCATTTGATGCCCAATAGGTTTGGCTCCGTCCTCTTACTTTCACCCAATGCGTATCTACCTTCCTCATGTGTGTTTCTTGCAGACAGCATATGGTAGGGTTTTGTATTCTAATCCACTCTGCTATTCGCTTGAGTTTTATGGGTGAGTTCATTCCATTCACATTCAGAGTTATGATTACTAGCTGTGTATTTCCCAGCATTTTGATTTCTACTCCTGGTCCTGTCTTTTCTTCTTTCACTATTTCCTTCTATACCAATGTTTGTTTATAGTCAGCCCCCCCATTCCCTCCCTTATTTTACTTCCCTTTCTACCCCCCTCCCTTCTTATTCACTCCCTTATTTTCCCCTGTAGCCTTTTTAAAATTCCCCCCCCCACCCTCTCCCTCCCTTGTACTGCTTCCCTCCCCAGCAGTCCGTTTTTTACCCTTCTACTCCCCTATAGGGCGCAAATCTATTCTCTTCCCCAATGGATTGGGTTGTTCTTCCCTCTTTGGGTCAGTTTCAAAGTACGTAAGAGTTGAGTATTTCCTGTCTCCAACCTCTTTACCCTTCCAGTGTATGGATGTTCTCCCTCCTCCCGCCATGAGATTCTTTGTGACATATAAATTTACCCCCATTTGTTTCTTTTCCCATTTCTTTTAGTCATAACCTCTTTTCTTTTTTAGCTCTAGTCATGTATATATATGTATATACACATGTATATGTATTTATGTATGCATATATCTATATACCTATTTATGTCTTGTTCTTTCATTCTATACAGTTTGTCACTGTTCCCTCTGAGTGTAATTCTTCTAGCTGTTCAGGTGATAGCAACAGTTTTTAAGAGTTACCAATGACTTCTTTTCTTATAGGGATACATATCCTTTTAACTTATTGAGTCTCTTATAAAATTTTTGTTGTTGGTTTGTTTGTTTTTCCCCCTCTTTTTTAATTACCTTTTGATGATTCTCTTGAGTTCTGTGGTTGGACATCAAATTTTCTGTTCAGGTCTGGTCTTGTATTTATGAATGCTTGGAACTCTTCTGTTGTGTTGAATGACCATACTTTCCCCTGTAAGAATATAGTCAGTTTTGATGGGTATTTTATTCTTGTTTGTAGACCTAGTTCCCTTGCTTTCCGGAATATCGTGTTCCATGTCTTTCAGTCCTTCAGTGTGGATGCAGCCAGATCCTGTGTTAACCTCACCGTGTTTCCTTGGTATCTGAATGGCTTCTTCTTGGCAGCTTGTAATATCTTTTCTTTCATCTGATTGTTTTTTAATTTGGCTATAACATTTCTTGGTGTTGTAAGTTGGGGATTAAATATAGGGGGTGATCTGTGGATTCTTTCAATCTCCACTTTCCCCTCTTGATCTAGGATCTCGGGACAGTTTTCCTTGATGATTTCCTCTAGTATTATGTCCAGGCTTTTTCCTTTGCCGTGGTCTTCTGGTAGTCCAATTATTCTTAAATTGTCTCTTCTTGAACGATTTTCTAAATCGTCTGCTTTGTGAATGAGATGCTTCACATTTTCCTCAATTTTTTCATTCTTTTTGTTTTGTTTTATAGTGTCCTGCTACCTTGTGAGGTCACGTGATTCTAGTTGTTTTACTCTGGTTCTTAAAGATTGGATTTCATCTCTGGCTTTTTGGTCTTCTTTTTCCTTCTGGTCTGATTTTCTTTGAAGATCGTCTTTCGTCCTCTTTATCTCGTCTTTCATCTCCTTTGCCCCATCTTTCATCTCCTTTGCCTCATTTTCCAGCTGGTTGATTTTGGCTTTCAAAACACTATTTTCTTGTTTTAGTTCAAGTGCCTCTGTTTCCAGATGACTTATCTTAATTTTTAAGTTCTTTTCCCAATTGTCTTCAGGCTCTCTTAGTTGTGTTTTGAGTTCTTCCACAGCCTGTATCCAATTCACTGGGATTTCTGGTTTATCGTTTGCTGATCTCTCCCCCTCTGTTCCATTTGCTGTGTAGTAGCTGTCTATTGTAGTTTCTTTCTTCTTTTTCTGTTGTTTGCTCAAACCCACCCCTTCTTTACTCCCCGTATTTGTCTGTGCTCTTGTTCCTCTCGTTTTCTTTGTTTTTTGGGGACTTCTATCAGTTTACCCTCTTGGAGCTTTACAGAAGATCTCTTGGGGAGGGTTGTTGGGGGTTTGAGCTTCCCTGTCCTCTGGAGGCTTTTGATTGGCTTAAAGTCTAGCAGTCAATGAGGATGGGTGGGGAGCCTTGGCTTCCCTGTGTTCTGGAGACTTTTGATGGGGTTAGATTCAGCTGGTTCTTTCAGAAGACTCTGCTTTCTAAGGGGGGAGGGGTTGTGGCCTCCCTGGGCTCTGAGGGCTCCTGATGGGATTAGGTTCAGCTTGTTTGTACTGAATGAGCCCTAAAGCAAAAAACCTCCTCCTCCACAATCTGTGTTGAATGCCCGGAGACTGGCTCAAGTTGCTTTCAAGGTGAGTCCTTCAAATAGCCAGCCCTGGGGCCCTTTTGCCGACCCTGAAATTCCCGCTGCTGCCCTGGGCTCAGCACTCTCGGTTGGGGGGAGGGATGGGTCCTGGGACCTTCCTTCTGCCTGCCCCTTAGATCTGAGTGATCTAGGGTTTTGGCTTTTGGGGGGCCGTATCTTTTGATCCAGGTCCGGGAGGAGGGTTCCTCAGGTCTGTCCTGTTGTTCAGCTTGAATTTCGGTGTCCTAGGAGCTCTCAGTTTGCGATGGGTAAGGAAGGGTTTCTGAAGTCTGAACTTTCGCAGCTTCTAAGCCGCCATCTTGACCAGAAGTCGGGAGTGTTGTTTTAAGTTTTGGATGAGGGCTACAGAAATTGCTCAGGAGAAGTTTCATGAAGCCATTGGAGTAACTTTTTGAAAGCCAGATTTTTCCAGCTTACACAATGGCTGCTAGGAGAGGGAGGGCACATTTTGTTCTGTGACCATGGTTGCTTCCTTCCCTTTGTGCTCCATCATACATCTAATGGCTTTTCAGTGGATCATTTCTCTTGCAAATGTAGCATTGTTTAGGTTGTCAGTTGGAATGAAGACGTGTAATTTTCCTGGTGCTTGAATATTTCCCATGTGCCTGTGCAAATATTGTGTTATGTAGTCATGCTGGGATAGAGTTGTTCACGTGGATGTGGGATGCAGAGATACGGCTAAAGAAACGCTTGCCTCCCCATGATAGGAACAACCAGAATGTCTTTAAATGACCTGATTCCAACTCTTAGTATAGGTCTGAGTGCCTTTACCAGGCTGACAGTCAGAAACATGACCCCAGTGGTTCTCTAGTCCAGAGGCCTCAAACCCACCTGCCCACACCACTAGGGAGCATGCACCACCAGTGGGGCTCCTTCTGTATTGTTTAGTGACTTCCCATTTCTGCTGGAGTTTGAGGCCATTGATCATGTCGAAAATCTATCTGGCCAGTAATCAATCTTGAGCATGCCTACTTTTCTACCTGAAGGTGGCTAGCAACAGGGACAACACAACTTCCTTGGGCTGTCCATGCCAGCTTGGGATGACTCTTGTCAGTAGGAAGCCCTCTTTAAATTGTCCTGGAATGGGGGCAGCTGGGTAGCTCAGTGGATTGAGGGGTTGATGGGAGGTCCTGGACTCCAATGTGGCCTCAGACACTTCCCAGCTGTGTGACCCTGGGCAAGTCACTTGACTCCCCCCCATTGCCTATCCCTTACTGCTCTTCTGTCTTGGAACCAATACACAGTATTGACTCCAAGACAGAAGGTGAGGGATTAAAAAGAAAGAAAGAATGAAAAATAAATTGGCCTGAAATTTCCTTCTCTACAAACGCTCCTACTTCAGCCCTCTGGGTCGGGGAAGAACAAGTGTAGCCCATGAATCTGGTTCTCCTGGGTAAGGGGTGCCAGTTTGCTACCTGGACAACACAGGACAGTCGTCCCAACACTGGAAGCCAGCACTGGCCTCCTGCTGCCCTAATTCCTTCCAGGGATCCTCCTGCTCTGGGGCCTTTAAGTCCCCTCCCCAGCCTGATCACACTCCTGTACAGGTGTGCCACCCAAGATGCTGAACCCCTGAGCACAGCTGGAAGCAAGTAAGCCAGACTCTTGGCCCTAAGAGAATGTCCTGGCTCTGCCACAGCAGGAGGGATTGAAGAGAACAAACAGAGTTGGGGGAATGGGGAGGGGACAGGACACGCAAAGAAATAAATAAAAGCAAATTCGTTAACTAAAATAAATAAGGCACATAAATGTTTAATTAATTTAATTAACGATAATTAAACCACAACAGACACATAAACAAATAAGTAATTAACTAAAATAAGACACATAAAATTTTAAAATCAATAATTAATTAAGACAAACAAAAGCCATCAATTTACTTCATTAGATAAAATTGAATAACACTGAGATAAACAGAACGTGCATAATTATAAATAAAAGGCAGATTTAATAATTAATCAGCTAAGTAAAATAAATAATGAGTTAGAACAAATAAAAGACACAGCCCACAAAATGAAGTCAGTCTACACGGATAGTACCCCCAAGCTCAAGAAATTAAAGATACAGCAATGAATCGTTATCAATCCATCAATCCAAGACAGCTAACACACACATGCCCGCCTCAAGGAGGGAGGCTTTTCCAGATGCGGCACGAGACCCAAACAACAGCTTAATCGGTCCGGTGTCGGAGGCACGTTCTGCCACTGGAGCTGAGGTCCAGACGCGGCCTCGCTGCTCCCTCCCCACGCCACACTGGGACCAGCCATTTCCTCCAGACATCTCCTGGCATCTTTCAAAGGCGCTCCTGCCTCCAAACTGGTGTCCTAGAGCTGGCAAACTCCCACCTGCTCCTCTCTAATCCCTGTGATTTCGACTCACCACCCACCGTGGCAAACTCCCTCTCCACTGCCAGCTCTCCATGAGCTTACTCAGTAGCACACTGGATAGAGCATTGGGCCTGTGTTCAGAAGGACCCCTGTTCAAATCCAGCCTCAGACACTGACTAGCTGTGTGATCCTGGGTAAGTTTCTTTGCTGTTTTTTTTGGCCTTTGCTTTTTGAACTGTAATTTGGGGGTGATAATTGCGGCGCCTCCCTCTCAGGGTTGTTGGGGGGCCCAAACGAGGCAATATTTGTAAAGTGCTTAACCCGGTGGAGCACTGTTTGCTCCCCTCCTTTGCACTGCAGCCCTACCTGCCTCAGCACCGGCTCTCCTCTGCTCCGCCCCCTTTCCCCGCTTCCCCCGCGCCCCCAGTTTTATGAGGATTTTTTAAACGAAACCTTCACCTTCTGTTTTAGGATGAAGACTGGGTTTCTGTTCCAAGGCAGAAGAGCGGGGAGCGCTAGGTAATGGGGGTCTCCCGGCCAGGAAGTGTCTGAGGCCAGATTTGAGCCCAGGACGGCCCAGCGGTCCGGCTCTATCCACTGAGCCACCGAGCTGCTCTTTCCCAGCTTTATTATTAACAAAGTCCCTTTTATTTCAGAGCTCTTTAGAAGGATAGAACATTAGCTTTAGAATCAGAAGAAGCCTTCAATTCAAATCCAGCCACTTAATCTCTGTCTGCCTCCATTTCCTCAGCTGTAAAATGGAGATAGTAATAGCACCTATTTCGTAGAACTGTTGTAAAGTACTTTGCCAACTTTAAAGGGCTGTAGAAATACTCTCTATTATCATTATTAACACATCACTCCCTTTCCATCTTCT
Source organism: Monodelphis domestica (assembly GCF_027887165.1). Classification (NCBI taxonomy): domain Eukaryota; kingdom Metazoa; phylum Chordata; class Mammalia; order Didelphimorphia; family Didelphidae; genus Monodelphis; species Monodelphis domestica. The sequence goes on along the minus strand of NC_077235.1, from coordinate 47,303,096 downwards.
TATGTTCACAGAAACATGGACTTCCTCTGTTTGGCACCTTACCCTTGGCGGCCCCTTGCAGTGAGTCAGCTAAAATCCCATCTCCTCCAGGAAGCCTTTCCTGGTTTCCCCTTTCATTCTAGTGCAGTTCTTTCTGTTTACTTCCACTGTTTATGGCTTGTTGGTGTTGTCTCCCCCATCAGCCTGAGAGCTCCTTGAGGGCAGGGATGACTGTCTTTTGTCTTTCTGCCTATCCCTGGGGCTTGGCACAGTGCAGGCATTTCATAGATATCTATTGCCTGATGGCTAGCTGCATCTTCTCTCATGTGTCCCAAGACAGAAGGCCCGGAGAAGGAATTGAAATGCTCTTTTCTGCCCACTGCCACTTCCAGAAGGATCTCCTTTATTTTCAGCTCCATCTGTTGACATTACCCCATCCAGATCCTCGTGGCTGATAGCTGCCAACTCCCAGGTCACTCTCCTGTCACTCTTTCAGCACCTGGCTCCCGGGTACCTCCTCTCTACCATAAACCTTGGGGCTGGGAACTTCCATATTCATGGTGAGTGTTGCCCTCCCTCATGCCACCAACCTGCCTGATCCCCATAACCTTGATCCCCTCCGTTTGGTACCTCAGCTGCCCACAATATGTTCCCACTCATACCTCTTCTGTATGGACCAGAAAGGGGCAAAGATTAGCCAGAGATAAACACAAGAGAACTATCTGAATGTTCGAACTCCTTTTTCCTGGGTCTTCCAAACTCTTGTGACTGTATTTATGACTTTTCATCTGATAGAAACCCATAAAATATAGAAGGGAACAATGTGGACCTGCAGGCCATTCTATCACCCCAGGCTCAAAAAGGAGCTGATTGCTGTACCTAATATTTGGAGGTAGAGGAGAGAGCAGCAACCACAGCAAACCACACAGCCAGGGGGAAGATGGAAAAGTGCTGTGAAGGAATTCTCTTTCCCTCTATCCAGGAGCAAAGAGGATTCAGAAAGTATTTGTGTCTCAGCCACCCAATTCCACACTCCCGAGTGACACCCAAAGGTGCTATACTTCTTTTCATTTGAATTGTGACCTCCAATCCTTCCATCCTCCTTATTCCACCAGGATAAAACTCTTACTCTGGACTCACTTTCTTCATAGCCTTGATCCTAGAGTTGAGCAAGTCAACCTTGTCCTGCCCTCCATCCATGGAGCCCTTTCTCTGTTTCATGTCTTCCCAACCCTCAACCCTGGCTGACTCCTTCCATCTACTTTTTCTGCCTCTACTCCCAGGTGCTGGAATTCTGCTGAAGGAAATCACATTGCCATTTGTGCTAACTAGGTATATGGTAAATTCATGTAAAACAATCTCAATTGAATCTTCACTGCAAGACATTCTTTTATGTTTGACTATGACAATCCCTGCAAGTAACAGTTCAGAAATGTATATCATCTCAGGCCCTCAAATCTAGCCCCCTCTCTGTCTCTTGGCACATGATCTCGCCCCTAATTGATGCCATCCCTCAAGAACTTCCTTATCTTTCTCACTCCACAACTCAAAACCCTGCTGAATTTTAATATATCCTATTGTCCTTGGCTATAGTCTCTAAGGAAGAGGTGGCCCCTTTCCCCACAAGGCTATTCACTCGGGGGGGGGGCAGGGGGGCAGGGGGATAGGGGGGGTTATTCCCTTTGTGGTAAGTCTGTGTATCTCTCAAATCCTGAAGACTGCCAGAGTCCCAAAGTACCCAGAGATACAATAAAGCACTTGTGCATTTATTGACTCCATATAGTGCTATAGTTCACATTTTTGGTTTTATTAATAGGAATTCATTACAAGTACAATTTGGTTTAATATATTTGCTAATCCATTGCACTGGCTTTTGGGAGGAGGGGGATTAAAGATTTACACAGAAGAAGCAAATTGGCCAATGGGAGAAAATGATAGAACTTTATTTGGTACATTTTAACTCCCCAGGGAGAAGACTTGTGATATAAGTTTGAGAAACATCCAGCAATGCTAAGAGAGGAGCAAGGGAAGATGAGACAAGGACAAATTTGGCTCATTCCCTGGGAGACCCCCTGATTATGCAAGAGTATAACCAGATCTCTGGAGTGGCAGTATAAAATTTTGATTCAGCCAATAGAGGAAGGAGCTTGGCTTTTGGTAAGGTGATTGTCTAGTCAGGGCAAGAAGAGGAAAAGGACTGATGATGATATGAGGCATCCTCTCTACCCATGTCCAAGTAGTTCTCCATAGTGGCATTCATCACTCCACCCAGTTTAGTGGTATAGGAATACTTGAGTTCCTACCCAATGGGGCTTGGGGATGAGGAAGAAGGCCAAGCACTTTACAGAGGAGGCAGTAGACTCATCAGAATGTCTGGCTAGATCCTCACTTTAGAGGTCAGACAGGAAGGAGCCAATTAACCATTTTACAATGCTGCATGGAAATTCCTAGCCAGAAATGGGAGTGGGGGTTCCAGAAAAGTGTGTCTATAGTAATGTTAGTCTATAGAAAAAAAGGCTAAGGGCAGCTACATAGCAGAGTGGATAGAATGCCAGGCCTGGAGTCAGGAGGACCTGTGTTCAAATATGGTCTCAGATACTTTCTGGCTGTGTGAATCTGGGCAAATCACATTACCCAATTTACTAGCCTTTAGGCTCTTCTGTCTTAGAAGAAAGAAAGGAAGGGAGAGAGAGGAGAGAGAGAGAGAGAGAGAGAGAGAGAGAGAGAGAGATGAGAGAGAGGAGAGAGAGAGAGAGGAGAGAGAGAGAGAGAGACAAGAGAGAGAGAGAACAAGAGGGAGAGGAGGAGAGAGCGAGAGAGAGAGAGAGACGAGGAGAGACGAGAGAGAGAGAGAGAGAGAGAGAGAGAGAGAGAGAGAGAGAGGAGAGGAGAGAGAGAGGAGGAGAGAGAGAGAGGGCTATGCTCAGAAAAACATTCCGGTCTACTACAATATGGGATTCAGTGGACCACAAAATTGTAATGGAGATGGAAACTGGTTTTCAACAGTGTCATAATCAGGATCAAAATCATTGTCATAGGCATCTTAGAATGAACTATTATTGACAGAGTAAAGGGTCTTTCACTTATGCAGAAATGGTACATAATATGATTTTCTGTGGTACATTCACATATATTATTCTGTTTCAGGAACCTAGATATTGAATAACTTGGGTGTTTGTATTCCACCAAAGCAATGGCATTTGCTGAAGAAGTCAGTGGAAGACCTCTGCCTGAGCCCCTATGGGCCTGGGAAAGTCACAGAGGAAGGCTAGGCCATCCTGAATCAATGAAAAGATTGGGGAGTGAGGACCAGAAGGGGTGAGGAAGATGTGGGAGTTGGGTCTTCAAATGATCTCTGTCTAGCCTCCTTTTCAGGTGCCAAGTGATGAGTCTGCCAGAGCATTTCCTCTAAGCCAGAATGCTCCGGGTCCTCCCTCAAGTACTTAGAACCTCTAGCTCCCTCTGAAGCTCAGCACCAGCACTGCCCCCTCCAGGAGCCCCTTCTGTGTCCCCCTTCTCCTTCCAATTACTCTACATTTATTTTGTATATTCTGTATTTCCTTGTCTGTGAACATTTCCAAGTAGAATTTTGTATTTTCCAAGTAGAATGGAGGCTCTGCGAGGGCAGGAACTATCTCATTCATCTCTGTGTTTGTATCCCCAGCTTAGCACAATGCCTAGCACATAGTAGGTCCTCTATTTAAGAATGGCCTGCAGGCCCTAGATGTGGCTCAACAGTGAAAGGCAATTGCTAACTTCAGCCCAATGACTAAAGCAGAGGCTATTCTAATATATGGCAATAAGGATATGATGAGAAGAAATGACAGAGGCAGGACATCTGGGGCAGATAAATGACAGATATTTGGAAAGGAGCCAAGGGAAAAATACCTGCAGGCCTCAGGAAAGAGGGGTGTGGCTTACTTAACAGCTTAATGACTAGAATGTCCTGTGTTCAAATACTGCCCCAGTCTATTCCAGTAGTCTGTGCTCTTACCGGAGGTTTTCAATAAACAATCAAGAAATACATCAGCCAGTAATGTGTAAAGCAATTGGCCTTTCTTTTGGCCTGCTTTAACTGACACAAGAAGAGGTCCGGAGTCCATTCTGAGACCTCTAGAGGTGGAAGTAGGAAAAATTAAGTCTATGACCAGGGATGTGGATGGAACATCAGGAGGCCATGGCAAGAGGAAGGAAAGAGGATATAGACAGACGGACAGACAGACAGATAGATATAGATATATGATATATGTCACAATAATATATTAAGCATATGTCCTAATGATCCTGTGAGAAGCTATCCTTGGACCAAGTTTACCCAAGTTCTACCAAACATCATTACTTCTTCTAGGTGAGATGTGAGATGACCAGGCCCTTCAGATCTTCTGTACCAGGGGTGTCAGACAAACAGGCCAAGGGCTCACGAGGCCCCAATGCTCACCCCTGAGTGCTGATCGAACCAGATTAAAATGTAATTGGGAAATACAGAATTTAAAGAAACAAATAATATACTAGAAAGCATAGATAATGTTAAAATGTGGTTTTCTAACTCAGTGTGTACCTGTTAGGATCCTTCTGTATGATTTAGTGGCCTCCATTTTTATTTGGGTTTATTTGGGTTTTATTTGGGATGCTCTATATCAAGACAGCATCCCCAGGTAGGTAAGGGTCCCATTTTGGGGGGTGGGCAGAGTTCTTGCTCAGAAACAACCAATTGTTTTCATGTTTCTGCTATCACAGACAGGAAGACATTGGCAAAATTTAGGGAAGTTTCCCCAAAAGGGGCAAGACAAAGGGGTGGATCCAAAGAGGAGAAAACCTCCAATAAATGAGCTTGGAGAGGCCTCCAAAAAGACTTTTGGAGGATTATCAAAGACCCCAATTTTGAATCAGATTGTGTCAGCCAGCAACAAAAGCTGATCCTATCTGCTGGAGTTAAGGAGTCAATAAATACATTACTCTTCTCAGTATTTCATTACTTTATGGCTCTGGTTTAATATAGGTGTTAAAGAAAAAGAAGCCACAGGAGGGAAAGAGTGGACAAAGGTTAATAACACCCCTTTCTACTTGTGCCTTTCATTCCATCCCCTGCCACTCTTTTCTGAGAACTTGCCCCTTTGATCATCCCTTCCCTGTCATCTTAAATCTCTCTACTATGAACTGCCTACTACCTGCAACTTCAGTGTGGAATTCCCTGCCCCCTTACCTTCTGAGATGCTGTTCTTTTCCCATTTTCCTGCCTGCCCACCTGCTTTATCTCAGTCCCTTTGGGTGGATCAGAGGGCATCTCTTCTGCCACTTAAGTGGAAGTGTAGCCCAGGGCTCCTCAGTCCCTCTTTGTTTTCTACTCTGTCTCCCTTACAGATTTGATCTGCTTCCATGAGTTCAACTGATTGCCAGATTTATCTAACCCTAGTCTCTCCTGCCCAGTTTGGAGTCATGAAGATCTGAGTTCTAATCTAGCCTTGGATACTTACTAGCTCTGTGATCCTGGATAAATCACTTAACCTCGTTTGCCTCCATTTCCTCATCTGTAAAATGAGCTGGAGAACGAAACAGCAAACCACTCAAGGATCTCTGCCAAGAAAACCCCAAAAGGGGTCATGGAGAGTCAGACATGACTAAAAAATGACTAAAAGACAAGTCTCTCCTGAACTTCTCTTCTATTTCCTGTTGCCTGCTATATATGCACTTGGCTGTCCTACAGACTTTTCAACATATCCAAAATGGAACTTGTCATTCTCTTTCCTCCCGTTCCTACTCCAGACTCACCCACTTCTGTCAGGGGGAATCACTGTTCTCCCAATCATCCAGATTTAAAACCTTGGAGTCACCCTTGATTCTTGCTCTTTCCCTCACTTTCGGTCACTTCCCAAGTCTCATGAATTGATTCCACCTTTATGACATTTCTCTCATTTATTCCCTAGTCTGGGCTTTCATGACCTCTCTCTTCAACTAATTAGTTCCCATCTTTCCAGTCCCTCCCCTCCCCAATCTGCCCCCCCCCAGGTGATGATGAAATAACCTTCTGAAGCCATAGAGTTGTGATGACTGGATTACTTTTCTTCCCCAAAACTTTCCTGGCTTCCAGTTGCCTCTGTGATAAAATACACATTCCTTAAACTGGCACTTAAGGTCCTCTAGAATGTGACTCCAACCTACAGTATTTTTCCATACTTATCTTACTTTGCTCTTCTGTTCCAGTCAAGCCATTCTCTGTCCCCTCCAGGCTTGGCCCCCAAACTGAAAAATGCACTTGCCTTCTCTCCTTCTCTAACCCATGAAAATTCCCATCTTCCTACAAGGTTTCCCTCAGGTGCCACTGCCTCTCTGAAGCATTTCATGATCTCTCTAGTCATTCTGGATCTTTCTCTCTTTCGATTTCTGATTATTTCCTTCTCAGGCACATGTTATGCCCTGCATTGGGGCACTCGTTCCTCAAGCTCCGGAAGATGTCATTTTGGTCTCTGTATCTGGTGGTGGCTCAATGCCCTACATATGGGATGCAAGTAAGAAAGAGTCCAAAATCGTCACACCATAGGCCAATAAGAGAGCCAGTACTTGGAAGCCAGGCCTCCTGATTCCTGGCTCAGGGTTCTTCCCACTTTGGCATCTGCTTCTCCCCAAAACAATAGGGACCAGGGGAATTCCATCAAGGGTAATTAATTTGGGGGCTATCTGTGAAATGCTATGATGAGGATATTGAAAAGTCTTTTCATATTGTGAACAGTTTGAGGAAATGTCAGGTACTATCTGGGGCAGTGGTTCTCAACCTTTCTAATGCCGTGACCCCGTAATACAGCTCCTCATGTTGCGGTGACCCCAAACCAAAAATTATTTTGGTGGCGACTTCAAAACTGTAATTTTGCTACAGTTCTGATTCGGAATGTAAATACCTGATATGCTGCATTATGTATTCTCATTGCTACAAATTGAGAGGTCAAGAACCGCTGATCCAGAGTTCAAAAAGATAATAGAACAATGACTATAGTCCATCAATTGCTTCATTTAATGGTATGTTCAAAGGATATGTCTATAAATTAAAACAAGATTATCTATTGAAAAAAACCAAGAGGGACAAGGATGTGGGAAATACTATTGGAGACCGTCCGCCATCTCACCATCCTAAGTGTGTAGCTCCAAAGGTCTACAAGTGGACGTCTATATGAGTAGATCTACACATTACCATAGGTGAGTGGCCCCAGAACTCAGATGTGCAATCCCTTCATACTTAACACCAGCTCACTCCAGCCCTTTAAGATTCACAAAGCTTTCAGGACAGTGGAAGCATCATCAGACTTTGAGACAGAAGACTTGTCACTGAGTCAGTCAACAAGCTAAGCCCTGGGACATGAAGAAAGGGAAAAGACATTCCTTGCTTCCAAGGAGCACCCAGCCAGGGAAACACCCTACAGACCTAGTTAAGTGCCTGGGCCAGTGAGGTTTGTGGTTATATAGCCACTGTGTGGCAGGAAGGGGATGAAATTAAAATCTTCCTGACTATTGGCTCTCCAGCTGTCTCTCTCAATTAGCTCTATTTGTTAAGAAAATGAATGACAAAAGAGCTCCTCTGAGTTCATTTAATGATGATGATAAATCTAGGTTCTACTAATCACTGCAGCATCAACATATATTTAAAAATAAGAATGTCTTTGTGGGAGAGACAGAGAGAGACAGGGTGGGGGAGAGGGAGGGAGGGGAGGAGAGAGAGAGAGAGAGAGAGAGAGAGAGAGAGAGAGAGAGAGAGAGAGAGAGAGAGAGAGAGAGAGAGAGAGAGAGAGAGAGAGAGAGAGAGAGCGCAACAAGGTAGTGCAGTGGATAGAGCATCTGGGCTTAGAGTCAGAAAGATCTGAGTTCAAATATGACCTCAAAAACTTACTGTGTGACCCTGGGCAAGTCACTTTATCCAATCTGCCTCAGTTTCCTCATTTGTAAAATGAGTTGGAGAAGGAAATAGCAAACCACTCCAGTATCTCTGCCAAGAAAACTACAAATGGGGTCAAGAAGAGTTGGACATAATTAAAAATGACTGAACAACAAAATGTGGGATACTTTTTCTTCAATCTACAGAAAGTATGTTTAGTTATGGTTTTAAGGACTCCTTGAATCATTGTATGGACAGTGGCCCACAGGCTGGGAGGCAATGATCTGCTAGTGAGTGGCAACCCCAAATGGCCATGAGGACCACTAAAATGCACATAAGGATCCACCAAGGCTGTATTTTGACTTAGAAAACCCCCCAACCTATGTTTTATTGCATTTTTATTTATTTTGTTAAGTGCTTCCCAGTTACATTTTTTTAAAACCCTCAAAAAAAAACCCTAAAAAACTAAATAGTACTGTGTATTGCTTCCCAGGCAGAAGAGTGGTAAGAGCTAGGCAATGGGGGTTAAGTGACTTGCCCAGGGTCACACAACTAGAAAGTATCTGGGGCCAGATTTGCCCAGTTCTATTTTAATCTGGTTCAGACCTCACTAGGAAGTGTCATGGGCTGTATCTGGCTCTGGGTCATGCATCTGAAACCTCTCATTTAGCCCATTTGCCTCAGGTGGAGGCCCAGAGACAGTTGAGGGATTTGCCCAGTCACACAGGTTGTGGCAGATCTGGGACGTTTTACTGTACTCCAAATCAAGGCCTGAGAGGTGTACTTCCAGCCAGCACATAGGGTAGCTCTGCCATGTTTCTCTCATCGCAATCATCCAGTTAGTGTCATTCCCTTTTTAGGAAATGGGAGGCACAGCTGTAGGATTCTGTTGGCAATCAAACCAAGAACAGAAGCCAGGGCTCTTTAATCACAGTCCAATGGGATGATTAATAATGCATAGGTTGAAAGATTAGATCATTAATCATGCATTCACTGAAGAAACCCTCATCAATAACAATTTAGCCATTAATCAATGAACTCTGGCACTGTTACAGTTAAGCCCAAACTAAGTTATCTTCAATTGTCATTTATTAATTTAACATTTAAAATGATGACATCCTGAGGGGTCTTAAAATTGATCTTCTCCTAAGATCATGTCCATTGACTTTTTTGTCACTTGAACCCTAATTTAAAGGCACCAGGGGAATTTGTTATTTAAATAAATCCTCTGAGAAATCCTTTTAGAGAAGACAATGTTATACTGTGACAGGAGCCCGTGTCTTGTGCTCAAACCCCTATCTGGTCAAAAGAGCACTGGCTTTAGAGTCAGAAGATCTGAATTACAATCCCAGCTATTCCACCTGCTGACTGTGTGACTCCAGGTAAATCACTTCCCATTTCTGGGCCTCAGTTTTCTCATCTATAAAAAGGGCTATAATATTTGTCCCTTCTATACTTCTTCCCTCTCCATAGGGTTGTTGTGAAGCAAGGACCTTTCAAAAACGTAAAGAAGGGCTTCTCAACCTCTGGAGACCCTTCTTGCAAAATAAAACATAATCATAGCATCCTTCCTACATGCTAGTACTTATACTATTGGTATCTCTTGATTGATCAAGAAAATACGCAGTGCCAAAAGTAATAATAACTGGCATTTGTAAATCATCTCAAGTTTTGCAAAGGATTATATATATATATGTGCATATATATGATCTTATTTGCACCTCCCAACATTCCTACAGCTACTATTATCTCCATTTGAATCTCAGGAAACTGAGGTTCAGAAAAGTCTATCCATCACCCAGCTAGTAAAGGCTCGAGATGGAATTTGGGTTTTGGTTTTGGTTTTTGTCTTAAAATCAATTCTAAGACAGAAGAGTGGCAAGTGCTAGGCAATCAGAGTTAAGTGGCGTGCATAGGGTCACACAACTAGGAAATGTCTAAAGCCAGATTTGACACCAAGTCTTCCTGATCTCCAGTCTGGCGCTCTATCCACTGTGCTACCCAGCTGCCCATAGAGATGGAATCTGAGCCCAGATCTCTGCAAGGTTCAAAGCTTTTGTCATTACACAACTGTCACACAGAAAGCTCTTATGAATTCAGTAAAGTATGGAATGACTTTGCATCTTATTGCAACAGTATCTACATACATTTGAACATAAGAAATACAAATACGTGTGTGACAATTGGAGGGGGAGGCTATAGATGTTATACCGACTTAATTATGTATTTAAGCACCCCTTGCAAAAGCTACATGGCTGTATAACTTGGAAGCCCCCACTGTTGATGTACCATGGAAATGTGGACAAGAATTATTTTTCTCTTGCAAAGTAAAGACCCACCTCTCCCCCGCCCCATTTATCTTTGGCATAAATGCATATTTTCCCAAACTGGAGGTTCCTTACCTCCAAGGTATGCCTAGCTGGAATCATATTTACTATTGAACATGGCTGGTCCTGGCCACTAACCATCTCTCTATTGAGTTAAAAACAGGCATAAACAGGTGTTACACAAATACTCCCAAGAATCTGCAATCTAGCAGCATGGGGAATTCTCAGTGTGGGTAATCCCTCCACCAACGCAGATTACAAGCCACCTCCAATTTAGTAGTTACATCCTAGGGAGTTGCTTATACATGTAGGCCTTAAATACTGTGGTTTGACACCGACAAATACCAGTATTTGTATTAAACACTGTTATTTAGGGCATGGTAATAACTAACAATTTAACTATAGCATTTTCTGGACTGGGAATAGTTGTTCACTCAGTAAAAGCTTAGTTGGGGGGCGGGGTTCCTCTCTCATGGCCTGTGGCATCCATCATTCCAGTCTGCCCAGCTCAGAGTTGTAGTAGTATGCTGAGTGGTGAAAGCTGGACTCAGGAACTAAAAGGGCTCACTTGGGCTCCTGGCTTGGCCACTTATTATCTGTGTGACCTTGAGAAGATCACTTGATCTCCCTGCATCTCAGGTTTGCTCTCGGTAAGACTAGGATAGATAATGATGCACGAGTATGACTGTTTTGTGAACCATAAACCAGCCATATGTCAAGGATGGTTATTATCAGCAGGAGTCAGCTCTTTGGGGAACTGAGGCCTACTTCTCTCTCAGTCCATTTCCCACTAGGTGTTGGATGGAGGCCCCCTCCTGGCTCTATACTGACCCTCCAATCATAGCCCGGAAGAAAGTAGCCCAGAGAGCCTGATCCACTTCAGCCTCGGGGCCACTACTCCCTTGCCAACAGCTATGCACTGGGGATGTGGTTCCACTGGGGATGTGGGCAGACCACCAAGTCTCCACGTTGCCATGAGACCTTCCAAAGCACCCCAAGAACTCCGGGGCCTTGTATCTTCCCTGCCACAAAGCTATCCTCTATATGCAGTCACCTCTATTTCCAATCTGAGCTCCTTGAGAGCAGGGACAACCTTGTCTTTCTATTCATTCCCCAGGATTTAGCACAGAGCTTAGCAAATGCCTCTCAATTCATTCATTCACTGATGTTCTAAAAAGAGCTAGAAAATCAATATTCACATCTGTATGTCCAAATATTAACATCTATTGGGGGATTCTACAGAAAGTGATCCCATCTATTGTATCAGAAACACTGAGGGAATTGAAGCAAATGATTAGGAAAATCCACTTCTCTGTCATAACCAGACACATTCTGTCAAGTCCCATAAGCAAGGGAATGAATCGCCATCCTCAACCAGTCCACAAGGCCCACTCTCCTCACCTTCCCCTGCCCCTACCCCACTTCCCCATTTTTAGGGTCCACCTACTTGGATTTGGGGCTCTCATTTCATTAGAGATCCTTTGGGGCCAGCCTTGATGTCATCTTCCATCCTGCCTGCCTCAAGGAGTTAAAGAAACAGAGGCATTTTTGCTCCTAGAGTAAGAGTTGGGAAGCTTTCAGGTAGGGCACCTAGTGGGCCCTTTGGGCTCTAAGGTTCCATGATTCTTTGAATCCACAACTCTAAGACTTCTGATTTGATCAGAAAAGACTCAACGTTCAGATCATGCTTGTTACCATGTAGCTCTAGGTAGGGCCAGGTTTCTCCTAAACCATAATATAAGAGTTCAGAATATAATCATAATCTCTCATGCTAACATACTATTCTAGGAGGTATGCAGTGTTTCTTTAACAATAAATGCATGAAGCAGAATACTACAATTCTTTTTGCCATTTCATACATCAGGAAAATCAAGATCAAACAGGCTAAGTAAGAGCCACCTCTGTGGGATCCTCTGAGTCTGACCCTTTTCTCTTCTTCCTGACTCCAAGTCTAGCACTCCTGCCCCTTTATTATGGGATTCTACCATTAGGGCTTCATTCATTTGCTTCTGTATTGCCTTCTCCCAGTTCCTCCTTTAGAATGGAAAAAGAAGACAAAGTCAGGCCTTGACATGTCAGCATGATTCCATTTAGCCAATGGATTCATGGAGTAATTTCTATCTTTATGGCTTTGTAGGTAGATGTGTTATATGGAAGAGTGGGAAAAGCCCTGTGGCCTGGGAGTCTGTGTCTGTATGACCTTGGGAATGCCATTTCCCGTCTCCTGGGCCTTAGTTTCCTCATCTTTAAAATGAACTGACTGGTCTCTGAGATTTCTCCCAGCTCTGACATTATATGTTTTATTTCCTTCCAGTTCTGACATTCCATGAGTCCATGTTCTCCAGGAATGTTTCATGTTCTAAAGTCCCTTCTAGCCCTGGCTTTCTATGTTCTTCCCCAATGCCCCTCAGGACTTACTTAGTGCATGGGGCATTGAGAAGTAAAGTAGTTTGCCTATGGTCACATAGCTAGTACATGACAAAGTTAGGGCTTGAACTCAGATCTTCCCAACTTGAAAGCCTAGTGGCATACATGGCATGCACCAAGCCTGCCACAAATGCTTGTTGAATTGAAATGAATGGAATAGAATGCAATTCTTTCTCTGTGGCATTTAAGGGGCAATGATCATCTAGGAGAAAGAACTGTGGTCTGTCCTTCATTTTTTTAATCTTCACCTTCCAACTCAGAATCAGTACTGTGTATTGGCTCCAAGGCAGAAGAGCAGTAAGGGCTAGGCCATGGGGGTGAAGGGACTTGCCCAGGGTCATACAGCTGGGAAGTGTCTGAGGTCAGATTTGAACCCAGGCCCTCCCATCTCTAGGCCTGGCTCTCTATCCACTGAGCCACCCAGCTGTCCCCTTGTCCTTCTTTTTCAAAGAGGATCAATGACATTATGAGGGTGATGTATTGACTTGAGCATGAATTGGATTTAAATGAGGCAGTTGCACAAAGTCATCAGCCTCATTCTCTCCAAGAGTCATCGAAGTCCAGTGGCAGGACAAAAGTCAGGATGCCTGGCAATGGCCCAGGATGCAGTGGAAGACCTTGGCATCTTGGATGTATAACCAAGCTCTAAGTGCCCCCCACAAAGTCTGCTTCAGCCACCTTCATGGTCATTGGAACAACTTGTTCTCATCCACCCATTGCGGCAAGGGAAGTCTTCACATGCTTGGTATAGACATCCCTCCTAGCTCACCAATGGGTATGAGGCTTGTCAGTTACCCTCAACCTGATCTCTACCATCTTGCTGGAAAGGTTTTACCAAGATGTGGCTGCTGCACCTGCCAAATCTTCTTGGAGCCACAGGTGAGAGATGGGTGGCAGGTGGACACTGAAGGTGAATGAGCAGACTCAGAAAGGGCTCCACAAGCCCTTACACCACAGGCGCCAGTCCTCCTTCAGCATCCCATACACAGAAAGAATAATAGACTTGGAATAAAAAGAGATCTGGGTTCTAATACCAGTTCTGCCACTTCTGACCTCTTTAGTCATTTCATCTCCTGGGGCTTAGTTTCCTCACATGTAAAACAAAGAGTTACACTGAGTCATCTCTAAGGTTCCCTCCATCTTGAATTCAACACATCCAAAACTAAGCTCATAATCTTTCCCCCTAAAGCCTCCTCCCTCCTGAACTTTCCTGTTAATGTAGCTGGAGTGGATTTTCCGCCTTTCAAAGTTTGCTTTGGAATCACATAGACCTAGTCATAGTAATTGGTAAAAAGACTTCAATTCATCATGTGGTAAAGTCAGCCACTGAGCTCAGATCATCTGAGTTGGTACCTCTTAGTCCTACGTAAATACAGAGAGGCTGTATCAAATGGACACTGGACCTAGACTCAGGATAGACTTGAGTTTGGATCCTGCCTCTAATACTTCTAAGCTGTGTGACTCTGGGTAAGTCACTTGCCCTTTCTTAGTCTCCATTTCTGCATCTCTAGGAGAGGATAAGAGGAGCTGCAGTACCTATCTCACAGGGTGGTGGTGAAAATGAAATGAGATCATGTACATGGTGTCCCCAAACCCCTAGTCCTTTTAAGATTGAATGGTTTCCGAGGAAGGCTTCCCAGAGCACAATGGTCTGTACCAGCATTCAGATTTCTAATGAAGTCCACCCGACTGACTGAAGAAACATTTAAGCTATTAATACTTAAAATTGTATCAAGACTTTTGGGACATCCCATATCATCACAGACAGAACATTTCATTCTCCTTGGGGCACTCCAGGAGAATGCTTGGCTTTTCCCAGGTCCATCCCCCTCTCTGGAAAGTAAGGCGAGCAGCTAGTTTCAGAGGGGCAATGAGGGAAGAGACCTGGGAGAAGTGCCAAGGAAGGCAGAAGACAATGCTTTGGTGCCGGGGAAGAAAGGACTTTGGACTGAGCTCCCTAGTGGGGCTGCAGATTCGCTTGGAAGTTGTGAGGGGGTGGGGAGTCCTGATACCCAGGATGGTGTTAGAGGGAGGCCAGAACAGGCATCCCAGAGCATCCTTGTATTTCTGAATTCTAATGAAGTCCACCCTAAGTGACTGAACAAGCTTTTCTCTATTGAGCATTTCCCATGTACCAAGCATTACTCTAAGTGCTGGGGATACAAGTGGGAAAGGGACAGTCACTGCTTTTTTTTAAAACCTCACCTTCCATCTTGCATCCTGGAGTCAATACTGTGTATTGGCTCCCAGGCAGAAGAGCAGTAAGGGCTAGGCAATGGGGGTCAAGTGACTTGCCCAGGGTCACCCAGCTGGGAAGTGTCTGAGGCCAGATTAGAACCCTAACTGTAACCTCCTCTCTCTAGACCTGGCTCTCAATCCACTGGGCTAGCTAGCCTAGATGGGTTCTGGTTGACCCAGGGCAGTGGAAGAAGGGAAAGGAATGGTTGACATCATCTTCTCGAGTTCAGAATTATAGGCGGATAAGTGACATTGTTGCTCAGCCATTTCAATTGCATCCAACTCGTTTTCTTTGGGTTTTCTTGGCAGCGATACTGAAGCAATTTGCCATTTCCTTATCCATCTCATTTTACAGATGAGGAAACTGAGGAAAACAGGGATAAGTGACTTTTCCCTGGGTCACATAGTTAATAAATGTCTCAGACCAGATTTGAACTCAGATCTTCCTGACTCCAGGTCCAGATGTTGTATCCATTGTGCCGCTTAGCTGCCTAAGATAAATGACATAGCAGCCAAAGGAAACAAGAAGTAGCATGCCAATTAGTGACCACTAAAGGCTTAATGAGAAATAATACTGAGCAGTTACTTTAGAGACAATATATCCAATAGGAACTTGACCCTGTCAATGCTTGTGAGTACTCGTCTCTTATGAGCATGTCTGGGAAGGAAATGCCTGTAGACAGGTTTCACTATTTTCCATGAGACCTGATGAGTTCTGTCTTAGAATTGATACTATATATGGGTTCCAAGGCAGACAAGTGGTAAAGGCTAGGCAATGAGGGTTTAGTGACTTGCCCAGGGTCACTAGGAAGTGTCAGAGGTCAGATCTGAACCCAGGACCTCTCTTCTCCAGGCCTGGTTTTCAACCCAGCTGCCCCCAGTTCTGCTTGTTTCATTTCAGTATACTGTCTTCTCCCAGGGGGTTATCAGCAACTCTCTTTATAAGCAGACAGTTCATAAAGCTAAAAAATGAACAGATTTCTTTGCTGATCAATTTATATATATAGTATAGCAGAAAGGACATAGCATTTAGTCAGAGGACCAGGTTTCGAATCTTAGCCCCTTTGGCTACAACGTTGTTTGACTTTGAGTTTTTCTCCTCATCTGTTAAAAACGGATGGCTTTCTCAGTGAGGAGAGAAGAGAGAGAATTTGGGACTTAAATTTAAAAAAGAATGTTGAAAATTGTTGTTGCAGGAGCAGTTAGGTGGCTCAGTGGATAGAGAGCCAGGCCTGGAGATGAGAGGTCCTGCGTTCAAATCTGGCCTCAGACACTTCCAGAGGTGTGACCCTGGGCAAGTCACTTCACCCCAGCTGCCTAGCCTTTACTGCTCTTCTGCCTTGGAATGGATACTTAGTATTGATTTTAAGACAGACGGTAAGGGTTAAAAAAAAAAAAGAAGAAAGAATTGTCTCTGGATCCTTTTGGTCACACAAAGCAGTGTGTGCCCTAGTGGATAGAGGACTGAGCTTAGACTGTGGAAGACTTGGGTTCAAATCTCACCTCTGCCACTTATTAGCTATGGGCAAGTAAGTCCCTTAACCAATCTGAAAGCCAACACAGTTTAGATAAGATGTTATGGATTGTAAATGGCACTGGCAAAGGGAATGCTGAATCCTGCTGAAATCCTAGGTCCTGATCTGTGTAAATGTCAGCAATGATTAATGTGTTCTTTTGGATCAGAATCTCAAATGTTAAACCTGGGAAAGTGAATTCAAGTCGGTGTCATGGGCTGGGGGTGGGGGGGTTCTCCGTGCCTTGTCGTCACTTCAGAGACGACTTTAGTGACCACTCTAATTGCATGTCAATCAAGCAGTCCTTTTCTAGAGAGAAAACATTTCTCACAATATCTGTGCAGTTTTTTAAAAACTGGCTAGATGAGGAAATAGAGCTTCTCCAATAAAAAAATTGGTTTTAAAAATGTTATCTGGTTATTCATAAGACTTCCCCAACAGGGAAGAATAAGGAACTACAGAACATTTCCCCCCAACCCCTCCCTATCCCTCTGTCACTGAAACACCAATAAAACTCCTCCACCTCCCACACTCTTCAGTGCCTGAACGGTGAGCATTAGCCAAGCATGCTGGGAGACACAAAACTGAAAGAAATGAGTTACTGTATTCAGATGTCTTGAATTCTCTTTCCATACAGTCTACTAGATCCAGTCCTGTTCCTCCAACCCCCTCTCATTACTACTAGATGTAGGCATTAGATGTACTGAGCAACTTGGATTCGAACTGAGCAGAAGACACATTAAAGCCTAAAGCCTCTTGGAGGAAATGTCTCAAGGACAGCTCACTTTGCCTAACCAGACTTTCCATTTGATCACAGATGATATAGCACCATCAGCATCTAGTATTTTTAATGATTCCATGGACGAGAGAAGGACCGAAGACACCTCCATAGGATCCCAGATCCTGTGCACCATCTTTCTGACTTATTCCGTGATCATTTCGGTGGGTCTCATCGGAAATGTTGCTCTCATCAAAGTCTTTTTCAAGATCAAGTCCATGCAAACAGTTCCAAACATTTTCATCACCAGCTTGGCTTTTGGAGATCTCTTGCTTCTAATAACATGTGTGCCGGTGGATGCGACCCAGTACATTGCAGATACCTGGCTGTTCGGAAGGCTCGGCTGCAAGCTCCTCTCCTTCATCCAGCTCACCTCGGTCGGAGTGTCAGTGTTCACCCTAACTATTCTCAGCGCTGACAGGTGGGTATGTTTTTCTCTGTCATGTATATTGAGGGAGGAAAGTTGTAGGAAAGGAGAAAGGCTTTTGACTCAGACTCAGCCGGCTGTGCTTTGGCTCCTTTGGGTCAGGGTAAGAAAAGTTCTTAAAAGCTCGGAACTTAAAATTGCTGCTCGAAAAGCGAGGGAGAGGTCGATGATGACCTCTGGAGATAAATTCTCCCCAAATGATAGAATGTCAAGAGGAAAAAGACTTTCCCAGAAGAATAATTGTCTGCAGCGATACTGACAATGCTCTCTTTTCTGTGATGCATCAAGGTATCTGGCTTAAGGTGCCCCTGAACAGACATACTTTAGGCGTGAGTGCAGCCTAGTGGCACACAGGAGACAATGCCAAGAGACCAGCACAGGTGGGAAATTGACCATTGATAGAAGCCTTTAATGTACAGATGTTTGCATCTGATTGGGGGGAATTAATCAAGCAGCCAAGCTGTTGTTGCTGGCACGAAAGCAGCAAGTTTGGGGCTTTCTGGTAATGAGGGTTATGGTAATGGTGTGGTAACTTCTTTCTAGTGGCTTTCTCGGCAGCTGGTCAGTAACATTTTAGGTCTTGCCAAAAGAAAAGCATCCATTTTGACCTTTAGCAACAGATGGAAAGGACAGCATTCGTGGTAAGATTGTGATTGGTCGGGGTTAGAATAGTCTCAGCCATGTGCATTGGAGGATTTGTGCTAAGAGTCCTTCTCAGGGCACAGAAAAAATAAGACTGAAATGGTAACCGAAATGTAAAAGCCCCTGGGAAACTCATGAGTCAGTAATGTCCAACGGCCCATCCAGAAAAAGCTTCCTAGGACAAGAGTGGGTAAGAATGTGCCCTCTCAAATCAGAGAAATGGCAAAACCTTTCCTTCTTTTATTCTGTCTGCAATGGACCTCATACCTCATCTGGAGAATTACTCACTCAGGGCTTACCTCTCTAGCTGCCAAATGAAAAGGCAATTTTCAAAGGGGGAAAATGACAGAAGGGGGGTATGACAGCTGGACACCTTGACACAAGGCCTTTCAGCAGCTTCTACCACCACAACTGGGACCCAAATGGGGCTAGGCAGATGAACTTAGACAAACAGGAGGAGTAAAAATGAACCCCAGCCTGTCCCTGCACTGGATGTCTCATGGTATTCTGCTCATCCTGTTTTCCCCTAGAAAGGATGCCCTTTGACCTCTTCAAAAGATAGTCTTTCTTTCAGACAGAGGTTACACAATAAGTTGCTATTGCCCAGAAAGCAACACCCCAAGAGCTACCATTGACCTCAAAAAAGGGAAAACCTATGTAAGGCTCTAAAATCTTAAACCTGGAACACCTCACATAATGGGTAAAGGGAACAGCTACTACAAGAAACAATTAAGGTATGTTCAAATCTGGAACAAGAAATCCAAATTAGAGAAGTCAACTGGTAAATGTGTTTTAGCTCATCTCTGAGGTCCTATCAATGTGAGTGAGAGGTTGCCCTAATGTGATAGAAAGAACATTGATTGGGTTTAGAGCCAGCATAGCTTGGTTCTGGTTCTGCCTTGAAGCTATTAATGTGACTCTAGGCAAGTGATCTCCAAGCTGGGCCCCAGTTTGCAGACCTTCATGATGAAAGGAGTTGACCTGGATGATCTTTTAGGTCCCTTGCGACTCTCAAGCCCTGTCATGATCCCCTTTGAATTTGGGATCTTGGGACTCAGAGCTGGAAGTGACCTTAGAGATGGTCTCACCAGGGATTCTTAGCCTGATCTCCCTGAACTGTTTTTAATAAAAGAGATTCTGAGCCAAATTTTAATATCATTGGTTGCTTTTTGTAGTCCTATATGTTTTATTTTATACATTTAAAATTTCATACTCTTCTGAGAAGAGGTCCAAAGGCCCCAGATTGCCAGAGGGTTAGGGTTAGATCAAGAACCCTTGCTCTTGTCCAAGGTTCTCATTTGATAGATTCAGAAAATGTGGGCCAGAGAGTGGAGGTAGCTTGCTCAAGATAGCTAGCTAGTGTCAGGACTGGCCAAAAAAGCAATACCCCTGGTTTCAAATCTACTGCTTTGGGGGATGTTATAGAATGGGGTTTTAAAATGTATTGCTTTGTTGTTTTTGCTTTAAATTTTGAGTTCCATATTCTCTCCTTCCCCTCCTCCCCCTGCCACCCATTGAGAAGGCAAGAAATATGCTATATAAGATGTATTTTAGCAATCTGGGTTGGTGTCTTCCTTCCCTTCTCCTAGACTATGAGCTCTGTGAGGGCAGGGAATCTGTCATCAAATGTCCTATCCCTTCACACCTAAGGAGAGTGTTCTGAGTCGTTTCTGCATTGCAAAATTTTGTATTGTCTCATATCACATAGCATGGCATGGCATGGCATTATACCCTTGCCCGCCAGGCCAAAGAACTTTTCTGCTCTTGCTTCTGACTCTCTCTGCTTCTGGTTATACTTGCAGATACAAGGCAATTGTGAAGCCCCTGGAACTGCCAGCCTCTGATGCCTTCCTGAAGACCTGTGGGAAAGTTGCCTGCGTCTGGATCTTTGCCATGGTTCTTGCTATTCCAGAGGCTGTATTCTCAGATCTATATCCTTTCTATAATCCTGCAAAAAATGAGTCTTTTGAAGCATGTGCCCCTTATCCTGTCTCTGAAAAGAACAGGCAGGAGGCTCATTCTCTCCTATGCTTCTTGGTCTTCTACATCATTCCCCTCACTGTCATTTCTGTCTACTATGTTCTGATTGCCAGAGCTCTTTACAAAAGCACCATTGAAATGCCCGCTGAAGAGCAAGAGCATGCCCGCAAGCAGGTATGGACAAATCAAGCTGGCACTACCAGCTGGCCCAAAGCTCAGATAGAGAGAGGAATTCCCCATTGTTTAGTGATAAAGACTTCAGGGTATCGGGGCAGAGACTAGGGCAGCCACCAAAGTGATAGGGTTCAGAGGGAGGGGTATTGAACACCAACACAAGAATCTACCTTTGCATACAGTACATTAAGGTTTGCCAAATGCTTTCTTTGCAACTTGCCTGTCCAATACAAAGTGAAAACATAATCTCCATTTTACAGATAAAGCAACTGAGGCTCTGAGAGGGTAGGTGAATGTTGAAATGTGTTGTTGTTTATTATAGGATGTTAGAGCTGGAAAAGATGACACTTTAGAGCTAAAGAGGACGTTAAAGCCCATCTAGTCTAACTCTTTCATTTTACATATGCCACGACTGAGGCCCAAGGAAGGGAGGTGACTTGCCCAAAGACACATGATCCCACAGTCGCAGAACAGAGACCAGAACTCAGTTCTGATGAGTGAGTTTGTTACTCCCTTTCAAGCAGTCCCCCTAGGAGGCTACACATGGATTCCTACCAAATTGCCAGGGCAAAGACCATTGGAGGGACTCTTCTTTGGGAAGAGTTTACAACTCCAAAGAACAAATCTTGTTGCAAATCACATCTCATTTTTGACCAAATCCAGACTTCCCTAGACTAATTAACCACCTTATTTGCTAGACTTTGATCCAAATTATTTTAGGCTGTTATGGGCTAAACCCTGTAAACCCTGGGATCCCCAACAAGATTCTCTAATCCAATCTAAGGCAAAAGGACTTCCAGTGATGGAGAACTTGTGACCTTCCAAAGGAGCTCGTTCCAGTTTCATGGAGCTCTAGTTATCTGGAGACTTTGGACAATATTACATAGCTTCTTGGAACTATAACTGAGCATTGATAGGGCCAGGTACACCAACTTCTCATAGATAAGAACAAAGTGTCCGGTTTGATAGATTTTTTTCTTTGAAAACCAGGGGATCATTTGATTTCCTCTGTCAACATGTGGAGAGAAGCCTATGTATACAGCAGACACCTCAATGCTCTGCTTTTTCATGAATTGATCTGATTGGTGACACTGGGGTGTCCATGTGACCTAGTTAGATTCTCCGTAGTCCAAATGCTCTGTTTGTCTTAACCTGCTAAATGACCTGTCTTCTTCCTTTGCTTCATAGATTGAATCCCGCAAGAGAGTTGCCAAGACAGTGCTGGTACTGGTGGGGTTTTTTGCCGTCTGCTGGCTGCCTAATCATCTCCTTTACCTTTATCGGTCCTTCAATTACCGGTCCTCCATTGATTCTTCTACCTTGCATCTTGTGGCCACTATTTTCTCTCGGGCTCTGGCTTTTAGCAATTCCTGTGTAAACCCCTTTGCTCTGTATTGGCTGAGCAAAACCTTCCGGCAGCATTTTAAAACACAGATCTTTTGTTTCAAGTTCAAGTGTCCCAGGCGATCGATGGTCACCAGGAACCTGGCCACCGGGCTTGCTTCAGCCACTAGGAGCACCCAGGTCTCTGAAATTAGCGTGACCTTGCTCACTGGGTATGGGGGGAAGAAGGAAGAAGATAGTGCCTCATCTGTTATCAGTTAAAGAGGGCAGGCCTCAGGCTTTTTGCCAAGGGTATGGATAGCTAGGAATTGTGGGGAAGAGTATAACACTGAATTGCTAATCTTTGAATTGCATTTGAGATATTTAAGAGAAGGTTCTGGTCCAGTTGAGGATCCTTGTACGTATGTATGTGTTTGTGTGTATATGTGTTGGTATTCTCGTGAGTGAAAAACTTGATGTTCTTGAACTTTCTAAATTCCATACAGAAAACACCTTTAGTGGGTGGAGAAGTGCGTGGTTATGGAAAGAGCAAGAGAAAGAGTAAGAGAATGCAATCAATGCAACACTGAAAATGTAAAACTCAATGTCTAGGAAGATGTATTTTCAGGAATATTTCCTTTCCCAAACACCACACATAACACATTTTGGTAGTGCTTCGGGTATCACAAAGCATTTTCCTTCTCACTGGCCTCATAACAATCTTCATTTTTCAAATGACGAATTGGTGGTTGAACGAAGGAAAATGATTTGTCTTCAGGCATATGGCTAGTGCCTGGCAGATCTCTGGACGCCCCATGTTGCCATAGCCCCACATAGTTTAAGGAATGAAAGAACCCTTTGAGGCCATCTACTATGGGGCAAGTGCTGGGCTGGGCTCTAGAGCTTAGAAATACAAAAATCAACTTCCCCCTGTCCTCAGAAAGCTTCCATTCTGCTAGAGGAGACAGTGCACATGTGGACAATTCAACACAAGTTACACCCAGAATTAATGCAAGGTCATGATGTTGGGGAGGGCATCAACACCCAGAGGAAGAAAAGTCCTTTTCAGGAGGTGACAGACATCTGAACTGAGCCTCAAGTCGAGTTAGGTAGAGGTGAGGGCTATGGGCAAAGAAACATTTCTATTGTTTGGGACCCCAACCCTGACAGTAACATGCACCCTTAAAATAATCGGGCTTGCTTGTAAAACAGTAAAAAACAAACTTTAACACAAAGGACCCAAATCCTTCATGGACTGTGGATGACATTTCTAACTTTTCTCACTTTGTAGTTGTGTGACAGGCACCCAATAATACCATTTGTGTTTCTGTTCTGCAACACAGATGCAGATTGTATTATTCTTTCTGTGTGAGAAAAGTATCAAAAATAGAGATGAGGAATCTTTTATGCAATTTTCTTTCTCTAAAAAATAGTCCTCCTAATAATCAAAGGGAAATGTTCCTGTTTTCCATTGTTCTCTCTTCTACTGTCAACAAATGTTCCATGGAAATGAAAATGGGGATGTTTTGAGGTTGGCAAATATGAATAACATACCAGGGCATGGTTCATCCATCTGTCTTACCACTTCTGTAATCACAGACAATGGAGTCCTACTTATCCCTTCCATTGATTAATGTCAGTCAAAAAGTTTCCACGATGAGCTGACTTTATTGGGAAATGCAGAAAGTAGTCACCTACATGGAGTCTCATGAAGGGCACAGGGAAAGGCAATGTTCCTTCTCCCAACCCAATATATCAGCAGCACGAGCAAGCTACAGTATCTGAAAGCCCACTACTTTGTGTTGAGCAAACTCTTCCTGTAGCTTGTTCTCGAATCCAACTATCCCTGGGACTCCCTTCCACCTCTGTAGGAATGAGCTTAGCCAGGCAGATTTAATGACAGAAAGTGCACAATGACCTCTGCAATGTTTCAGAAGGTGATTTCAGAGTGCTCATGGGAGACGATTCTTTATTATGGCTAACTTCACTTGCAAATTTCTGGTGTTCCTTTTTCTTGATATTGTGATAGTAGTGAATAAGCACACTACTCTTGTGTTTGTGTGGCATAAATGTGATTATATCTATATCTATCTACACATATATAATAAGAACTACCCTTGTGTTTCTCACCATGATTAGGCTGTCTTTTGCTTACAAATGGAACAGAGAGAGGAAGAGACTGAGAAAGGAGAGGGGCAGAAAGATTTCCGTGAGGCCAACATCTCCTAAGGTAAAGGGGCAAGAGTGCTGCCCTGACATAGGAAAAGACCCAGAGGAAGGGCTTGGGCCCCAGTAGCTCCTCTATGGGGGATCAGTGGGGGGACATGGACAAGAACTGCATAGGATGAGACTGGAAATGCACTGAAATAGTGAAACATAAATAAAACAAAGTTGCCATGGGGAGGGGAAGGAGAAAGGGGACAAAGGGAGATGCATGAACAGAACACAAGAGAAAGATTTCTTAAAGTGTAATTAATTCACTATGTGGTGAAATATTTTCTTTAAAACGGGAGAGGCCACTAGATTTGCTACTCTTCAGGGGGAAAAGAAAGGTAGCAAAGCCAAATGGGACCATTAGTAAGCTGGGTGTTTTTAACACAGGGACTTTGCTATGTTGGTTCTCTGGAGCATCTCGCTGGCTCCACTTGACATTCAAGAACCCGAAAAGAGAGTTAGCCGTGCAGGTGCCAATGGCTGGATTCTCTCTTTAGGCATCCAGAATTCAGAAGGGGGGAATCACATTCAAGTTTCTGATTTTCCACCTGTGACCACTAGCTTTTAACACACAGACCATTCACAATGTTATTTTGCTTAATCCAGAGGAGTTGTCCCAGACTGTACTTGAAAGGTTTCAAAGCCAATGTAAATATTTTCATTCATGATGTGAAAAACACTGTTCAAACAAGGACTGTCCAAGGACAGTCTCTGAAAATGTCAACAAGGTTTTGACTTTTGTTCAATGTGATGTAAAATGTTATTTCTCAAAAATATATGTTGTGTGAATAAACTTTAAATATGCATGTAAAAGTAATCATTTATATTTCTAGAAATTGAATAACTAATTATATTTGCATAAGAGTAAAAAATAATATTTGTGACTAATCTTGATTGTTGGGGGTGGGGGGAGCTTTCACTTGTTGTGGTTTGCTTACTTTTAAATGGCTCACCCTTATGATCCTGAGTTTTTCCTAATGTTGAAAAGAATTAAAAGAATGGGATGGGTGATGAATTCTGTCCTTCTAAAGCATTGTAAAATGGTTTCTTTAAATAAGGTTTTATTTAATTTATTTATAAGAGTTATTTAAGATAAGGAATGCCTGTGTTGTATTAGTGTTGTGTTCATTAATATAAGTATAATAAATCAGCAGTAAAAAACTAAGTAGAATGGTGTATTGAAATTCTTTTCCATGATTGACTCATTTACTTTCTAATTTTTAAAAAATAATATTTAATTGATTCTCTTTTATTTCAAAGTTTAAATTTTATTTTAAGTCACATAATCTCAAAATATTTTCCTTACTTTATATATTCTGTGAACAAAAAATTAGTCTCTACTTCACTATAGGAAATGTTTTAGAAAAAGCAAAAGTTCCAGATTACAAAAATCAAAAGCAGTCTTTTGACATCTCAGAAAATTGGAACTCAAAGATCTGTTTTCCCTCATTCTCATTTGCATTCTCTACCAACAGACTAGGCAGGAAACGCAAATCAAATGGCAAAGTATTTGAGACAGAAGAGTAAACAAAGAGAAAAACCATTCGGCAAACTCATTCCTAAGCTCCCCCCACCCAAATACTCCTCACCACTGATGTGGAACTCTTCTAGCAACCCACATTAGTGGAAGAAGGGAGCAGATCCCCAGAAAATATACACTTCTACATAGAGACCTGCCTAATGTTTTAGCTGGAATATCGTTATGCCTCCAACAGCATCACCACCACCCCCAAAGCCCCTCCCACCCTCAATGGCTGGCATCTGCTGAAGTTCTGTTTTGTGCTACTGGTTTCTTTCCTATTTCATGCTGGACAAGTGTTATTACTCTTCCCGGTGAGACTGACCAGAATACCTGCCTAATCAATACACTTCCCACTCCCCTGTTAAATCGTCCTTCAGTCTCCTGCCAATGAGCCTACAAAAGGGGTTGTTGGGCTACTGAATTGCTCTCCTTTCACACCTTGAGGTAGATTGGCTGAATTCTATTTGCCTTCTCCCAGCTCTTCCCATACAGTCTCAGCTGAGACCCTCACTTTAATGTTTCCCTCATGTCTTCCATGAAGAAATTCCCCTTCTCTTTACCAAGGACAACTACTACATTCACTCGTGATCCCATCCCTTTCCTTCTCCAGCAGATTGTCCCCACAGTCATCCCCGATCTCTATTCTTCAAGGTCTCCCTATCCCCTGGCTTCTTCCCTGCCCAACCTTCAGCTGTCACTTGACCCTACTATTAGTCCCTATCATCCTACAGCTTGCCTTCCTTTCATGGCTCACCTCCTGGGGAAAGCTGTCCTCTCTCAAAGCCTCCACTTCCTCTGTTCTCAACTCATTCTAAACCCTCTGCAGCATGGCTTTGGATTTCAGCATTAGATAGAAATTGCTCTTTCTAAAGTCACCAGTGATCTTTTTTATGATTTATTGCTCATTCAATTTTATTTCATTTTAGGCAAAGCCTCTCCCTCTTCTCTCCCCCTCCTCACTCCTTCCTTCCCCAGAAAGAAAGAAAAATAAAACCTTTTATAAACTTTGTACATTGTATACAAATGTGTAATGAGGCTGTCCTACACATGTGGGGGTGGGGTGTCATTCTGAGGCTCAGAGGCAGAATAGACATCTCCAGTTTCTTCTCCCCAAGCCTTTTAATTTCTATCAGGAGGAGAAGGAGGAGGTTGAGCCCAGAAGCTTGGCATTTCTGCTCTCCTTAAAAAAGAGGGCATATGGAGCTAGAATTATATCTATGCTACCTTAAATATCATTAGTCTAGAGGATGTAGTTTTAAGGTTCAAGCTAAAGATTTCTGATCACAATTCCTTAATGGAGAAGGAAGACCCCAAGCTAAAATAAAACAAATTCCCTCATTGGCCATATCCACCCCACCACTCCAAAAAAGCCTCAGTCTGCACTGAGTCCATCACATCTCGATATGGGAGTAGATAGCACATTTCATCATGGAACTGTGATGAAACCCTCTGGAATCAAGGCAGGTCATTGTGTTGATCAGAGTTCCCATGTCTTTCAAAATTGTTTATCTTTATAATACTGTAGTTAATTTATAAATTATTCTCCTACTACTGATCACCTCACTGGGCATCAATTAATTCAAGTCTTCTCAGGTTTCTCTGAAACCATCCTTTACATCATTTCTCATAGCATAATAGCACAACCACAACCTCACATTCATATACCACAATTTGCTTCAGCCATTCCCAAATTGATGGGCTCTCCTCTTATTTCCAGGTCTTTGTCATCATGAAAAGAACTGCTAAAAGAAATACTTTTATACTTTATAGCTAGCAGCTTTCTAACTGGTCTCCTTACCTTAAGTTTTTCCTCAATCTAATCTATCCTCCACTCAAATTCCTACATGTTTTCCCTATCTTGGAAGTCTGGTCATGCCACACTACTACTCAGCAACCTTAAATGGTTCTCTATTACCTACAGGATCAAATATCAAATCTTATGTTAGGCACTGAAAAAACTATCACAACTTGGTCCCCTTCTACTACAGCTCCAAGCTTCTTATATTTACCACTATCTGTAGAAATCATCACAGCTAATTGTATTATAGAAACATGGAATTGGAAGGGTCCTCAAAGGCCATAGTGTTGGATTTTTAGACAAAAGATTTGGGTTCAAAATCTGGCTTTGCTGCTTCTACAATGTATAATTTTGGGGAAATTCCATCTCCTGGCCTCAGGACTCTCCTCACCTGGAAAAAGAGGGGGTGGACAAAATGATTTCTTAGGTCTTATCTCATTGTAAATCTAGGATTCTGATCCAACCTATACTTGAACGGGAGTCCCCTCTATAATAGCCCTGCCAAGTGATCATCCAGTCTCTATTTGAAGAGCTCCAAGGATGGGGGAAAGTCCTTCTCTTTTTTAAAGTTGGCCATTTATAATTTTTTTTCAGTTACACATAGAAACAATTTTTGACAATTGTTTTCTGGAATTTTAGGATTCAGATTTTCTCCATTTCTCCCTTTCCCACCCTACCCCAAAGCCATAAGTGGTCTGATATAGGTCATACCAGTACTTTCATGCAATACATATTTCTATATTGCTCATGTCATGATAGAAGACATATATCACACATGAAATAAAAATCTTATGAAGTAAGTAAAATGGAAGATGGCTTGCTTTGATCTGTACTCCAACAATTCCTTCCTTGGCTGTGGATAACTTTTTCACCATGGGTCCCTTGTGGTTGTCTTGGAAATTTGCTTTGCTAATAATGGTTAAATCCTTCACAGTTGGTCCCTGTATAATATTTCTATTACTGTATACATTGTTCTCCTAGTTCTGCTCACTTCACTTCCCATTAATTCACACAAGTCTTTCCAAGATTTTCTGAACTCATTCTGTTTGCCATTTCTTATGGTACAATAGTGTTCCAATACAACCATATACCACAATGTGCTCATCCTTTCCCCAAGTAATAGACAACCCCTCAGTTTCCAGTTCTTTACCGCTACAGAAAAGGCTGCCAAAAGATTTTGGTACAGGTAGATAAATCCATCATCTCTTAAAGCAGGCCAGCCCACTCTAGGACAGCTCTCAAAGCTAGGAAATTTTTCCTTACATTAAACCTAATTGTGTTCCTTTTCATGGCCCCCATTCTATTCCCTGAGCTCTATCAAAATAAGTCTAACTTCTTTCTTTTTCTTTAAAATATGTGAAGGCAGCTGTCATTTCCACTTTGCATGTGAGTGGGGCACCATTAACTAATACTGCAGAGCCCCATTGCCCTTGTGAATTCTAGAATGAGAAATATAACACTGTCAGCAGCATTCTCACTTAGCTAGAAGGATAATCTTCTCACTCTCTCTCCATCAGGCAGCCATTTCCCCAACAGTAACAAAAAACAACTTCTATATTCTATTGAGTTATCCATTTGTAATAGGTTGTATTATCTTCAGACCAGCATAGGCATGATACTGCCAGGAGAAAATTCTTGAGGGATGAAGAAAGATGGCCCTAATCAGCCTGGTTTGTTCTTTGTGCCAAATATGACTGGCAGTCTATATTTAAAGCCTTAATAATGTTGTTTGGCAGTCAGCTGTCATACAGACTCAGTGAACTTGTTCTTTACATCTTTTTTTAAGCACAGGATTTTCCCTTTAGAGATTTTATTAGCTCTACAAGTATAATCTAGTGAATGATATATTTGTACTTGGGATATCAGTTTGCCCATCTTCTCAGGCTTTTTATCCTCAAGAGTTTTGCTACTACCACTGTAATCCAGCAAAGGAGAGTTGACTTTTGGAATTAATTTTGTGCATTGGAACATATTGAAGGCTATATCAGCTCAGTGTGGCATTCGGGGTCAGACACAGAGTTGTTCCAACTTTCCATTCCAGCCTCCTGCCCTCTGTCCCTGGATGTTGGCATTATCATGCTTTATAGCCAAATTAATCTTTTTTTTACTAACTATAATATCACTCGTGTGTTACCCCAAAGCTTTTGCTTCTGCTTTCAACTACTCTCCACAAACTGATAATAAGCTCCTCAAGAGCTGCAACTGAACGTTGAACAGCAGCTCTTCAGCATCCATGGTGGATAGATCCCTGAGGTACCTCCAATTGTGAAATCCAGTGGATACCATACTATACATTATTGGTATAAAAGGAACAAAAGGAGGCATGAATAGCTCTTCCTCTTTCTCTCCTCCCACCTTCTAGCCAGTGAGATACCAAGTAGAACTGGAAAAGTTAGACTACACTGACCTGAAGAAAAGTGAAATCTGCAACCTTCCAATGTACTCCTGATCTTTTTATTCAAGTAGTGAAGCAGCAGAAGGTTGCAATTTTCTTTTTCTTTGTTTGTTTGTTTATTTATTCCAGTTTAATAAGTTTATTTAGTCAATTTAGAACATTATTCCTTGGTTAAAATAATCACATTATTTCCCTCCTTCCCCTCCACCCACTCTTCGGGAAGCCAACATGTAATTTCATTGGGTATCACTTGTGTCCTTGATCAGAACCTATTTCCATGTTGTTGTTTACACTAGGATGTTCATTTAGAGTCTCCATCCCCAACCATATCCCTTCGACCTATGTATTCAAGCAGTTGTTTTTCTTCCGTGTTTTTACTCCCACTGTGTTTCCTCTGGATGTGAATAGTGTTCTTTCTCATAAATCCCTCAGAATTGTCCTGGATCATTGCATTGCTGCTAGTAGAGTAGTCCATTACATTCAATTGTGCCACAGTTTATCAGTCTCTGTGTACAATGTTCTCCTAGTTCTGCTCCTCCACTTTATTATTCCTTTGAGCACAATAGTATTCCATCACCAACATATACCACAATTTGTTCAGCCATTCCCCAATTGAAGGGCATCCCCTAGTTTTCCAATTTTTGGCCACCACAAAGAGTGCAGCTATGAATATTCTTGTACAAGTTTTTTTCCTTATTATATCTTTGGGGTACAAACCCAGCAATGGTATGGCTGGATCAAAGGGCAGACAGTCTTTTATCACCCTTTGGGCATAGCTCCAAATTGCCCTCCAGAATGGTTGGATCAATTCACAACTCCACCAGCAATGAATTAGTGTTCCAATTCTGCCACATCCCCTCCAGCATTCATTACTTTCCATAGCTGTCATGTTAGCCAATCTGCTAGGTGTGAGGTGATACCTCAGAGTTGCTTTGATTTGCATCTCTCTGATTATAAGAGATGTAGAACACTTTTTCATGTGCTTATTAATAGTTTTGATTTCTTTATCTGAAAACTGCCTGTTCATGTCCCTTGCCCATTTATCAATTGGAGAATGGTTTGATTTTTTGTACAATTGATTTAGCTCTTTGTAAATTTGAGTAATTAAACCTTTGTCAGAGGCTTTTATGAAGATTGCTTCCCAATTTGTTGCTGCCCTTCTGATTTTAGTTACATTGGTTTTGTTTGTACAAAAACTTTTTAATTTGATGTAGTCAAAATTATTTATTTTACATTTTGTGATTCTTTCTAAGTCTTGCTTGGTTTTAAAATCTTTCCCTCCCCAAAGGTCTGACATGTATACTATTCAGTGTTCACCTAATTTTCTTATAGTTTCCTTCTTTATGTTCAAGTCATTCACCCATTTTGAATTTATCTTGGTGTAGGGTGTGAGGTGTTGAACTAAACCCAATCTTTCCCACACTGTCCTCCAATTTTCCCAGCAGTTTTTATGAAATAGTGGATTTTTATCCCAAAAGCTGGGTTCTCTGGGTTTGTCCTATACTGTCCTGCTGAGGTCACTTACCCCAAGTCTATTCCACTGATCCTCCTTTCTGTCTCTTAGCCAGTACCAAATTGTTTTGATGACCGCTGCTTTATGATATAGTCTGAGATCTGGGACTGCAAGGCCCCCTTCCTTTGTATTTTTTTCATTGTTTCCCTGGATATCCTTGATCCTTTGTTCTTCCAAATGAACTTTGTTATGGTTTTTTCTAAATCAGTAAAAAAAAATTTTGGAAGTTCAATGGGTATGGCACTAAATAGATAAATGAGTTTGGGTAGGATGGTCATTTTTATTATATTGGCTCATCCTACCCATGAGCAGTTAATGTTCTTCCAATTGTTCAAGTCTAGTTGTAGTTGTGTGAAGAGTGTTTTGTAGTTGTGTTCATATAGTTCCTGTGTTTGTTTCAAGAGATAGATTCCTAAGTATCTTATTTTGTCTAAGGTGATTTTGAATGGGATTTCTCTTTCTAGTTCTTGATGCTGAGCTGTGTTGGAAATATATAAAAATGCTGATGACTTATGTGGGTTTATTTTGTATCCTGCAACTTTGCTAAAGTTGTTGATTATTTCAATTAGCTTTTTGGTTGAATCTCTAGGATTCTTTAAGTAGAACATCATGTCATCTGCAAAGAGTGATAACTTGGTCTCCTCCTTGCCTATTTTAATGCCTTCAATTTCTTTTTCTTCTCTAATTGCTACTGCTAGTGTTTCTAGTACAATGTCAAATAATAGAGGTGATAATGGGCATCCTTGTTTCACTCCTGATCTTATTGGGAATGCATCTAGTTTATCCCCATTGCAGATGATATTAGTAGATGGTTTTAGATATATACTGTTCATTATTTTTAGGAATGACCCTTCTATTCCTATGCTTTCTAGTGTTGTTAATAGGAATGGGTGTTGCATTTTATCAAAGGCTTTTTCTGCGTCTATTGAAATAATCATGTGATTTTTGTTGGTTTGCTTGATAACGTGGTCAATTATGTGGATGGTTTTCCTAATACTGAACCAGCCCTGCATCCCTGGTATAAATCCTACTTGATCATGGTGAATGACTCTTCTGATCACTTGCTGGAGTCTTTTTGCTAGTATCCTATTTAAGATTTTTGCATCTATATTCATTAGGGAGATTGGTCTATAGTTTTCTTTCTCTGTTTTTGACCTGCCTGGTTTTGGAATCAGTACCATGTTTGTGTCATAAAAGGAGTTTGGTAGAACTCCCTCTTTGCTTATTATGTCAAATAGTTTGTATAGTATTGGGGTTAGCTGTTCTTTGAATGTTTGATAGAATTCACTAGTGAATGCATCAGGTCCTGGGGATTTTTTCTTAGGAAGTTCTTTGATGGCCTGTTGGATTTCTTTTTCTGATATGGGATTATTTAAGAAATCTATTTCTTCTTCTGTTAATCTAGGCAATTTATATTTTTGTAATATTCATCCATATCACCTAGGTTGGTATATTTATTGCCATATAGTTGGGCAAAGTGGTTTTTAATGATTGCCTTAATTTCCTCTTCATTGGAGGTAAGGTCCCACTTTTCATCCTTGATGCTGTTAATTTGCCTTTCTTCTTTCCTTTTTTTAATTAGATTGACCAGTACTTTGTCTATTTTGTCTGTTTTTTCAAAGTACCAGCTTCTAGTCTTGTTTATTAGTGCAAAAGTTCTATCACTTTCGATTTTATTAATTTCTCCCTTAATTTTTAGGATCTCTAGTTTGGTTTTCTGCTGGGGGTTTTTAATTTGTTCGTTTTCAAGTTTTTTGATTTGCATTTCCAATTCATTGATCTCTGCCCTCCCTAATTTGTTAATATATGCACTCAGGGATATGACTTTTCCTCTAAGTACTGCCTTGGCTGCATCCCATAAGGTTTGAAAAGATGTCTCACCATTGTCATTTTCCTCAACGAAATTATTAATTGTCTCTAGGATTTCTTCTCTAACTAACAGATTTTGGAGTATCATATTATTTAATTTCCAATTAATTTTTGATTTGGCTCTCCATGTACCCATACTGATCAATATTTTTATTGCTTTATGATCTGAAAAGGTTGCATTTATTATTTGTGCTTTTCTGCATTTGTATGCCATGTTTCTGTGACCTAGTGTATGATCTATTTTTGTGAATGTGCCATGTGGTGCTGAGAAGAAGGTGTATTCCTTTTTGTCCCTAATTATTTTTCTCCATATGTCTACTAACTCTAATTTTTCTAAGATTTCATTCACCTCTTTTACCTCTTTCTTATTTATTTTTTGATTTGATTTATCTAAATTTGATAATGGTTGGTTCAAGTCTCCCACTAATATGGTTTTACTGTCTATTTCCTCCTTCAATTCTCCTAGTTTCTCCATTAGAAATTTGGATGCTATTCCGTTTGGTGCATGCATGTTGATTAGTGATATTTCCTCATTGTCTATATTCCCTTTTAACAGAATATAGTTACCTTCCCTATCCCTTTTGATCAGTTCTATTTGTGCTTTGGCTTTGTCATATATCATGATTGCAATTCCTGCCTTCTATCAGTTGAGGCCCAAAAGGACTTACTCCATCCTTTAATTCTAACCTTGTGAGTATCAACCCGCCTCATATGTGTTTTTTGAAGACAACATATGGTAGGGTTTAGGGTTCTAATCCAATCTGCCATTTGTCTACATTTTATGGGTGAGTTCATCCCATTCATGTTCAAAGTTATGATTGTCACTTGTGGATTCCCTGGCATTTTGATATCTTCCCCTAGTTCTGACCTTTCTTCCCTAGTTATATCCTTTTGAACCAGTAATTTACTTTAGGTCAGTCCCCCTAGTCCCCTCCCTTGGTATGCTTCCCTTTCTAGCCCCTCCCTTTTTATGCTCCATTCCCCTCCCCCCTCTCCTTCCCTCCCTTTTTATACTCCCTCCTCCCTCCCCCTCCTTAATTTCCCTTTCTTTCTTACCCTGTTGGATAAGATAGAATTCAGGATCCCACTGGATCTAGATGTTCTTCCCTCTCAGAGTTGATTTCACTGAGGGTAAGGTTTAAGTAATACCACTTCACGCTCTCTTCCTCTCCTCATATGAGAGATCTTCCCCTACCCTTCCCATGTGTATCTTTGTATGGGAAAGGTTATTCTATTTAGCCCCCCCCCCCATTTCTTGAAGTAAGTCTTAGTATTGTCGATGCTTCCCCCCTCCCTTTTCCTTACTTTCCCCCCCCCTTTCACCAAATCTTCTTGATGCCCCAATCTTTCCCTATGCATGATTCTTCTAACTACTCTTATGGTGCATACAATTTTTGAGAGTTACACAATACATTTTCCCCACATATTAATATATATACTTTGATGTAAATGTAGTCCTTATAGAAGAGAGTTTGACTTAAAGAAAAAGATAAGATTTATCTCCTTTTCCCTTTCTTTCATATTTACCTTTTCATGTTTCTCTTGCTTTCTGTGATTGGATATCAAATTTTCCACTAAGTTCTGGTCTTTTCTTAGCAAATGCTTGGAAATCTTCTATTTTGTTGAATGCCCATACTTTCCCCTGGAAGTATATAGTCAGTTTTGCTGGGTAGTTGATTCTTGGTTGGAGACCCAGCTCTCTTGCCTTTCTAAATATCGTGTTCCATGCCTTGCGGTCTCTTAGTGTGTTAGCCGCTAAGTCATGTGTGATCCTTATGGAAGCCCCTAAATCTGAATCTCCTCTTCTTGGCTTCTTGTAGGATTTTCTCCTTTTCTTGGAAGCTCTTGAATTTGGCGATTACATTCCTAGGGGTTGTCTTTTGGGGATTTAGTATAGAGGGTGTTCTATGAACCCTTTCTATTTCTATTTTGCCCCTTTGCTCCAGAACATGTGGGCAATTTTCTTCTATAATCTCCTGTAGTATAGCATCGAGGTTTTTGTTTATCTCTGGTTTTTCGGGCAGACCAATAATTCTCACGTTGTCTCTTCTCCCTCTGTTTTCCATGGCTGTGACCTTTTCAGTGAGATATTTTGTGTTTTCTTCTAATTCATTAACTTTTTGGCTTTGCTTTATTAATTCTTGCTGTTTTGCATGCTCACTGTCTTCCAGTTGCTTAATTCTTCTGGTCATTAGGGACTGGTTTTGCTTTTCAGCTTTGTCTGCCCTTCTATTAGATGCTTCCAGCTCCTTCTCCAATTGTGAAGTCTTGTCTATCAGATTGCTGATCTCTTTCTCCCATTTTTCTTTCCAGAAGGTTTCCATCTTTTGGGCATGCTCACTGTCTTCCAGTTGCTTAATTCTGGTCATTAGGGACTGGTTTTGCTTTTCAGCTTTGTCTGCCCTTCTATTAGATGCTTCTAGCTCTTTCTCCAATTGTGAAGTCTTGTCTATCAGACTGCTGATCTCTTTCTCCCATTTTTCTTTACAGAAGGGTTCCATCTTTTGGGTAACTTCCAATTTGAGTTCTTCCAGAGCTTGTGCATAATTTCCATTTTGGGAGGCATGTTTTGATTTTGTTTGGGTTTCATCCTCTTTCTCTTCTTTTCCTTGGGGTACTCCTGCCATAAAAGTTTTCAATAGTCACCTTTTTCCCTTTCTTCCTGGAGGCTTGATTTTGGGCCATGTGAGCCATCCCTTTGGTGGCTTATTCCCCTTTCCTTTTTGGTCTGGGTCTGGGTGATATGGGCAGGTTTTCTGTGAATTTAGGTTGCCTCAGACTAGTTCTTCCCAGCCTCTGAGGTTTCTTAGAGCGCAGGCCCCTGTGCTCAGCGAGGTCGCCCCTTTGCTCAGCGCAGCCACCCCTTTGCTCAGCACAGCCTCTCAGTGCAGCCACCCCTTTGCTCAGAGTAGCCTCTCAGCGCGGCTGCCCCTTTGCTCAGCGCAGCCTCTCAGTGTGGCTGCCCCTTTGGTCAGCGCAGGATTTTCCCGTGAAACCACCCTGAGAGGTCATTTTCTTGCAGTCTTTAGATCCCAAGGACCCTGGTGTGCCCCCCCCCCCAGACAGAGATGCTCCTCACTCACTCGCTGTCCCAGTGAGTGCTCTGATACCTTACTCTGGTTTGGTGGGGGGGTGGGGGAGAGGGGTGGCTCAATTCACATTTTTGTGCAAGCTTTTCCTCCTCCTTATAGTGTGGAAATGTTCAAGCCCCACATACCTTCGTTTCTGTGGGGTACTGGAGAGTCCCTCTGTTCTTCCAAAGGTGATGTTTATGCTCTTTTGAGGTAGTCTATTTCGTTTGGTGCTGGGGAGAGAAAGCGATCACATCTAGATTGCAGCCATGTTAACTCGGAAGTCCGGTTGCAATTTTCATAGGGAAAATCTTTTAAGGCAAAGTAGACCAAAGTAGTACCTTGATGCTATCATGAACAAAGTCATTCCCTTGTACTTGGGTGAAGCAGTGATAACTCCCAAGTTCTATAATTCCTCTATCATATAAGTGATTATTTCTCTTTCCAAGTAGCTGGTAACCAATATGCTGCTTTGTTAGCAGTTGTACAAGATGAGAAATGAGGATGCTAATGGCTAGTGAGTCTTTCCATCTACAAGAGTTGAGAAGGAGGCAGTGGAGTGAAACTCTTCTATCTTCTACATCTAGTAGGCAGCCATTTGTAAGGAGAAAATTAAGTTGATTAAATGACTACTAGATCAGGAACTCAAATGACCCTTCCAGAGCCATTCAGCACCATTACAGATGAGAATGTCTTTCACTCCAACAAACACTCCTATTATTCTGTTTGGTTCTGTCATAAATTTAGCCCCTCCACACAAATTGTGTTCCTTGTAATTTCAAACAAAACAGATTCTTGTACCCTGATCTCTCTGAAGTCAGCTCCCTCAAAGGAGAGAAACAGATATGTGGAAATAGAGATTTTTAAATTGAGATTAAAGGAAGATCATAAATGAATTAGAGGAGCATGGAGTAATTTACCTGTGAGATCTACGGATAAAGGAAGAATTTATGTCCAAACAAGACATAGAGTACATTACAAGATGTAAAAGAGATAACTTTGACTACATTAAATTTAAAAAGGTTTTGCACTAACAAAACCAATGCAACCAATTAGGATACGACAGTGAAAAAAAATTTAAAGAAAGAGTCTCTGACAAAGGCCTCGACTCTCAAATATGTAGAGAACTCAATCAAATTCAAAAGAATACACAGCATTCCCCAATTGACAAATGGCCAAAGGAGATGAATAGGTAATTCTCAGATAAAGAAATTAAAAGTATCTTTAGTCATATGAAAAAAATTCTTGAAATCACTATTAATGAAAGAAATGCACATTTAAACAGCTCTGAGGTACCTATTGGGCTGGGTAATATGACAAAAAAGGATAATGATAAATATTGGAGAGGATGTGGAAAAATTGAGACACTAATATACTGTTGGTAGCACTGTAAACTCTGGAGAACAATCTGGAACCATGCTGAAAGGGTCATCAAACTGTGCAAACCTTTTGACCAGCAATATCATTACTAGGTCTATACCCCAAAGAAATCAAAGATAGGGGGAAAGAACTAACTTGTAAAAAATATTTATGGCAGCTCTTTTTGTGTTTGTAAAGAACTGGAAACTGAAGGGATGTCCATCAGTTGGGGAGTGGCTGAACAAGTTGTGGTATATTGTAGTGAAATAGTACCATGGGAAATGATGAACACGATGAACACAAAAAACCTGAAAAGACTTATATGAAATGATGCAAAGTGAAGTGAGCAAATCCAGGAGAACATTATACACTGTATCATCAATAATATAGAATGATCAGCTATGAGTGACAACTATTATCAGCAATCCAGGACAACTCAAAAGGACTCATGACAAAAAAGGCTATACAAGGTATACAATGCCCAGGAAATTCTCCCTATCAAAATAATAAAAGAAGCTCAGTCTATTATGTCTTGTAAAAAAAAAAATATATATATATAGTTAGTTAGTTAAATATTTTCAAGTTACATGTAAAAATTTTAACAATCATTTTCTAAATGTTGAATACCAAATTCTCTCTTTCCCTCCCACCCCTTTCCCATTCTTGAGAAGGCAAATAATTTGATATGGATTATACATATGAAATCAGACAAAATATATAGAAATAGAATTTTAAGAAACATCAGTAGTAACTCTTCTTGGTGAAACTGGGGAACTAGCTGTTACCAACACATAGAAATCTATTACTATAGACAAAATGACTCCAATGAAATTCAGACATTTAATAAGTACAAAGTCTTGTGTTGGCATTGCATATAGAAATGTAGCCCTTATGTCAGGGGCTTTCTTCTGACAAGAAGGGCCTGGGCCATTCTGCAGTGCTCTTATTTTTCTGGCTCCTTAACTCCAACCCAAATAGTGGCTCATAACATCAACTGATGTTGCTCAGCCTAAGATGGATTATCAACTCTCTTTAGAAACACTTGGGTTTCTGAAGCATCTAACATAGAACCAGTATTTTTTTAATACAGCAAAGAACACAGAATCATGTATAGAACTTATAAAGAACCTGCAGAATCAAGAGAATCCCTTTTCCCTTGAGACTCACCTTGAGACTACCCCAAGGGGTATTCTGGTTGGGGAAAAGCAGGACCACAAAGGCTCTGCCTCTTGTAATTTGCTGCCATGACTCTGCCTCTCAATGACTCATTGCTAATTAGCTGTCCAATCTCTGATATAATTGTTCCTTCTCCCAGGAAACAATGTCAGTTCTCTAGCTAATGGCCTAGGTGGGTGGTGGTGGTGATAGCACACATTTCTTTGGTTCCTGATTTTTAGCTTTTTTTGTTACCAGAGCCTAACCCTAAAAGTAAAGGGGCTCTTTAGGTACTATAGCAACCATCTTCAACTTGTTCTACTTGGCGAACCTATATTTTCCATTTCTGAATGTTAAGGTAAATTTTTGTAGATGAATTTTTCTCTCTTCTTAGTTCTGAGCAGGAAGTGTTTATCACTTACTCAGCATCTCCCACTGAGTATAGCAGTTCCAAGGTTCTACTCCTTCAATCTCACTCTCATTTGTCTTCTCCATCCCATCTTCTTCTTTGGCATCGCTGCTAGGCCATTACAAATGGCCACCTCTATTCTCTGAACCTCAAAAATGCATTTGGAAACTAAAAT
This sequence comes from Monodelphis domestica, assembly GCF_027887165.1. Lineage (NCBI taxonomy): Eukaryota > Metazoa > Chordata > Mammalia > Didelphimorphia > Didelphidae > Monodelphis > Monodelphis domestica. The sequence goes on along the minus strand of NC_077235.1, from coordinate 47,263,946 downwards.
TAGAGTAGACTAGAAGGGGCAGAGCTGAAAAAGGAGATCAGATCTACCAAGAGCAAAGCCTGGAATGAAATAAGTGATGGGAAGACACTGAAGTGATCTGGCTTTCTTAAGGGTTCTTTCCAAAGAAGACTTACCTAAAAAGCTTGCCACCTCTTCAGCCCCCTATCTGTGGATTAGGGAATTGGAATTAAAACCCATGTTTTTTTTGAAGGGATTGTCCTAGACAGGACCAGTCTTATCTACAGTAGCCTCCTAACCACCAAATATCTCACTCTGCATAAATGTCATAGTGCCATAAATCTCACTGCTCTGGTCTAGGTTTTGAAGCCTTTTGGGTCTTCAGAAGTCCCTCCCCCCCCGACACTAATGCATTACTGGTAAAGTTGTGAACTGATCCAACCATTCTGGAAGGCAATTTGGAATTATGTCCAAAGGGCTATAAAAGAATGCATACCTTTAGATCCATATAAAGAATTAGAGTGCAGGAAAACAGGAAGTTGAAAAGGGAAATGGATGGGAGTATGCCACAGGTCACCTCTACATACTTCACAATTCTGCCAAGGGCGCAAGCCAGGCTCCAGGCTTAGAGAAATGGATTATAGCATTTTGTGCTAAAAGCCACGAAAAGAAAAAAAAAGCTCATTGCAAACTGGAAGCTGAGTAACTCACTCTTTTTCTCTAATTTAAGTTTAGTGTGAAATATAACATTAAACAAAAGACAGGCTGTGTGTACATGAGTACATATACATACATATATATATATATATTCATCATTCATATCTACATTTTTAGTAGCCAGGAACAATGTAGTTATTCTTCTATGAGAAATGGCAGAATGAAACATGGTACATGAATATAATAGAATATGATTTTTTAAGAAGAAATCATGACTGTGTGGAATTCAAAGAAATGTGGGAAAATTTGTATGAGCTGATACTGAGTGAAATGGGCAGAACAACCTATAAAAGCCTACAACAATATTAAAGAAAAGCATATTAAAATTGTGTAATTATATGTGTAAGTATAATTGTAATTGTGGTGTTGTTATATTAGGCCTTCGTATTGAGTAATTGTGATGACCAGTTTTGTCTTTCCTCTTGGAAGAGAGGTAGGAGGATTATGGGAGCAGAGTTGCATATACAATCAGCCCAGGTCTTTGGTGGTAGACTTCTACTATCTGTAAATGACTGACATAAAACAAAACTACTTATAAAATGTATTTCAAAATAAAGAAAAAAATTTAAAGGAGTATACTTTGAGGATCTCTGGTTTCATTGATAGGCTAAAAGCATTTTATGCTTAAGTAAATTGGTTTTGAGAGTTGCTGTTACCAAAAAAATGTGCCAACTCGTTGCCAATTTTCAGGGCATAAAATTTCTTCAATTTAACTAGGCTGATGTGCTAGCAGACAGTCTGCCACTGCCAGCTAGATCTTTTCTCAAAGTCTTTCCCATTTGGTGGGACCTGTTAGAATTTGTGTTATACTGGAAGAACTTTGGAGTTACTTCCATGCATTAGGAGTGGGATTAGAGGGGGTGGAGCCTAGATGGCAGCTTAGTAGCAGTAAAAGCTAAAACCACTCTGACAATCCTTCCAAACCAATCTTTAAAAAGTGTCTCAAAACAAAGGAGTCAAAAATCAAAAGAAGAAAAAAGAAATATCTCATTGAAAAAACAATTGATCTGGAAAATAGATCCAGGAGAGATAATTTAAGAATTATAGGACTATCTGAAAGTCATGATTTTTAAAAAAGCCTAGACATCATATTACAAGAAATTATCAAAGAAGACTACCCTGATATTCTTGAACAAGAGGGTAAAATAGAATCTGAAAGGATCCACAGATCACTCCCTGTAATAAATCTCCAAATGACAACTCCTAGAAATGTTATAGCCAGGTTCAAGAACTCCCAAGACAAGAAGAAAATATTGCAAACAGCCAGAAAGAAATAATTCAAATATCATGGAGCCCCAATTAGGATTACACAGGATCTGTCAGCTTCCACATTGAAGGGCAAGAAGATTTGGAATATGATATTCTGGAAGGCAAGGGAACTAGATTTACAACCAAGAATCACCTACCCATCAAAACTGACTATATTCTTTCAGGGGAAAATATGGTCATATAATAAAATAGAAGATTTCCAAGCATTCCTAAAGAAAACAGCAGACTTAAACAGAAAATCTGATGTCCAAATACAAAATTCAAGAGAAGCATAAGAAGGCAAATAATAAAGAGAAAAAAATTAAGGATCTCAATAAGATTGGATTGTTTATATTACTATATAGAAAGATGATATTTGTAACTCTTAAAAAATTTCATCAGTATATCAATTTATAAAATTTTATCATTATCATTAGTAGTTAGAAGTGTACATAAAGAATAGGTGTGGTAATAAGCTGTTTAGTATGATATACAATAAAAATCTGGGGGTGGAAAAGAGGATTGTACTAAGAGAAATAGGAAGAAAGTAGTAAAGTAGAATAAATTATATCACATAAAGAGACAATACATAATATATAATATAATATATAATAGATGGGGAACCTATTATAGTGGAGGGGAGGATGAGGGTGGTGACAGGTAAAACTTACTTAAAACTTACTTAAAACTTACTCTCATTGGAATTAGCTCAGAGAGGGAAGAACAGCCAGATTCATTGGGGTATAGAATGCTATCTTACTCTATGTTGTTTACAAGAAACACATTTGAGGCACATGGAGCAAAGGCAAAGGGCTGGAGCAGAATCTATTGGGCTTCAACTGAGATTTTAAAAAGCAGGAGAAATTATCATGTTCTTAGACAAAGCTAAAGCAAAAGTAGATCTGATTAAAAGAGATTAGGAAGGTAATTGCATCTTGATAAAAGGTAGTATAGACAATGAAGTAATATCAGTACTTAACATATATGCACCAAATGGTATAATATCTAGATTTTTAAATAAGAAACCAAAGTAGCTTAAGGAGGAAATAGACAGTAAAACTATACTAGTGGGGGAGCTCAACATTCCTCTATTAGAACTAGATAAATCTAACCAAAAAATAAATAAGAAGTAAAGGAAATGAATGAAATTTTAGAAAAGTTAGATTGAATAGATATCTGGAGAAAACTGAATAGGGATAAAAAGGAATATACCTTCTTTTCAGCAACATATAGTACATATATAAAAATTGACCATCTACTAGGACCAGGTTGGTGAGCCTATATCACATTTGCTGGAGGGGGCTACTCCCCTCCCCCTCTCCATGTGTGCCTGAGGACATTTCTCTCATCACCTGTCCAATGGGAGAACTTCCTCCCTCCCCTGTCTGGGGTAAGGATGGGGCTCATATGTGGCATGAGGGTTGCAGTTTAGGTACTCGGTCTCTAAAAAGTTTGCCATCACTGTACTAGGGTATAAAAACTTCACAACCAAATGCAGAAAAGCAGAAATAATAAATGCAACTTTTTCAGATCATAATGCAATAAAACTATAATTAATAAGGATTCATGGAAAGGCAAATTAAAAATTAATTAGAAACTAAATAATCTAATTCTTCAAGACAAGTGGATCAAAGAACAAATCATAGAAGCAATTACTGATTTCATTGAAGAGAATGACACAAGGAGAAAATATATCAAAATTTATGCAATATAGCCAAAGCAGTACTCAGAGGAAAATTTATATCCCTGAACATTTAAATCAATAAAATAAAGAAAAAGCAGATCAATGAATTGGATATACAACTAAAAAAAACTAGAAAAAGAACAAAATTTAAATCTCCAATTAAAGACTAAATTAGAAATCCTAAAAATCAAAGGAGAAATAAATAAAATTGAAAGTAAAATAACTATTGAACTAATAAATAAGACCAGGAATTGATTGTATGAAAAAACAAATAAATAACATTGTTGCATCTTAATATCTTTAATATTATAACTTACTATCTTAAAGATCTTAAATAAAGTACTAGCAAAGAGACTGTTGCAATATATCACAAATATTATTCACTATGACCAGGTGGGATTTATACCAGGAATGGAAGGCTGGTTTAATATTGAGAAAACTACCAGTATAAGCAAACTAACAGAAATCACAGATGCAGAAAAAGTCTTTGACAAAATATAAATCCCATTCCTATTTAAAAAAAACACTAGAGGGGGCAGCTGGGTAGCTCAGTGGATTGAGAGCCAGGCCTAGAGATGGGAGGTCCTAGGTTCAAATCTGACCTCAGACACTTCTCAGCTGTGTGATCCTGGGCAAGTCACTTAACCCCCATTGCCTAGCCCTTACCATTCTTCTGCCTTGGAACCAATATACAGTATTGATTCCAAGACAGAAGGTAAGGGTTTTAAAAAATTCTAGAAAGCATAGGAATAAAAGGGCATTTCCTTAAAATAATAGTAATATTTATTTATAACCATCAACAAGTATCATCTGTAATGGAGATGAGTTAGAAGCCTTCCCAATAAGACCAGGAGTGAAGCAAGGATGCCCATTATCACCAAGATTATTTAATATTGTATTAGAAATGTTAGCATTAGAAATTAGAGAAGAAAAAGAAATTGAAGGAATTAAAATAGGCAATAAGAAAACTAAACTATCACTCTGCAGATGATATGATGTTATACTTAGAGAATCCTAGAAAATCAACTAAAAAACTAGTTGAAATAATTAATAACTTTAGCAAAGTTGCAGGATGCAAAATAAACCCATATAAATCATTAGCATTTCTATATATTTCCAACAAAGCTCAGCAGCAAGAGTTAGAAAGAGAAATCATTTAAAATCACTCTAGACAATATAAAATATCTGGGAATCTATTTACCAAGACAGATGCAGGAACTATATGAAAACAATTGCAAAACACTTTTCACACAAATAAAATTATATCTAAACAATTGGAAAAACATTAATTGCTCTTGGGTAAGGTGAGATAATATAATAAAAATGACAGTCCTACCTAAATTAATTTACTTATTCAGTGCTGTACCTATCAAACTACCAAAAAACTATTTTATAGAACTAGAAAAAATAATAACCAAATTCATCTGGAAGAAAAAAAGGTCAAGAACATCAATGAAACTAATGAAAAAAATGTGAAGGATGGTAGCTTAAGCAGTACCAGATCCTGAACTATACTATAAAGCAGTAATCATCAAAACAGTTTGGTACTAGCTAAGAAATAGAAGGGTGAATTGATGGATTACATTAGGGGTAAAGGATCTAAGCAATCTAGTATTTGATAAACCCAAAGATACCAGCTTTTAGAAGAACTCACTATTTGACAAAAACTGCTGGGGAAATTAAAAAGAGTAAAGCAAAAATAAGGTTTAAATCAATATCTCACACCCTATGCCAAGATAAGGTCAAAATGAGTATATGATTTAAACATAAAGAGTGATATTACAAGTAAATTAGGAGAACATAGAAGAGTTTACCTGTCAGATCTATGAGGGAAGGGAAGAATTTATGACCAAACAAGAAATAGAGAACATTAAAAGATGTAAAATGAATAATTTTGATTATATTAAATTATAAAGGGGTTGTACAAATGAAACCAATGCAACCAAGATTAGAAGGAAATTAACAAACTTGGGAAATTTTTTAACACAGTTCTCTGATAAAGGTTTCCTTTTTCAAATATATAAAGAACTAAGTCAAATTTGTAAGAATACAAATCATTTCCCAATTGATAAATGGTCAAAGAATATGAATAAGAAATTTTCAGATGAAGAAACCAAAGCTATCAATCACATGAAAAAAATTTTATAAATTGCTTTTGATTAGAGAAATGAAAATTAAAATGACTCTGAGGTACCCCCTCACACCTATCAGATTGGCCAATATGACAGTAAAGGAAAATAATAAATGTTGGAGGGAATGTGGCAAAATTGGGACATTAACTCATTGCTGGTGGAGTTGTGAACTCATCCAACCATTCTGGAAGGCAATTTGGAATTATGCCCAAAGGGCTTTAAAAGAATATATGTCCGTTGATATAGCAATACCTCTACTAGCTTTGTATCCCAAAGAGATTTTAAAAAATGGAAAGGTCCTATTTGCACAAAAATATTTATAGCTATGTTTTTGTGGTGGCAAAAAATTAGAAACTAAAGGAATGTCCACCAATTGGGGAATGGCTGAACAGATTGTGGAATATGATGGTGATGGGGAATATACTTGTGCTATAAGGAATGATGAAGAGGATGATTTCAGAAAGAGCTAGAAAGAACTACATGAATTGATGCAGAATGAAATAAGCAGAATCAGGAGAACATTATACACAGTAACTGATTATGGATCAATCAAATGTGATAGACTTTGCTACTAACAGCAATGCAATGATCCAGGACAATTCTGAGGGACTTATGAGAAAGAATGCTATCCACCTTCAGAGAAAGAATTGTGGGAGCAGAAATGCAGATGAAGGCATATGATTTATCACTTGTTTATTTGGGTTTATGTTTTGGGGTTTGGCCTTTATAAATTTATTCTCTTGTAAAATGAATAATAGAAACATATTTTGTGATAATTCATGTATAACCCTGATTGAACTGCTTGCCAGCTCTGAGAGGGGAGAGGGAAAAAGAGAGGGAGACAATCTAGATTATATAACTTCAGAAAGCTCATGCGGAAATGTTAGTAAAATAAAATAAATGAATTTTTAAAAAGGAGTGACACTAAGATGGAAGAAACAGAATTATGCATGATGCAAATAGCAAATTGGATTTAAAAGATACAGGTAGCTTCAAAAACTATACCAGGAAAACCCAATCTTTTTGAAAGGGTCAGTTTGCTTTTCATTTTCTACAAATTTTTATATCCCTGTCTGGAGAGAAGAGTAGTTAAAGTAGCTAAGAGAAGTGATGCTAGCTAAAATGCTCTCTCCAGAGAACCCTAGAAAGGATAGGGGAGACATCTGATTTGGTAGTCTTTCAGGTAAGGTTTTGAGATCTACTGACAAATACCATGATACCAGTATACTAGTTGGAGACTTAATATAAGCAACAAGCTTCAAATAGAACATTAAAAATTTTTTCCCTGTTCTAAAAAGTCTTTAATTACATCTTACTGTTAAAATACAGATTTAGTACCTGGGAAAGAAGAATAATCACTCTTACTATTTAGAATTATAGAGTTATGATGGAGGGAAGTGATAAAAATCCATTATGTGATTACACAGGTCATTGTTTTTTTTAAAGCAGTTTCCTGTTATCAAATGTTTCTCCATCCTTTTCCAGGCAAATGACAAGAATTCAAATGGAAAGTTTAAAGTACTGAGATGATAAAGAAGAATAATGTAGGCATAGTTCTTAAAATGAGATGAAACTTACTGAGCAATTTTCTTTTGCAACCTACCTATAACTTAGTGGGAAGTCTTAAAGAGCATTGTTTAAGGTTCAGAGAATTTAAGTGACTCCCCTGAGTAAGTCACATAGAGAGTAAATCTATTCCAAAATTTTTTTAAACTACAATATGCAAGATATAGTCCCTGCTTTCACGGAGTTTACAATCTAGAAGGACTGCCAAGAAATTGCTTTTTACATTGTATTACAGTTAATTTTTAACTTACAGGTCATCAAGAGATATAAGCAAATTACTGTGGTAGCAAAAAATGCTTTACAAACTTTTTCCTTGAAGTCAAGTCTTTCCTTCAAACACCCTATGCATGCTTGAGCAAAGGATTCGAGAAAGGGAATGGTGGGTAAGGCTGGAAAAGGCAAGTTGGAACCATATAGTGTCTAACTTTAAATATCAATCTTAAGCCATTATGTCAACCAGTATTTATAAACACTTAATGTCAGGCATGGTGCTAAGCCCTGGGAATACAAAAAAGTCCCTGTCCTCAAGGAACTTACATTCTAACAGGGGAAGACAGCACATAAGAGGAAGCTGAAAGTGGAAAGGAAGAAGGTAAAGAAAGTGGGAACTTGATTGGGTTAATTCAGAGGAATGCAGCTTAGAGGGAAATGGAGAGAGTTAGCTGGCCTGGAAACCATTCTTAAGTGGAGGTTTTGAGAGGCCTTCTTGGGTCTCTAATCAGAGGGAAAGGGATCCAGGGGCAGAGTGTGCTTCCAGACCATGTGTTCCAGGGCTGCAGTGATCTTCCAGGATGAAAAGGCTCCTGGGGAAGGATGGAGAAATCCAGAAACGTGCAGCCTAGTTGAAAATGCCAAAGAATCTAGATTTTATTCTGTAACACAGAGCAATTGGGGGGATCATTAAAGGAGTGTGTGACAGCCTTTCTATAAGAATACTTCAAGAGCAGTGAATGAGATGGACTAGATGAGCAGACAAGACTAGGTATATTGACCAAAGCAGATACCAATCATATGTGTCCAGGGTATGTCATTATAGATGTTCTGGAATCTCCCCCCTTCCCTTCCTCCCATATGTGTTTTCTGGAATCATACTCATCCTTTAAAGCCCCAGCACAAATGTCACTTCCACCTTGAAGCCTCTCTTGATCCCTCTTTTAAAATGATCTTCCCTTCCTTGACCTCACACAGCATTTTGTTTCTCTCATCACATTTCCATTCTGCACCCACAGTTATAATTTGGTTATCAAGGATAGGTGCTACATATTCATTTTCTATCTCCTCCAGTGCCTAGGGCAGTGGTATGCATATAATAGGTGTTAATAGGTGGTTGTTGAGTGAATGAACAAATTAATAAGGCTATGGCAATTGTCTGGGTAGAGAGTAATACAGGTAGAAGAGAAATACCAGTAATGAGGATAGAAAAGGGAGGGAAGTTTGAGAAGAAATTGCAGTTCTAATACTGAAAGGATTTGGGAAACTATCTGTGGACACGTCACATTCTCTTCCAATAGAATATAAGTTTTTTAAGAGCAAAGCTTATTTTGTTTCTGTCTTGGTATATCCGGTGTGGAGTACAGTGCCTGATACACAGCAGGTACTTAATAATGTTTGCTGAACTAAGTTGATTGACAGGGAAAGTTCAAATGAAGAGGGAGGAGGCAAAGATGGAGCTAAGGTTTCCAGTCTACTGGCTAAGAGAATGTTGGGACCATGAACAGAAGTTAAGGGAACTAAGAAGAAGAGCCATTTGGGGGAGTTTAGAGATCTTTGGGGGACAGAAAGTAGAAGTAGAGTGAGATAATAAGTTCAGTTTTAGTTGAGCTGAGAGGAGAGATCCAGCAGACAACTGGAAGCATGGCTCTGAAGCTCAATGAACACACAGAGCTAGAGAGATTTGGGAACCATCTACACAGAGATAATGGGGGAGTATGAGATTGCTAAAGAGAAAAGAGAGAGAAAAGTGTTGAAGAGAGAACCAAGTGGAAAGCCTTCTTTAGAAGGAGGAAGACTGCTATCTAGGTAAATAGAGAAGTGGAAATGAAGTAGGAGAGAGCAATGTTACAGAAGCCAGAGGAAGAGCAGACAGCTACAAGGATGGGGCCATGGTCAATAGTTGTTAATGACAATATGCCGAGGCCAAGGTGAATGAGATCAGAGAAAAGGCCATTGGGTTTATGGTTAGGAAATCACTGGAAATCTTTCTGAGGCAGCCATTTGAGTTCAGAAGGGAATGTAAAGGGCCGCAAGTGGCTGAGGCACTGGAGGTATGGTGAGGAAGCAAGAGGCAGAATGTATCTAAGCTAAGAACCTGGGTGACAGAAACATCAAGCAGACATAGGTAAGCAGCTTCATTGTCACCTACACTGTAGGATTCTTAGAACACATACATTACTGAGAACAGCTCTATACCTAATGGATCTGTAGTAGCCCATACAGAAGAGGAAGATTTTCAGCAGTTTAACTGTGTCAAAGAAAACTATGATCTCCTCCAAAATGTGTAACAAAGAGTGAGAAGTTCTCCAATAGTCCCCAAACACATAATAAAGGCATGAGGAACAGAAATGGTAATGGCTGCTTTAAAGGAGATCATTTTGGAGATGTCTTGAGACTAAGATCATGACTGGAGAAGCCTTTTCTCTAACTGAGGAGTCATCATAATTATATATTTTGTTTTACCACTTTCCATTCAAGGTATGGTATTGAGTCCCAAAATTTCAATGCCTGGAAGAAGCAAAATTCAAAAGAGATACAGGAATATCTTTCTTCCTTCAACAGTGTCTCTAGTTGCTTAAAAATGTTCAAGATTAGATGGGTTTTTCCTCCCTCCCTCTTTCCCGCTTTCCCTCCTTCCTTTATTTCACTGTCTAATGCATTTCATTTCATTTGAAAATGTTTTATAAAAAAGTTAACATCTTCCAATCTGGCCTTAGACACTTCCTAGCTGTGTGATCCTGGGCAAGTCAATAACCCCCATTGCCTAGTCCTTACTGTGGTTCTGCCTTAGAACCAATATTGATTCTAAGACAGAAGATAAGGGTTTTTAAAAAAGAAAAAGTTAACATCAAATACCAATACAAACAACTAAAACTTCCTTAGTGACTGTAAAGAGATGATTGTGATGACTGAATTCAATTTCTACCTCTAGCTTGCCAGCCTCCCATTCTACCTTAGGACAGTTCTGGGAAGATTTTTCCTTATATCACTCCTAAATCTGTTACTACTCATGTGTTGCCAAATGATAGTAGATGAAATCACATAGTCCTGCTGACTGGGTCTACTATAAATGTATGTTATGTAATCTCAAGTATGACTTCATTGCTACACATCAATCATTTGCCTCTTCCCTGATTGCCTCTACTCCACTCTCCACAAGTTCCCTATCCCCAAGTTCCAATATCTCTTTGTCCATTGGCTCCTTCCCTACTCATGAGAAATTGGGAAGGGGAGTGAGGGAAGAGAAGGGAAGGGAAAGGAGGAGTAGGGAACTGTTCTCTCCAACTTTCATGGATTTGGTTATTATCTCATTGTAGAAGATTCCAATAACTAAATATGTAGAGTTAATAACAGTCAGATATATTTATCCTAAACTCTATACATCCCCAATTTCTTATCAGACACTTCTGATTGTATGTCCTATAGACAGCTCAACATATCCCAACACATCCCTCTCATATCTCAAACAAACTTTATTATTTTTTCTCTCAAAGAATGCCCTCTTCCTTGATGCAGAGCCAAAGGAGCAGAACCAGGAGAACACTGTACACAGAGACTGATACACTGTGGTATAATCGAATGTAATGGACTTCTCCATTAGTGGCAATGCAGTGATCCTGAACAACCCAGAGGGATCTATGAGAAAGAACACTATCTACATTCAGATGGAAAATTGTGTGAGTGAAAATACCAAAGAAAAACAACGGCTTGATTACATGGGTCAAAGGGATAAGGTTGAGGATGTAGACTCTAAATGAACATGCTAATGCAAATAACAACAACATGGAAATGGATTCTGATCAAGGACACATGTTATACCCAATGAAATTGCGTGCCGGCTATGGGAGGGGATGGGGGAAGGGAGGGAGAAATAGAAAATGATTTTTGTAACCAAGGAATAATTTTTGAAATCGACCAAATAAAAAACTTTTTAAAGAAGAATGCCCTCTTCCTGTTAAGGGCACTATCATTTCTCTAGCCCCTCTGTTTCACAATTTTGGTATCATCCTCTATCACTCTTTTCTCTTTTCCACATACCAAGTTTTGTCAATTCTATCTCCACAAAATTGTTCTCATCTTTTTTCTCTCCACTCATACCATAACCATTCTACTTTAGGCCTTTATCACCTCTCAGTTGTATTATTGCAATAGCCTCCTAAATGGTCTACCAGCTGCCACCCTCTCCCATCTCCAACACACCTTCCATACAGAGGCCAAATTGATATTGTTAATGCACAGATCTGATCAAGTCCCTCCCCTGCTCAAGAAGTTACAGTGTCTCCCTCTTTCCTCTAGAATAAATTATAAAATACTCTTTTGAGCATTTGAAGCCCCTCATTGTGTTATTCCAACCTACCTTTCCAGGCTTACTACATATCACTGTCCTTCACACTCTCTCTGTTTTAGCCAATTTGGCCTATTTGATAATTCCTGTAGATGACATTCCATCTTTTGCTTTTATACAGGCAATCTCTCTACCATTTCTGTGACTTTATATAATCTGTCCCCGATTCCTGGAATACATTCCCTCCTCAGCTCTGCCTCATGCAATTCCATCCTTCCTTAAAAGTTCAACTCAATGATAAAACATGTATAACCTGGTGGAGTTGCTTGCCAACTCCAGGATGGGGGAGGGAAGAGGAGAGTGAGACATCATGAATCATGTAACTTTGGAAAAACTAATTTGTAAATTTGTAATTGGAATAAAATAAAGATAAATTTTTTAAAAGTTTAACTCGGGCATCATCTTTTACAGATAGCCCATACTGATCACCCTAATTGCTAATGATGTCCTTCCTAGGAAATTATGTTTTGTTCATTTGTATAGTTTTAATTTACTTTTCTGTGTATATGTTGTTCCCTCACCCATCCCAAGAATGAAAGCTTCTGAGGGAAAAAAAAAACTGTTATTTTACACAGTCGGATCCTCAGCACACAGAAAGCACTTGATAAATTTTATTTATTTTTTTTAATTATTTTAAATTTTATTTAAAAATTTTCCCCATGATTACATGATTCTTGTTGTCTCCCTTCCCTCTTCCCTCCCCCCTCCCAGAGTTGACAAGCAATTCCACTGAGTTATACATATATTATCACTCAAATCCAATTTCCATATTATTCATTTTTGTAATAGAATAATCTTTTAAATCCCAAACCCCCAATCATATCCCCATATAAACAAATGATGAATCATATGTTTTTCTTCTTCTTTCCCTAGATGTGGACAGCATTCTTTCTCATGAGTCTCTCAGGATTGTCCTGGACCATTGCATTGCTATTAGTAGCAAAGTCAATTACATTTGATAGTCTCACAATGTTTCAATTACTGTGTATAATGTTCTCCTGGTTCTGCTTATTTTACTCTGAATCACTTCCTGTAGGTCTTTCCAGTTCATTGATTCTTCATTCCTTTGAGCACAATAGTATTCCATTAACATCATATACCACAATTTGTTCAGTTATTTCCCAATCGAAGGGCATCCCCTCATTTTCCATTTTTTGCCACCTCAAAAAGCACAGCTATAAGGATCTGTTTGTACAAAAATATTTACAGCTGCATTTTGTGGTGGCAATAAATGCTACTTCTGTAAATGAAAAAAAGTTTCAAAGTCTCCCCTCCAGAGCCAAATCAAACACTTTTCATCTCTCTTCCAAGTAACAGTCCTTCAAGAACTTGAAGACAGACAGTATGTTACTCCTCGCTCTCAAGCCCCTTTCTATATACCAATTACACATTGCATGAGCAATGTTTCTTAGCCTTTCTCTCTAAATTATAGAAGCAAATTAACATAGGAAGCATTATTCACATTTGAGAAGATGCAGGAACACACTTCATCAGTACATCAGAATACAAAGCTTTACAGAAGGAGCCCATTCCTGATTAATGTTTCAAGAAGTTTATGATGGAAGATTACTTTGATTTAAAAACTACTCTGGGAGGTGACTATTTGAGTTCTCCTTCAGCTCCCCCAGGAGAACTCAATGTCAAAGTCACTTTTGAGTAACTTTGTTGTGAGTGGAATTCTCCTCCCCAGATGGCTTTTTCTGTTTATTTCGATTTTGCCAAGTTACCTTATATTTCCTTATGATGTGCTATTCCTGTACGGGATTATCTTTCATGTGTGTGGGCTTATAGAGCTTTGGATCCAAGGAGAAAAGAACAGTTAACTACTCACTGCTCAGCTCTTTCAGTAGGGCTGGAATTGTAGCAAAAGGGCCTTAGAGAAGCAGTAAGAAGTAGAGGGAAGGTGAGAATGGGAAGAACTTGCTAAGAAATTCTTTTATTAGTTATGACAAACACCTTTGCTTTGCTATTGTAAAGATCCTTTGTCTTTTAAGAATCTTGGCCCCAAAGAAGAGGAAGAAGACACACCTTCCCATATATGTAGAAGTAGGGATCAGCCAGTGTGAGAATATTGTTGATAATACCCAATTTTGTCTGGGGGTTTTGCTGATTTTTTTTTTTGGTTATAAAGAATGGGAGTAGATTCAGGGGGAATTCTAGGAGATATAAAAAGTTCAAAAATATCCATAAAATCCTATTTAAAAATAAAGACACTTGTGAGCAAAATTACTATTTGAAAGGGACAAGGATAGATGGGGATGGGAAAGATTTTAAGAAATCACTTTTCTCAATTGGGAAGAAAACAATTTTTTTGCTTCTCAAAGTACAGGGAAAGAAAGGAATAAAATGGGGGAGGAGAAGAATGTCTCTAAATGAGAGACACAGGAAAACTTTGCCTTTAGAGTTAACTCTCAAGTCATCCGTGCTGAACTAGTGACATGTGGCATGGCTAATAGTCTTTGAAATGATCTCTGTATGGGCTTATGGGTTTCTATTTTACAGCAAACTCAATGTTCTCATTTTATCTTGCTTTGTCCAATACTAAAAGGAGTTTGTAGTTCTTTATAACTTATGGCAACTTAATATGGACTAGGGGATTCAAAATGGCATTTAAAATTGGCCACAGAGGAGCCACAATGGATAAACCATGCATATAATCAGGAGTTTGACATAATTGACAAGCACAGTCAAAAATTTCCAACATGTTCTCAAGGGGAAGTGGGATTTCATATTTGTAGCAAGATCACTTAATTAGTGATATTGGCAGCAGGTGGCAAGGGATGTTATGAAATGGAGCATACCCCTTCCTCTTGTCCCTAGTGTGCCAAGAATATCACAAAGCAGACTGAGAGAACACATTCCAGGGCCCTATTTGTCCAGTGGTCTGCATTAAAAAGAGGGCATAACTGACTTGACACAATAAAGGCTCTGCCCAGTGGACCAGCATTACAGTAAGTATTTTGAATGCTGTGGTTAAGTTCACTTACTTTTGTAGTATACTAGCAAGGGATGTCCACATAGATGACCCATAAATTGCCAGAGCTAGATCAGTATTTGGGAGGCTCCAAAGAAAAGTGTGGGAGAGAAGAGGTATTAGTGTGCTCCCTAAGCTAAAGGTCAACTAGCACCATGCCAGGAAATTGAACAGCTTCCAGTTGAATCACCTTAGGAAGATTCTGGAGATCTCTGAGAAATAAGGTACCAGACACTGGTCCTTTCTCCTGCTGAACTGCCAAGCAGTTCAAATTCTACTATAGAGAGCACAACTTGGAGAGGTTGGCCCTATTGTTTGAATGCCAAACACACCCGTTGGCCCAAAAGACTTTTTTTTAACAGAGAATTCACACAAGGCAAGTATTCACATGGAGGACATTGTCAGGGTCTCTCTGGAGAACTTTGGTACAGATTGAGAGGCATACATGGGAGATACTGTCACAAGGCCATCCAGCATGGCATCAAAGAAGGGGCTGTGTTCTATAAGCAAAACGGAATTGCAGAGACATCTCCATCCCAAATGTAGAGCCTTTTGAGCTCCTGTTGGTCTGATCAGACACAGTGGGATGTATTGTACATGATCTCCAACATAGTGATGCCATTTTGGTTCTCTTTGAGTCCAAAGGGCAACAACCAACCAGGTATGGACTGATCAGGATCCCTAGCCCCTGTCCCCTTCTCTTCTCCCTTGGTGATTTCATCACCCTCCTTGGATTCTTAGATAATTTCTAAACAGAGATCTTTATGCCTAGCCCCAATCTCTTTCCTGAACTGCAATCCTACATATTAATTGCTTCCTGGACAACTCCCCCAGAAGTCCTGTAGACAACTCAGCCTTAAATGTAACCAAAACAGGATTTCTTCAATCCCATCCCTCCTCAGCCTGCCCTGTTTCTGGTGATGTCACTCATACCTCCAACCTAAGTCATTAGCCTTGACTTTTCCCTCTCCTTCGATTATTCAGTTGCCCTCTCACCTCTATCCTGGCCTGATAAAATAGCATCCAAATTAGTCTTCCTGCTTTCAGTCTTTCTCCTCTCCAATTTATCTGTCGCCCAGCTGCTTAAACTGCAGATCTGCCTATGTCACACAGAAACACATTCACAAACCTTCACCAGCTTCCTATTGTCTCTGCTGTCTGGCTCCCAGTGACTTCTACAGCCACCTTTCATACCATTCCATTTTCCTGGTTCAAATTAGCCAGCTGGCCGTTCTCTGCATATATATGCCTGCCGGTCTTGGGCTACCCTTGATTTGCTCAAGTGGTCCCCTAGTGACTGGAACGCACTGGCTCCCTTCCTTTGGCCTCTTCGAATCTCAAGAGGAAGCCTTTCTTGCTCCTGGGCCTGTCCTAATGACTAACGTTCTTTCTTCCTCTGGAAGTTCCTTGGGGTTTATTTAATGAGGGGAGTGGTGCTTCTGGTGGCCCATCTGCTAGCACCGGGCCTGGCACATGGTAGCTAGTTAATAAGGGCTGGCTCAGCTGCGGCAGTGACAAGGGAGCAAATTGGGCACGCCAGGTTGTAGCGTTACCCAAAGCTTGCTCTCAGCTGCATCAGGAAGTCGGACCTTTCCAGTTCCCTGATCTGCCCTCGGGCCGGCTCTTCTCACGTGCTCATTAAGGCGCGCTAAAGAGCGCCCCGAGCTCCCTCAGCTCGGCTGGCCGGCTAGCCCGCCCGACAGAGAGAGCTGCCGGGGGTGGTCAACGAGACCCTCCAGTCAAAGCAGCAAGCCCCTGGCGCTCGGCACCAGGTCCCAAGCCCCGCGGGAGCCCGAGGAACTTGGAGCCTAAACCGGAAAGCACCCAGTCCGAAAGACCCGCCCTTGGCCGCGGGACCAATTGGGGCTCTCTACATCATGGGGAGGGCGGGCCACGCTCCAAAGGGCTATGCTTATAGGCGCCGGCCGCACTCGCTTACGGTGGGGGCTTGGGGTACCCTTTTGGAAGGTGGCGCTCGGGACGTCCGGACCACCGAGTTGTACGCCTCCCTCTCCACCCTCACTGCAGTACCCCGGCTCCCTCCGAAGACTGGCCTGCTAGGTGCGAAGACTTCGCTGGGACCAGACGTCTGGATCCATGCCTGCCCAGGTAGGCCAGTCAAGCATGGGGACCGGAGCGAGGGTCCTGCCGGACTGGGGATGGAAATGGGGGGTGGGGGGAGTGCGCGGGAGGGAGAATGGGGCTTCCCGAGAGTTCCCAAGCCCGGGAGGACCCGAGCCCCCTGCGGAAGCCAGGTGGGATGAAAGGAGCACCGCCTCCTCCTCCCATCCCACTTACTCCCCGACTTTATCTGGGCCTTTCCTTCCCGGCCACCTCTCCTAGGAGCGGGAAGACATGAGCGGTAACCAGCACGACAACAACGAAGAGTTCACCGAACAGCTGCGGCTCCAGCAACTCTATGAGGAGTGCAGCGAGCTGCCCGAGGGCAACGACCCCTACACTTATGTGGACCAAGCCGATGGCACTGCTTACGAGTGGGACCTGGACAAGAAGGCGTGGTTCCCCAAGGTAGGAGAGACTGGAGAGCTCCTGGACTGGGATGGGGACACCCTATGGGAGGCTGCCGTTTGACTTGAACTTCAGCTTCTAACTAATCCGTTTTCCAAGTTGCTTTTGACTTTCACTAGTCTACCTTTTCAGGCTTGGCTTCCATTTGTTCTGGTGCCAGTTCATTCATTCATTCATTCATTCATCCATTACTTCATGTAACTATATATTCTCGGCCTTACTGACATTCCCAAAATGGCAATATCAAGAACCAGCTAGAGAGTGGCTGATACCAGAGGGGACCTTTCGGACAGCTCAGGGGACAGCTCAGGTTTTCAACTTGGGCTCTGTAGAAGATGCAGAATTTCAGTTGGTTGGGCAAGGCATTGGCCTCGGATTAGGATGAAATCTATGATCACTAAAATAATAGTTGGCTTGGTGGGCAACTCTGTTAACAATTTAGGCAGCATCCTCAGATGTGCCCAGGTGCTACTTCTTTCATTTTGTCCCCAGACATGACTAGTTGAGCCATACAACCTCTGGAGTGTGTCTAGAGACTGACATGATGAGTTTTTCCAGTTATATGTGTGGATCTTTTCAAAGCAATGTTGGATTTGGGTACCTGGAATCTCTTGGCTGTTTTTCCAAAAATAAAAGAAACATTGTTACCTCCAGCTTGAAAAAGAGGAAATTAAAAACAATGTATTCCCAGAAGCCAGTCAAAACACAGTTACTAAATGCAGAAGATACAGACTACAGCCCCCCTCAAGCAGCTCACAATCTAATAGGAGAGACAACTAACAAATATATACAAACAAGTTATATACAGGATAAATGGGAAATAATTAAGAGAGGGAAAACACTGGAATTAAGAGGGGGTGGAAAATACATCTTTAAGCTATAAGTCCTGTTTGAAGGGGTTGGGGACAGAGAGAGTATCTGGAAATTCTGGAAATTTCTGAAAATTAAACTAAAAATAAAAGAAAATTGAATGGAAAAATTTGTAAATAACTACAAGAATGGATCAAATATTTTGAAGACACACAGGAATTATATTCCTATACTTATAAAACATCTTTACAGAAATAAAGACAGGCTTTAATTGGAAAGATGATAATTATTCATGATTATGCCATGCAATATATAACAGTACTACCTAAATTGATTTACTTACCTAGTGGTGGGACAAACTACCAGTGGGTTATTTTATAAAGCTGGGTGGGGAGGGGTGCACAATTCATCTAGAGGAGCAAAAGATCTAGAACCGCAAGAAAAATAATGAAAAAAAGTATGAGGAGGAAGGGGACAAAGCAATACTGGGTCTCCAACTACAGAGCAGTAATTATCTAGACTGGTTAAAACATAGAAATGTTGATAAATAGAACAGACTAGGTGTGTGAGATCTAGAAACAAAAAAAAGACCATTAATGAAGAGTTTAAAGAAAATATAGACAAGATCAGAAAGAAATTCAGAGGCAACAGTCAAGATGGTTTAGAATAACCATGCAGAGTTGAGTATATACTTAAGGAAAAGCAGGCTATATGGAATGAGATACATCGTTTCATATTTTATATGTATCCTTTGCAAAGAATGGTATATTTGTCAATTTGAAAAAAAAGCACCTTTCTATAAATGAAAATGTTCTCCTGTTTATTGATTTTTCTCAAGTTCAGATAAAAAATTTTTAATTATAAAAAAATTTTTAAATGCAGGTATAACTCCTGTATAGATGGAGAGAAGGGCCCCAAGAGCACACTATCTGACTTGCAAACCTATTATAACAATTATTATAAGAAGAAGAAGCAGCTCTTTTTAGGTATTTATATTTGAATTATGTATATATAGATTGTCCTCAAAGTCTTAGTAAAGTATTAAACTATTAAAGTTTATTCAAAGTTTCTTCTTAAAACTTCTTAATAGTTATTAGAGCTATTAAAGACTTTGAAAAAATTTCACTGAGACAGTAGAGGCCCCCTAAAGAAGTTAAACTTCTTTGAACCTTAGGAGCTTGTTTTGCTTCTATGTGTCCCTACCTCCTCTCTGACAGCATGTTAGTGTCTTCCAGTTCAGTATTCAATTTCTATCTTTATAATGCTAGTTCCCATTCACATTTTTTCAGCTATTTTTTTAAACATGGCTCTTGCAGTAGTCTGAACTTTGAATGACTTATTCATCATATCAAAAAGGTATTATAAGTCTGCTTCTGCATAAACTTTGAGCTTCTACTTTTTTCCTCATTCCTAAGAGTGATTGGACTAAAGAACTGATTGGTATGAAGATAGCACGACAGTTTTTCCTTTGTGCAGTGATACTTTATCCTATTGCAAGTAGATAGCTACGACCTGGTAGTGCTGTCCTCATTTAGTTTGAAACATGATGAAGTGGCATTTTTGTTATAGTGAGGCAAAACTAGTTTAGTCTGAATCAGTGGCCTGGACCCTAACCCAGGAAGCCATTTCTAAGTCTCTATGTACTTAAGATGATTAAATAGTTAATAAATATGTGTATTAAATATATACACATCATATATGTATGTATGACCAGATCGATGTTGTGGCTAAAACTTTCGGGAAGCTCCCAATTTGAACTTCAGCCAGATCAACTGGGTTTCATCCACTATTCTTATGGCATACAAGGTTTCTAATGGAAAAACAGACTTGGATAAAATGTATTCATAAATACCCGCAACAAAGTAGAAAAGGTGCCAAGAGAATTCCGAGGTGCCCCAATGCCTAGTGGCTCGAAATTTGTTCTTGCATCCTGATTGCCCACACATCATCTGTTATTAACACATGCTTTCCATATGTTCAAGTGGTCTGGCATTTGTACACTTCACTGCTGTAACCACTGTTGGTGGAAGCCCATAACTGTGATCTAGGGAATAACTAAGTTAGGATGTGTTTACATATTTGAGTTTCATTTTAGATTACTGAAGATTTCCTTGCTACATATCAAGCCAATTATGGATTCCCTCCTGATGAACCTGCTTCTTCTCATCCGCAAAAAGCAAAGGAAAGTGATAAGAATGTAAAAGCTGGTGAGGATCCTACTGACCAAAAAACCGCCCAAAATAGTGAGAAAAAGCAGAAAGGAGAAAAGAGAAAGCCTGAACCAGGTAAGGGGCTTTCAATCTTACAAAAACATGAATTCTCAAAAAAATGAGTTTGACCCTAGATCTTTAAAGAATAGCAATAGCTTCTAGGGACAGCAGTAGGAAGTCTTTTTACAAATAGTTTTTAGAATTTTATAGAATCAAGACAAGCCAACCTCCTTTTTCAAATTAGTGTCTTGAAAAGAGATAAATTGCCCAGCTCTGAAGCACTTTGAAAAGGCAGGTAAGGATTTGAATTCTTTTGTGTGGTGATCTCAGTTCCCAAATAAATGAAAGATAAGGGAGACAGCCCTGGGCAGTAGAAGGAATGCTGGCTTTGGATCTCACCCCCAAACCAACCCAAGGCCAGTTTCTTCATATATTAAATAAAGGGAGACAAATAGAGTCATTGAACCTTCCAGTTCTTAGTCTGTGATCTTGGAAGCTCAAGGAAATTATCTCCCTGACTAGTTCCTGTGCTCTGGGACACATATATTTTCTTTTCTTTTTAGGATGGTTTCATGTTGAAGAGGGCAGAAACACAAATGTGTATGTCACTGGTAAGTACTTCCTTTAAAAAAGCATTTCCCATTACATTGTGGTAGAAAGTCTTTGGTTTTTACATAATTTGGTTTTCTTCGAGTATATTTTGGTCAAGGTTTGTCTTGCTTCTATCTGGAAACTCATCCATGGTGAGAAATGGGTATTTACCATCAAATTTTGGATCTTGAGCAGAGTTCATCTGGCCAACTCCATGGCATTATACATGAGGAATATTAGGAGAGGAATAGAGTTGTATACTTGGAGTTGGGAACATCTGGCTTCCAATCCCACCTTGGAAACTGGACTTCTTTGGGCCTCAGTTTCTTCATCTACAAAATCGGGGGTGGGTGGGGAAGAGTTGTCCTAGATGATCTCTAAGGTTCCTTCCAACTCTAGATCCTATGAGATATAATAAATAGTCTAAAAATACACATATATGTATTTGAGCAAATAACATAGGCCTTCCTAAGAAAATCCCTTGATTGAGATTGAACATACATTTAGACATTTTAAATTTTCAGCAGCTAAGTTCTAGATATGTTGGTTTAATTTTGTTATATATATTGCAACTTGTAGTTAAGCTCCCATATCTTCTGAATCATTAACTTTGTACTTTCTTTAACTATAGAAGTGGTTTGAAAAACAATAAATGAAGGTATGTTATTATTATGGAAGCAATGCAAAATACCTTCAAACTCCAAATTTGTTTTAATTATTTTCCTAATCTGATGGCTAGAGGTGGTACTTTAAATTTGGTCTAAATTTTGGTTTTGTTTAGGACTTTTTCATTTTCATGTAGTCAAGCGCGTGGATCTCATGAATATTCTGGAAGATTCAGATGGCACAATATCATTCATGGGCATTTCTGATTGGTAGAATACCTGGATGAAGCAGCTTTTCGAAGGAATACAGCTATTCTCTTCTACTTTCTGAAACACATTGCACTATCTTTGTTAACTTTGCAGGCTTACCTCCAGACATTACAAAGGATGAATTTATACAGCTTATGTCCAAATGTGGCATTATCATGAAAGATCCCCAAACAGAAGAATATAAAATCAAGCTTTATAAAGATAAACAAGGAAATCTTAAAGGAGATGGGCTTTGCTGTTATTTGAAGGTCAGTTACCTAGATAAGATGGAGATTTGAAAGCTTTTATTGATGATGCCCACCATCTAGAAATATGAGTGAGGTATGAAGGAAACTGAAATTTCAACTTGCATATGTGTACCACATTTAGTAGAGTTTACTTGTGGGACCTCGCCAGTGAATATTTTCTTTTCTTAGAATCTTTTCTAGCCAGACTAGCAAGGAATTTGTACCTTCTATGTTTCCTGCTTTGGGGTTTTTTTAAACCAAAGATGGGAGTGTGTGCTTAATAAAAAATGGGGAAAGTTGACTAAGAGTAGCACCAACCCCCAAAAGGAAACATTTATAGAACAACTACCATGTAAGCGGCACCATATTAGGACTTCTTAGAGACTATGGGAGAAATAAAAGCCAAAAGCCCTTTTCTTTGGGGCACATAGCAGTCCAATGGCAGTGGTACCAGAACGAGATAAAGCAGCTTGGAAATGGTTAACGGCTGACATCTGGAAGAACAAAATAATGCCCTACAGATCTAGTAAACATAGGTATACTGAATGCATGTCAAGTGGTGTAAGGGCCATACTACTGAGGCTAGGATTGAGCAGTCAGGGAAGGGATCTTGGAAAAAATGCTACATAGGTTGGGGACTTTTGAGCTGGGTCTTAAACATGATAGATTTGGAAATCACGTCACGAATGTTATACAATTGGAGAGAAGGAATTTGATAGACATTTTACAAGATGATTCTAGGATTGTTAAACTCTTATCAACTATGCATAAATGCTTATTGAGATTAGTGTGGATCAGATGGTATTTTGAAACCCTTACCTTCTGTCAAGTATGGGTTCCGAGGCAGAAGAGAACAGTACAGGCGAGGCAATTGGGGTTAAGTGACCTGCTTAGGGTCACCCAGCTAGAAAGTATCTGAGTCCAGATGTAAACCCAGATCCTCTTCCTGATTCCAGGCCCGGCACTCTATCCACATGCTCCCTAGTTGCCCCCAAATGGTATTTTAAAAGCAGAAATGGGGCCTCTAAGAAACCTGATTTGGAGATAACGGGCAACTTAGAAAATTGCTCCATTGGCAGCTTGATAGGTAGAGAGCCATCAGTAAGAAGAGCCCAGGCAGGAGTATGGGAGCATCATCTTTCAGGCTGAGTGTGACTGAGTCCTTCTTGTCATTTCATTCCTTGCCTCTGCCAGGTCTACTTCCAAAGCTTCAAGCAGTACCTTTACGGTACTCCCCATTTGTGTAGGAACCAACACTGTAAAGTTTATTTCACATACAAATCACCTTGCAATGTTCAGCAGATCATACGGCTGAGTTAGATGGGAATTGGAAGATGAAAGATATCACCCATCCCATGAATCATTTGGACCTGCAGATGTAAGGATCATCAAATTTTAAAGTAATAAGAGATGTTAGAAGCAATCTAGTTTGTCTCACCACCCTCATTTTACAGATGAGAAAATGGAGACCACGAGAAGGGAAGTTAAGGCCATACAATGAACTGCTTAATGTGTCCGAGTCAAGACTAGAAACCAAGTTTGTTGATTTACAACCCAAGTCTTTTTTCCCACTCCACCAAATGAGTGCCTTATTTTACACAATTACAATTCATTACATGACATGACAGTATGTGTATATTTCCTGTAAATAATTTTTATGATTTCTCTTGTTTCAGAATAGAACGTAACAGATTTTATTTTACCTTCAAATAGAAAGAATCGGTCGATCTAGCATTAAAGCTTCTAGATGATGATGTAATCAGAGGCTACAAGCTGCATGTGGAAAAGGCTAAGTTTCAACTCAAGGGAGAATATGATGCCAGTAAGAAGAAGAAGAAGTGCAAAGACTACAGGAAAAAGCTGTCTCTACAACAAAAGTTAGTGTTGATTTTTTCTGGAGGTGTTATTGTTTGGGGGCAATGTTTCATCGTGGCTGAAACATGGTAACAACTTTTGGTAATAGGAATTGTATCACTTTGCTCCTCCAAATATATGCATCTGATTTCCTTTAAATGTGTACAATGTGTACAATGGAGGAAATTATTTCCTAGAGAACTAGAGATGACCAAGACTCTTACTGGGAATGGTAACAAAAAGGGGATTTGAGGTTAGGGGTTTTTTTACTACAAATGCATTATATTTATTTGCAATATAAATGAGAAGTTTTTTTTCAAAGTACTGTGCATAACATCAGTTGTTTTATGTTCTTTAACCTAAGAAATTATTTACTCGAGTAATTAGATGCTAATTAAAATCTGACTACTGAAATTTGGATAGATGATCATTAGGAAACCAAAATTTTACAAAAACCTAGTTATTTTTAGAAAGCAGCCAAACACATTTATGTTGATTTGGAGGAACTCTAAAATTATAGTGAATTGGGGGAATTTACTATTAAAGCAAAGAAAGTTGCCTTTACATGTAATTGGGGAAAAAACAAAACCTTACTGGAGAAAGTGAAAATAAAATAAAGTAAATCAAAGAAAGTCAAGGAGGAGCATGGTTGTTTTTATTTACAAGTACCATGATTTCTTAGGGTTTCATAAACGTGGAGTAAATGAATGTAACAAGGAGAGTTCAGGTATGTGTCCAGAACAGTGTATTTCCCATAAAACCAGAAGAGATGTCAAAGATAATTACTTTTAAAACAAGCTTCAAAGAGTCATGGATTCTGGTATAAGTAAACTCTCTTTCAAAAATGGCATTGGCATTTTAAAATAAATACTAACTTTGTAAATTGAGAGTGACTCTACAAGAACAAAAACCAAAAGGGTGGCCTTGGGCTACTTTGGGGATCTGGGTTTCTGGGACCTACAGCACATGTTTATTTTTATTTCTGAATGGTCTCTGATGAATGGTAACTGAAGAAAAAAAAGCTTACACCAAAGGCAAAGAATTATTTGTCAGTATTTAAAAAAATTTTTTTAACCCTCACCTTCCATCTTAGAATCAGTACTGTGTATTGGCTCCAAGGCAGAAGAGTGGTAAGGGCTAGGCAATGGAGGTTAAGTGACTTTCCCAGGGTCACACAGCTGGGAAGTGTCTGAGGTCAGATTTGAACCCAGGACCTCCTGTCTCTAGGCCTGACTCTCAATCCACTGAACTACCCAGCTGCCCCCTTATTTGTCAGTATTGATTGCCCAGTGAGGGAGAATATTACTAAGTGATTTTTTTCTCCAACAAATATTTGCACAAATGAAAAGCTATGATATCTTATTGTTGCTTGATTTCAATTAGACAGCTAGATTGGCGGCCTGAGAAGAAAGCTGGCTCAACGCGAATGCGACATGAGCGGGTTGTCGTTATCAGGAATATGTTCCATCCAAAGGATTTTGAGGTGAGATGTTTAAGTCCTTCCTGCCTGATATTTTGATGTTATGATAAGATTCACTCTGCTTATATTGTGCTTCAATGTTTGCAGAGCTCTCTTCTTTAATGTTCACAACAACCTGGTTGTTAGGGCTCTGGGTGGCATCGTGCTTTCTCTGATGATTCCAAAGTCAATTTCACATGTATAAGTAGTAGAGGCAGAAAAATTAAAATGGCAAGCTCTCCAGGAAGTTATTCCAGGTTTCCTATTGCTTAGGCTGAAAATTACAGTCTCAAATCCCTAATTAGGGGACGCAACAAAAAGCTGTCATGAAAAGATTTTATTAATAGAGGATGATAGATGACCTTGGGTTTGGACAGGTCCATTTGTGAAATACCTGGACCTGTTACTTAGTGAGGAGCTGCTTTTGGAGAATCCCCAAATTGACAACGATGAAGATGACTTTGTGGTAGATGATGTTCTTGGCTTGAGGCATGTAAAGCACAGAAGGGACGTTCGCAGTCATCACATCTAACTCCCTATCCCAGATCAGCAGAGTAACTTGCCCAAAGTCATAGAGCTAGAAAGTAGTAGAACCAGGATTTGAAGCTGAGTCTTCTGACTCCATGCCTGCTGTTTTTTTCTACCGTATCACTGATCCTGAGAAACTAGAGAAACTGTAGAGACTTCATAGGTTCAATCCCAGTTCAATCCTTCCATTTAATTTGCTCTAGAACTCAGGTTGCTTAAGTTAAGTTAGTCTCCACCATTTCTCTTCTCTGAGATGCAGATTTCTCAGCTGTAAAAAATGAGAGGGGTTTAGAAGCAGTCAGGTGGTTCAGTGGATAGAGAGCCAGACCTGGAGACAAAAGATCCTGGGACCAAATCTGGCCTTAGACCCTTCCCAGCTATGTGACCCTGGGAAAGTCACTTAACCCCACTTGCCCAGCTCTTACTACTCTTCTGCCTTGGAAATGATACTTAGTATTGATTCCAAGCCAGAAGGTGAGAGTTTCTTTAAAAAATGAGAGGGATTTGGGTGCAGAGAGAGAGACCTTTTGGCAGAGTGAGATCTAAATAGATCTATAGAATCCATAGATGTGAAGAATGAGTGTTAGAACTGGGAAGAGGTCTCAGAGAACACATGTTGAAGAAAACAACATTTTAATGTTCCATGTTCCTTCCACATCCTTCAGAAACTGAAATTAAGGCCTGTGTTGTGTAGGACAAAAGAGCTTAAGATATGCCACTGCCCAAAGGATCACAGAACAATAAGTTGTAGCTAAAGCCTCTTTGTTCTTTCTAGACCACTAAACAAGTCCTTGGATCATAGAGCCTTAATGACAGAATCTGGCAAAAATGTCTATCCTGTCGTCTTGGAGCTCTTTTGAGGTCCTCAATTGCTTTGGTCAAAGATCAAATGAATTCATGTTTATAAGATGCTTAGCCCAGTACTTAGCACATAGCAGGTGCTATATAAATGCTAGCTATTAGTATTATTATTAACAAGTGCCTATTCCTTCCCTTCCCCCAGAGGATATCTGTCCTTCTGGATTGTGTCTCTCACCCAAGTGCCCATGGCAAGGGGCAATAGATACCAGAGTCCCTTCTTTTGTCTTTAGGATCTTTCCTGGCTTTGTGATCTCAAGCATGTCACTCCACCATGGTGGGCCTCACTTTTTCCTTTTGTAGAATGAAGAGGCTGGACTTGATGGCCTCAAGTTGCCTTTTTGCTCTTGATCTTGGCTCCTTCTAGGTACTCAGTTCCTCCTTTTGTCAGGCAGATTTCAAAGACTAACCAGATGCTTTCAGACTTAGAGGCTGCCATACACTTGTTGTTTTACCTCGGTGCTTTTCATTATGCCAACATACAAGTTAGTGTGCACATTTGAAAAATGACTCCATCTTAAGATGGTTAGAACACATTTTGAGTTGTGTTCCTCTATAGCAAGTGCTCTAGAGGGGAGTCTGCTTTTCCCTCAATCACTTTTTGGGAGAGGTAGAGTTTCCTGAAGGGCAGAGATCATTAGCACTAGTCATTCTCAGTTAAAGCTGATCTCAATTACCAGGCAAGGTGGGAGCTTCAGAAAACAAGTGCCTCCTCTCCCCTTTGGCGTACATTTATATACCAGACAGCTGGAGGGAGTTAGAAGTAAAGAGCTTAAAAATACATTTTAACATGAGGGCAGATGACAAATGTTAATTTTTCTGTGACATGAAAGGACCTTCTATATATAATTTTTAGTGTTATTAAAATACATTGGCTGACAAAGATCTCTAAGAAAAGGTTTAAAACTGAGGTCCAATGATGGGTATATTTCAGTCTCACTCTTAAGTACATTGAAATAGACCTTTTTTAAGGGACAGCAGTTTCCCCTTCTGTGTCCTCATCAGGAAAAAAGAAACGTATCCTGGAAAACAAATAAAAAGCTGCTAGAGACAGCTTTCTGAAACTTTAATAGCTATGAAGCTTTTTACTGCAGGACTTTGGAGCAATTCCCACATCTTCCCTCAGATCTGATTTTAGTTTCAAGTCTGTTTAATGGTTCTTTCTACTCAGAAGATTTTGTTTGTGTTTTAAGCAGCATTTTCCCATTTTGTCTTATAGAGAGAGACAGGAATTTACCAAATATCCATTTTCAGATAAGGGAGATTTGTTACCATAATTTCTTCTTACTCTTCCTGTTACTGATACAGCAAAGGGACATCACAAAGCTAAATCTTTCATGACTGATTTGATGTCCTTTTGGGCAGTTACCAACCAGAGAGATCAGGAGAATGCTGTAGCTGTGGCTCACTTAGAGGTTAACAAAGCATTCCATAAAATATTTTGTGCTGTTCTTGAGAAAATGACTGACAGAAAAATGGGCTAGATCATAGCTGGACAGATTCACACCTGGCTCAGTGGCTGGACCAAGTAGTCAGTAATGGGTAAAAATTAGCCTGGAAACAAGCCTATAGGAGAGTGCCTTAAGGATCAGAATTCAGAGGATCTGGGTTCAAATCCTGCCTCTGCTATTTACTAGCTGTGTGACCTTGAACAAGTCACTTCCCCTTTCTGGAGCTGTTTCTTCCTCTATAGAATGGGGGGATTGGATTTGGTGACCTCTCAGGTCCCTTCCAGCTCAGGATATAAGCTCTTATGATCCTGGGGGGAGGTGTGACTAGACAGCAGTTTGTCTGAAAAAGATCCTGAAGTGTACTTCAGGTCCAGTAGGAGTCAATAAAGTGACATAGCAGCCAAGAAAAGGAATGCAGTCATGGGCTCCATAAATAGAGGCAGGCCTTACTGCTTCTAGGAATGAGGAGATAAGGGCTCCTCTGTCTTCTACTTGAATCAGCCCACATTTGGAGTACTGGATTCAGTTCTGAGTATCACATTTTAAGAATATCAGTAAGCTGAAATAGGTTCAGAGGAGGATAACCAGGATAGTGAAGGGCCTTGAGTTCATGCCATTCAGGATCAAGTAAAGGAAATGGGGTTGTTCCTTCAGAGAGAGGCAACATGCCATCCAAGTGATGAGAGCACTAGTCTTGAGATTTGAAACGTACCCCAAATGCTCACTATCAATATGACTGTAGGTGAGTTACTTAAACATGTCTGTTTCCTCATCTATAAAAGGGGGGGGCTTATGTTCAATAACCTCTGAGAGCCCTTCCAACTCTAAATCTGTGATGCTATGACCCTCTGTTTCACCTGGAGAGAAAACAGACATGAGAGCTATAAGATAAAGGTTAAAACAAAAAAAGAATCTACTCCAATAAGTGCTCATTTATATCAAGGCAGCAGCATCAATAGGAATCATACATGTGTAGAAAGATAGCATACAGATAGAGTAGTTGTGTGCCAGGCTCCAGGTAGTATGGCTGATGTTGGTGATGCTAAGCTCCAATATAGTCTTTATTAGATCCAACACAACCCAAAGTTGTGGCCAAACCACAGCTGGAGTGGGACCAAATGGTCATAGGACCTGAAACCAGGCCATATGAAGGATAGATCAAAGAGGCCAGGATCTTTCAGCTTGAAGGAGGAAGAGAAACAAAGAGGAGAGAAGCAGAAGCCTACTCTAGTAAGGGAATTGAGGAAAGAAGTTAAATGGCTTTTTATCTTCCCAGGTAGAATGGTAGAAAGAGCCTAGAATGGGGGTGTTTTGAGACCTAGGTTGCCACTAACTAGCTGCATTATGGGCAAGTTGTTTCTCTCTGGACCTTAGTTTCCTCATCTGTCAAATGAGAGTTTTGGACAAGCCTGTCTTAAATCTTCTTGCCTCTGTCCCTTCCAGTTCCATTCTTGGATGTTCTTCATAGGTGGTAAAAAATGTATGGGGGATCGTATGAGTGTTATTTTCATAGTCTGAGGACTTGTTTCCCCAGAGCAAAATTATAATCTCCTTTGGTGCTTTCTCATTCTGCATGGTTCTTGGTCATGTTTAAATGAACAAACAAATAAACCTTAGCATCTCTCCCAAGCCCACTGGAGGACTTATTTGTTTGATGTTTTATGGAGGGGGGTAGTAGTGTACAGTGTACACCATTGTTTCATTCTTCCTCACAACCAGGCCAACTCACTTCTTTTCTGACCATGTATAGTTTTGCTAATGCTTCCTATTATCACACCAGATTCACTGTTGGGGACATATGCCAGCATCCTTTTATCCATCATGGGGCCATCATTGACCTCTGAATTCTCCATCATCCTCATTCATCTAGGGCCATGGAGTTCTAAGAATCTAAGCCAAATACCATCATCATGAGGAACATTCATGTTAAGCAAAAAAGCTTGTACAAGAGGAAAGCAGCTTGAAGTCATTAAAAATGTTGTATCATTTCTCAAATAGAACCCAACTTGGTCCTTTCCCTCTCAGTTCTGGGCCTGGATCATCATACATGTCTAGCATTTGTATGGAATAAGCTTATCTACAGACTAATTTTATAGATTGCACATCAAACTGCATTTTTAAAACTGGATATGTTGTTTATCCACTTTGTTTTCCCATTGTGAATAGTTTGTCCAGTCTCTCTTAAAATTACTATGAATTTTGTCACAGACTACCATTAGGAAAAGCTTGATCCCAAACTCAGATGCCATGGTGTTCTGAACTCAAGGAAAAGGCTATTTCATATCATTAATTCCTTCTGTAATTGTAAATTACCCATCAGTACTGAATGTAGGATTAAAATTCTCTGGAAACTACATATTAATTTATAATTAGTAGATAGTGAAAGCAGATTGGAGAGAGAAAAGGCACATAATCACATGGCTAGTTGCCTAGCTAACCAGAATTTGCAGCTCACCTGGCGTTTCTTCTAGCAAAGAGACCTCTTGCTATATCTCACCAGGAAAGCCAAAAAGAGACCATGCTGCTTCCTGTATCCCTAATTTATAATCCCGGTGATGTCACTCCTGGATCTCCCAGTCTGGAACACAGAAGCTAATCTTTTGGATGCCAGGAGTCATGTGGGACCAGATGCAAGCATCTTCCAGGATGCCAGGGAGCCAGAGGCTTCTCCTTATACAGATACGCCTCGGAACTCAAGTTCCCAATCCAGTCAAAGGATGGGAGTGAGACCAAAATGGATTTTCAAAACTTTCCTTTTAGAAAGGAAAAAGGGATACAAATTTACATTGAATTCACATGGAATAAACTCTCTGGATTCCAATCAGAGTATGTTCCTAACCTTTTCTCAAAAATATATGCCACTGGCTAAATTAATTATGGGATATGAATATAATGAAATATTATTACACTATAAGAATGATGAAATAAGTGGACAGTTTCAAAGGAAACTAGGAAGACATGAGCAGAACTAGAACAATTTATACTGTGACAACATTCTAAAGAAAAGCAACTTTGAAAAATTTCAGTACAGTACTATGGTAAACCATCATTCCAGAGGAGCAAAAGATGACGCATGTTACCCAATGCAGAAGTAAACAACACAGGTAATGTGGGAATTTGTTTTCTTGGACTATTTACAGGGAAGGTTTTATTTTTCTTTGCTTTTCATATGCGTTCAGTTGTGCAAAGAAGAGGGAGAAATAATTAATGCTTCAAAAATATCACTATTAAAAACACAGACACACATGCGCATGTGCACACATGTAAACATACACACACATACCCATATCTGATACTGGTCTGTAGCATATTTTCTTTACATATAACTAAGTGAATTGAATGTACTGAACTCCATTTATGACCAGATACTCTTTTAAAGTGAGAAATAGCCCAAAGTACATAGAAATGAAATAACCTCAGAGGAAATTAATAAAGTTATAGTCTCTTTTTGTAATTTTCCCAATACAATATTTCTTTAAAAATATGCCGGGATTTTGCTGAGACTGTACTTTTTCAGACCCTGATAGAGTTAGCAGAGTATGATTTGTTGACAGGAATATTTGGAGAATATTTCTACTGCTAGGAAGTCTTTTTGTTTGGACATCAGAATACTGTTTATGGTAACAACAAACACCTCCTTGTCCTGATGCCTCTCTTGATGGTACTACTCAATGGATCCTTGAATAAGGCTTTCTGTGTATTTGTTACTCTTGTGTTGCCTTCTTTAATTAATTTTTTGCCTTCTCCAATTTTGATATATGAGAGACTTTTTGTGTGTTTTTTATTTTAAATATTTTTCCATAGTCACATGATTTATGTTATCTCCCTCCCCCCGTCCTGGAGCTGACAAGAAATTGCACTGGGTTATACATGTGTTATGTGAGAGACTTTGACAAGAACTGTAAGGGCTACATTTTGCTCTGTCTACACATATAATGCTTTTCTAAAACCATTAAGCTATAAATAGGTTTAATTGCGAGTCTAAAACCACTTTCTAAAAGCAAAGTGTGCATGTAGTAGTATTCTAGCTTCATTTCCTGGAAATGGGTTTGAAAGATTTCTAGTTGAGACAGAAATGTGTTTAACCATGTTCAATCTTTGCAGGAGGATCCATTAGTGCTAAATGAAATCAGGGAAGACCTCCGAACAGAGTGTGAGAAGTTTGGGCAAGTAAAGAAGGTCCTTCTCTTTGATGTAAGTGCATGACCCAATTGGGCAAATGACTCAAGTAATCAGTCAGTCTTCCAGCTAACAGGCCTTAATGTGCACCTGGAGTTTGGAATCCTTTTCTACCTAATAGGCCTCCTTATCTAGTCATAAAGAGGCCTAGTGGAGAGAGAGGTCCAGCTTCCAGTTCCCTCCCCTGTCAGGGCCTGCTTGTGGGACTCTGGGAAAGTCACTCCAGGCAACTCAAAGACTATAAGTTGTCCCAAAAGTCCATTCTTGTATAGACAGAGGAACTCTCCTCATCTGGAAGCTTCCCAAACCAGGAAAAGCACAGGCCCAGCCACACCCTTTTCCCCTACTCCTATCTAGTTATAAGTGTGTGTCCTCTGAGGAACTAGAAGAAGCTTAGCTCTGTATACTAGCACTCCAGGTAGGGCTGTCAGGTGCTCATCAAGAAATAAGCATTTGGGTAGCTCAGTGAGTTTAGAGCCATGACTAGATAGGAGGTCCTGGATTCAAATGTGGCCTTAGACACTTCCTAGCTGTGTGATCCTGTGTAACCCCCATTGTCTAGCACTTAACACTCTTCTGTCTTGGAACCAACACACAGTATTGATTCTAAGTGGAGGTTTAAAAAAAATAAGCATTTATTAGTAAAACTTAAGTAGAAAGTATTGGGGAATTTCAATTTTTTATATGCCTCAATCAGGTTCAGGAAAGGACAGGAAAAACTTGATCTGTGGCAACCGACCCCTCTCTCCTCACTTCGAATATTCTCCTTTGACCTTGTATTTTGACAAAGGAAAAATGTTTTCCCTCTATAGTTCCTACCCACAGGCTTTGAAAAACCAACAGTAACTTCTCCTGATGCAATAGCTTTCTTTCTTATCAGGCAAGAGAGAAGGGTAAATTTAAGGAGAAATCAGTTCCTTGGAAAGGAGGACACTTAATCAATACTCACTCTTTGGCAAGCTCCCCTCCTTATCTTGCCCTTCTTATGCATGTGACTTCTCATCTCTCACTACACTCTAGAACAAGAAGAACAGCTTCTGCCTTGTTTCTGGAATAAGCTCCAAACCTGAAATTGAAACAGCTTTCAATTAGAAATCATTCTCTTTTCTCTGCTTCTCATCTTTTGCCAACCCCTCCCATAAAGCCATCTCCCTTAATAGAGTCATTTTTCCCCTATCCTGAGCATTGAGAAATTGCTAAAGATGGGGAGGATAACCTTAGTTGATCTGGGTGGGGGGACCGACTTTTGCCCCGATTGCTGTGCAACTCTCAATAGTCACTGCCTTTTAGTAACTATTTTGGAAAATCTCAGAAACACAGTTTGCAAAGAGTTGGAACAGAGGGAAGCCCAGACCCGGCACCCAGGATGGGCTGTCATAACACTCTTTAAATCCCCATTTTATAGGACAAAGATCAGGGAACCAAGCCAGTAAATAGAATAGATATTGTTGGTTCTCATGTATGAAGTGTTTGAACTTTTGCCTCCCTCACCTAGATTAGAAGGGGAAAGGGCATTTTAATCATGCCTTTTTTTGTCCCTTTACAGAGACACCCAGACGGTGTGGCCTCTGTGTCCTATAAGGAACCAGAAGAAGCTGATCTCTGTATACAAGCCCTCAATGGGAGGTGGTTTGGTGGTCGCCAATTGCATGTGGAAGTATGGGATGGTGTGACAGATTATCAGGTGAGAGCTATAGCTTTTGAGTTTCCATTTTCCCTTCTGCCTGTCCTTTCCCCATACCCTGTACTCAAATTGGGAGTGATGAATTCTAAAGTGAAATGATCTGAATTTTGTTTGACATAAAAATACTAACCATAGTAGACTTTCACACTTATTCATTAATATTTTGGGCCTGTGACATTATGGGAGGGATTCCAAGGTATAAGAGTATGAATCACAATTTTTCTACCACAAAAGATCAAAATGAAGAAGCAGAAACTAAATTTTGAGTCTTGCTTGGAACAGATAGCTGGAAAATAAAAGGAATAGCAATGTAGAATCAAACATTTTTCTTTCCATTTGGGGCTATAAGTTTGGGTTTTTTTTTAACATCAGTCATTTTCATTTTAGTCAAAGTCTATGGAGTACCCAGTGGCCATTTATGAAAACTGATTCTATGTCAGATTTTAGAAGTTGAGATTTTTCTTAGATTATGAATTTGATCATTGTAATAGTATCACCAATTATTAATATTTATACAACTTCTTCTATAAGTTTGTCAAAATACTAAATCCTATGTAGATTTCATACATCATAGGGGAAAAAATGCCTTGTCCCATATTATGTGGTATCTCTTTTGATTACATGAGCATGTCTTGTTTTGCTATAGCTGACCTCTGTGGTGTGATTTTAAAAGCCGCTCCTTGAAAGGAAATTCGTTTGTCAGTTTAAAACACTCAGGGTTTTCTTCCCATTTAAAGCAATGCCTTTTCCCAACAATATCTTGTCATTTTTACAACAACACAAAAACCAAAAACGAACTTTCTTTACTCCAGAACTCACACACACTCACACACACACACACACACACACACACACACACACACACACACACGTTAATCAGAAAGACCTTGCGCTTTGGAAACAAATAACAGCTTGACCAAAATGTGAAATGACAGCACTCAAATAACAAAGTTAATACCTAGAATAAAATGCATTTCATTACCAACATTAAAAATTAACTGCCCTTGATACGCAATATTTCACACATTAACTATTCCCAAAACTGGGAAGAAAAGATTCGACTTTAAGGCTCCTTTTGTCTCCTGCTGGATATTCCCCCGCCCAGATCACCAGCTCCTGCCCTGCCCTCACCTCTTTAGCTTTTGGGAGGAATTAACTGTTACCACAACTTTATAGACACTGTTTGCTAACACTTGTATTACCAGCATTTAGAAGAAATACATTAGACATATAATATAAGCAAAGCCCCACAGAACATTGAGAAGAAACCCAGAACTTGAGTCCTTAAGCCTCTATGAGAAGTTCTTTCACAAAGTTTCACAACCATTTAAACCTTAAACGGTGGCATTTCAATTCATGAAGAAACTTTCTCTATTTTAATTGACTTAAAGCAGTTACCCAGACTTTCAGTTGAACACTCAGGCTCTCACACTCTAGCTCTGCTTCCCATTCAAAGCTTTCAGCCAACCATTCATGCTTCTGAACTACTCTCCTTGCCCTTACCTCTAGCATAGACCCTGCTTCACTCACATACATGGCCACCAACACACACACCCAAAAATCTAGTCAAGCTCAGAGCTTGTAGCCAGGTTGAACTGGACTCCATTTTGTCCAACTTACATTGGGGCCAAGATTCTGCCACCGCCTGCCATCTTATCTAAACCTTTGTCTGCATCAGGCCCAAACTTTGAAAACATATAACTTGTGGATATCATTAGACAGTTCCTCGGGCTTCCAGATGCCCCCCTCCTCCTGGGACCACAGACATGCTGTTCCCCATTTCCAGCAGCACCCCAGTATCTCTGGACTCTGCGGCTTTCAGTGCAATCCACAGACCACCTCTTAATGCTCCCTTATTAAAGAGTGGGTCACTCTCAAATATGCAAGACTGAGTCCTTTCTCTGAGAGCTACTTACCTGGCCCCTCTGCTAACCGGACTCCTGACTCAACCCCAAATGGACTGTGTGGGTATCTCAAGTCTTGGGGTCCTCATTAGCAGGGCAGCTCAGGCAGCTAGGACTTCAGATCTCGGTGGAACTATTCTGTTGTATTCTGTAGAAATCCTAGCTTTGGAGAAGTTAGTTATTTGAGCTATTTCTGATGGTTCCTGTTACTCTCGAGTTGCTTACTCTTATAGCCTGTAGTAAGTTTGGACACACCACATGGAAAGTTGACATTCACTCTGAGTTGAGGTGTCTTTGAATGATATTTTCTCTTTATGTATAGGTTGAGGAGACATCGAGAGAGAGAGAAGAACGACTGAAAGGTTGGGAGTCTTTTTTAGAGAATCCTAACACCCAGAAAGAAACCCATTTGTTTGATCCCGATTCTGCTTCTGGAAGTATGCCCCTGACAGCAGGGAAACAGTCCCCAGAAAATAATGCACCAAAAGGGCCAACCAAGGAGGAAGTGAATAATGGAGAAAGCTTCAATGAAGATGAGGCCCAGTCTACAGACAGCAGCCTTGGAGACAGTGATAATGAAGACACAGGACACCTTTAACTCCTTACATGTGTTTTGTAGGTCGAGGTTTGAATTTCTTTTCCAAGTTTCAGGGCAATTACCAGTAGTTCTCTATGAATATGCATATCGATCAAATGTCTTCATGCTTACCAGTTTTGAAATTTTTATTCAAGTCGGTTCTTAATAAGGAGCTCAAAATGTTTATTAATTGACAATGTCAGGGTGCAAGTGAATCAGACAAAATTCTCGGTCAGGTCCTTACACATATACTAGTGTTTGACTTTGACACTTATGATCATCAAAATATTAAAAAGAAATTGGCATTTGATTTTAAGGCTTAAGATTTATTTTAAATACATATGATCATTAAAATTTTTTTTCTGAAAAAGTTTGCTTTTTCTAAATAAGTTAAGCTCTTTCAAATCTGAGCTTTTAATATAATTTTCCTTTTTATCCCAAAAGCAGAACATAAAATTTTATTGAACCTACAGTGTTTAGGAAAATATTCAATAATTATCATCATCTGATGTCAAAAGTTAGGTTGTTGGTGGGGGTGGTTCCATTTAATTTTTTTGCCCTTGCTTTAAATTTGATTTTGACTTCTGCGTATGAAAAATATACCCTCTAAGGAGCATAGCTTCCATTCCTAACAGAAAGTATCCAGTGGGAGATTAATATAGCCCATGGTCTATCCTTTAGGTCTATTTCTCTATAACATTATAACTGCAGTGCCTTGTTAAGTACTACTCAGTAGGGTCTCAATAATTGTTCACTGTATCTTTCAAAAGAGATGATCACATTATTATTCTTAAAGGCTGGCAATATGAAATCAAAGCTGCTACTTTAAGAGCTTCCTTCACTCCCAATCAGAGTAGCAATAATAATGTCATTATGTGGCTTTGGAGACAATGGAGGAGAATCCAGATATACAAAGCCAGTTTTCATTTGAAGGGAAATTTTTTTGGTGGGGGGTAGGGGTAATCTCTGAAATTTTAATAAAGCCTTAACAATTGTGCCAGATGAAGAATCTTTTGAAGACCATCTCCTCTTGGGTCAATTTGAGCTTTTAATCATTTGCATTCTATGGAATTGATTAGACGGCAATTTTAAGTTCTGAATCCAGGTCTTTGTTTCCTGGCTGCTTTAGTTTAAGGAGGAACATGCTAGCAATGAGGGCTGTCCAGTAACGAAATGGCCTTATGGTGAATTCTCCATACTGGAGATCTTAAATGAAGGCAATTGACCGCCAGTGGTGAGAGGATTCCTGCTTCAGCCAGGGTTGCAGTGAATGACCTCTGAGGGTCCTTTCCAGCTCAGAGAATTTAACTTATATGGCCAACAAATGTGAGTTAAGAATCAAAGGAAGAACTTCTCCCCCAAACTTGGTGGATGGTACACTTAAGGAAGCAAATATTCAAAGTATAAGTTGAATTCTGATTAAGAAACAGGCGATCAGTGGTCTGCTTTATCTTGGTTATTAGTAGTGCATGTTGTATTGTTACTTAAATGAGAATCACATTATGAAATGCCTTGTTGTTTGGCTTATGTTGTCTCCTTAGGAATTTATCATGGGTGACCAAATAACAAATGATAGGAAATTGCAGCCTGCTAATCATCCAGGCATCGGTCATCAGAGCTGAAAAGAATCAGCCTCAGACTGAATCCAAACCCCAGACTTTACTGAGGAGCCTCAGAGCACTACCTCCATGCTCTGGGTCTAATTCAGTCCCTGCATTTGGGCTTGGTTGTGGGTCAATACTAATATTTTCATTTTATTTCTAAAAATTGAGATATGTAACTAAAGCAAACTTTATAAAAACAAGGAACTTCCTGGGAAATCTCCTCTGAATCTGCCCCTCAAGAAACAAAAATATTATATTCAGGAAACATTGTTGGGGGTGATGGTGGATTGGTGGCTCAATGAATAGAGAGCCAGGCCAAAGATGGGAGGTCCTGGGTTCCATTTTGGCCTCAGACACTTCCAAGCTGTGTGGTGTTGGGCATTAACCCCCATTGCCTAGCCCTTACTGCCCTTCTGCTTTAGAACCAATACACAATTTTTTAAATGTTAAAATTATTTTATTCAAATTATCAATGCACAATATTGATTCTAAGACA
The DNA here is from genome assembly GCF_027887165.1 of Monodelphis domestica. NCBI lineage: Eukaryota > Metazoa > Chordata > Mammalia > Didelphimorphia > Didelphidae > Monodelphis > Monodelphis domestica. Next base: position 47,225,273 of record NC_077235.1, on the reverse strand, counting down.
GAAGGTAAGAGTTAAAAAAAATAAACATCATCATTTTTGTATATAGGAAACATATATCTAAAATATGAAGAAAAAGTCAGTCCTTAAAAGGGGATTTGAAGATGGCTCCATTTCTGTCTTTGCATCCCCAGTACCTCATTCGTCTAGGCACTTGCCTTTAGGACCAGTTTGGTGAATGGGCATACTGAATGATTCTGTTATTTACCACAATAGTTTTGTGGAGAAAGTGCCAAGGACTGTTATTTCCTTTTCAGATCAAAAATGTATTTCAAGGCTAAATGAAGTTAACATGTAAATGAGCCATTTTAATAGTGCTGATTGATTCACAAATAGATTACTTTTCTAGTTTGCCCTTTTTCTCTGTGTTGAACAGCCTTAGTCTTTAAATAAAAAAAAAGTAATTAGCCCCTTAGAAACTGGGGAGAATGAAAATGTGACAGGATGTAAATGAATTCTCTTTTGTATCTAATTGGATAAATGAATAGTCAGTATTCCTTACCATCACATTTTGAAGTAGACAATATGTAAGAATGTTGGAAATTGGAATTCTTCTCTTATATTTAAACTACTATTTGAAAATGCAAAGCAATACTGCAAAGTGGGGCCAGGCCACCCTCTTGCTGGTAATATGGAGTGTCCTCAGCAAAGGCTGGCCTAGTGTAGCCGGACTCTGACCTCCTCTTCCCCTTCTCCCTGGTCCCTCACCCTTCCACTCATCACTTGCCACCATTCATTTCTCCAAGAGATGAAGTTGATGAATTTTTGTGCCATTGCAGAAACATTTCCAGTCTTTGGATTTGGAAGAAAATCCTGTTAACTTATTCTCTTTTCTAATCCTGGAGCTCAATTCATGACAAATCCCAATATGCAGCAATGAAATCTGATCATGTAGTAAATTCCTACTTGTGAACCTCTCTTGGGAGACAGCACGTCCTACTTTATAATAATTGATAGTTCCTGACATTCGTACAGGGTGTCCCAAAACAGGAAAGAAGCTCTTTACATTAACCCTGGATCACAGTCTTTTAAAAGTCTGCAGAGGGCTTTTCCATCCATTTTCTCACATGAGCTTTCTCATAAGCAACAACTCTATGGAATAGGTACTACAGAGTTCATCCTGCCTATTCTGCAAACTGGGAAGCTGAGGCTCTGACAGAGGAAGTGACTTGCCCAGACAGCTGCTAAGTCTCAGAGGCAGGATATGAACCCTAATTTTTTCCTGATTTCATTAGTCCAGGATTTGAGCCACACAAACGTGCTGCCTCTCTGCCCCCATTTTCAGAAAAGCTGATTTAAGTTCAGTCCACCATTCACTTGATTGAATCCCTAATCCTGATAGTTTTCAAAATGCTCTTTGAGAAAAGCTGAGGGTACTAAGTGGGTGCACTAACCAGAAATGGGGGTGGAGGGGCTTTCAAAAATCTGACTGTACAAGAATAATGATGATGTCCAGAAGCACATTAGAACTGATGAGATTTCTTTCCTTCATGTGGAATGATCAAATAAACAAAATGATGCCTTTGCCAAAATGATCAGAATATTTTCAAGCAGATGTCGACTCTTTAAAAAAGAATATGGTTGCCAGTAAAATGAAATTTGGGGGACATTATTATGTTCCCACTTCTTTTTCTTTCTCATTTGTGGCACTGCTCTTTATGTCAAAACCATGGAAATTCATAAGCCTCTGTACCTTCCTTATCCAAACAGAGAAGGAGATTTTTAATGTAGCCAGGGCTTGTAAGGAAGCTGCCATTTTTAATGAGCTGAATTTCTCTTGGAGCATTGATTGCAGAAGGTCCGTTTCAACCAATATTTGTTAAAATTCTTATTAACTGCAAGGCACTGCTTCGTGCTGGAGATGCACCCTATTCCCCCTATTAAATTTTAGGTCCTTGAAGGCAAGGACAAAGCAGCTTAGATCAGCCAACAGTCTGCATGACTTAAATTGAAAAGGTTCAGTAATATTGGTGGCAACTGAGCAGAAAAGGAGGGATGGAGAGAGACCCCCCAAATACCCCTCTCACTTAGAAAGGGTTCATTGGCCATAATGGTTTGACTGAGGTTGTTAACTGGATTCAGCAAATAATGAGAGAAGCTTAAAAAACAGACACTGAATATTCTACCAAAATACTCTCTTAAGGAAAAGTTGGATTAGAATTGTGACTGCAAAATGGCCTGGGATCCCCCAAAGGAGGAAATAATTGTAATAAGATATGATTTCAAATACATGTTCAATCTTGGAAGCAAAACGAAACCAATATTAAATGTTCGTGTTGAATTTCTTCCTTCTTGGGGGCAGCTGGGTGGCTCAGTGGACTGAGAGCCAGGACCAGAGATGGGAGGTCCTGGGTTCAAATCTGGCCTCAGACCTTTCCTAGCTGTGTGGCCCTGGGCAAGTTACTTAACCCCCATTGACTAGCCCTTACCACTCTTCTGCCTTGGAACCAATACACAGTATTGATTCCAAGATGGAAGGTGAGGGTTTTAAAAAAAAAGAAATTCCTCCTTATTTTCCCCCTCTTTTAAAAGATACTCTTAATAGAATTTGTCTTTTTGCATGGGGTGGGGAGGTTTCTGGAGAGACCAAAGTAGACTGTAAATACTGGGCATTTTTCTCTTTAAAAAGACTTAAAATTTAAAAAAAATTCAAAGGGGAGAAACTTACATCCAAAACATATTATGCCACATAAATTAGGTCTAGGGGAAAATTCTATAATGATTGTGAATCCTTCGCAATTGCAAGTGAGCTCTAAATCATCAATCTCTAAAGTTTTAAGAGTTTTCAAGTAGTCAGTTCTGGGAAGAGTGTTCAATTGAGAACACTGGGAGTCTTCGGTTTGGGCCTTTCCATTCACAACCAAGAAAATCAGATACTTGGATCACAGTATGACATATGAATTCACTTTAGCTCCTGACAGTAAGCATAAGCTGTCTCTCTGGGTTAAGTTGACTGGGGAATGTTTATTTTAATAGCTTGAGATTTCTGGTATTAAGGTATAATGGGTGATGATTATCAAGACCAACTTTTTCACTGCCAATGTTCGAGAATTTTGTACTTTCCCTTCATGTTATTTTTTAAGAAGTGATCACAGTTTTGTAACAGGAAGTTTCAAAAATGAGCTATTTTGTTGTTGATGAGGAAATAAAATTGTAAATATGGACCAAGCTCTGGAAGCCTTAATGTAGCTGTTCATAGCACTCTTCCATGATTTGTGATCAGGTGATGTCTTGACCTTTGTTTCTGAAAGGGGCCATGTTTTCAACTGTCTTTGGAATAAACAAGTTTATGAAAAAGACTCGGCTCAGTTGCTTAGGTGTGCGTTTCTCTAGTGCTCCACATTCTTAGGAAAGTGTCCAGTTTGTAAACACTGTGTGCAGGTCATTTGCATTGTTTTGATCTTGCAGAACTGGACCTATTTTCCTCTGGATATCATTGACAGACATTTTGAAAACCAGCATTGGAAAAAGTTAGATCACTAGTGCATTAGAAACAGAAGTATGTGAAATGTTTGGTGTTGTTAATTCAGTGGATCAATGTGAATTTATTAAGGTTCTATTCTAGTGTGACTGGGCAAATCACTTGACCTCTCTGAGCCTCAGTTTTCTCATCTGAAAAACGGGGGGAGGAGTAAAACCTGTACTATCTACCTCACAGGGTGTTGAGAGGAACATTCAATAAATATCTACTTTGATGGTGATCATTATATTGATGATGTGTCCCATCGTGGTGCTATGTTGGGAGGGCACCTCTGATGGAGGATGGGCAGTAGCACATAAGCAGGATGTGACAGACATAAAACAAAAATGGCATCGCTTTTGCATAATGTGTGGTATGTGGTAGGGCAGCCCCAGCTTTTCTAGGTCTCAGAAATTTGGAAAGCTTTGAACACACAAGACCCAGTCTGTGATGGTTCATGCCCATTGGTTTCTGTGGTCCAAGGACCAGTCTAATCATTTCTGGGGGCTAGATCATGACCAGGGTAGCTACTGCCTGATAAGAGCCTCTGGAATCTCTTCTAAAGTCCAGAGGCTTTGCAGTTAATTCAGTTCGAATGTTATGCCAGAGTGGGGCTGGATCTCCTGTTTGGGCACTGCCACCAGTTATGTAATTTGCTGCCATTCTTGTTGACTCTCATCCCTGACCCTAAACCTAATCCTGAGTCCAGATCCCTTCTTTCCCTCCTTGCAGATTTGGCTGCAGCTTTTGGAATATGGCTGGCATCCAAGAATTAGAAATGTGTGTGTCTGTTTCTTAAGAGGGAAATGGAGACATTTTAGGACATCTAGACCAAGGTGGGTATAGTGATTTGAAAAATAGAATATGAAAGAACCGACATAAAGATCTGCCTGGGGAGGGGAAGGTTAGAAAATGGCGGGGGGGGGGGAAGGGGGGGGAAGGGATGTTCAATATAGAGACTGGGAGGATTTGAAGTTCCTCTCATATATAAATGGATCTTGCCTGGGCATCTAGAAGTCTTTTTTTAACTCTTACCTTCCGTCTTCTAAGCAAACAGGGTTAAGTACAGCTAGAAAGTATCAAAAGCCAGATTTAAACTCAGGTCCTCTGGACTCCAAGCCTGGCACTCCATCTGCTATGTTATCTAATGGCTACCACTGTGCCACCTAGCTGCTCCCCCTCCCCCAGAAGTCTTTAAGGTGATTCTGGAAAGAAGAAAGAAAGAACAAACATTTAAGCACCTACTGTGTGCCACGCACTGTGCATTTTACAATTATTATCTCATTTGATCCTCACAACAACTCTGGGAGGGTGGTGCTATTATCATCCCCATTTTACAGATGGAGAAACAGCCAGCAGGGGTTAAGTGACTTTCCTAGGGTCATAGAACTAATGTCTGAGATCACATTTTAACTCGGGCCTTTCTGACTTCAAGCCTAGTGCTCTGTGCAGTGCAGCATCACCTAGTGGCCTCTGGTGGAATTAAAGAATTGGGGAAGGAAGAAAGTTCAGTTTTTTTTTTAGTGGGCAAGGTCAGGGATCATCTGTTCGAATTCTTTCACTTTGTAGCTGGGTTTTGCCCAAGTTTCCTGGCCACTTAGTGGCAGAGATGGGCCCAGAACCCAAGCCTCCTGTCCACTGCTCCTGGGCTCTTTCCACTAGACCCTATTTTTGGAACCTACATTAGGCCATGGACTGACAAAGGATTTTATTCTGATTTGTGAATAGGCCAGAACATTTGAAATTGGAACACTTCCTTTGATTTTTAAGGCCCAGTATGCACCTCTCTATGAAGAGAGTCTTTAAAAAAATTTTTTATTTTTAAATATTTTTCCACGTTTTGATGATTCATTTTCTTCCCCTCCCCTTTTCCCTCGCCCCTCCCAGAGCTGACAAGCAATTCCACTGATTGTACAAATGTTGTCACTTGATCCCTATTTCCATATTCATTTTTGCTATAGAGAGATCTTTTAAAGCCTAAACCCCAAATCACACGCCCATATAGACATGTGATAAGTGATATCATATGTGCTACTTCTGCGTTTCTACTCCCACAGTTCTTTTTCTTAATGTGGTTAGCATTCTTTCCCATAAGTCCTTCAGGAGTGTCCTGGATCACTGCATTGCTGCTAGTAACAAAGTCATTACATTGGATAGTTCCACAATGTTTCACTTTTTGTGTACAATGTCCTCCTAGTTCTGCTCATTTCATTCTGCATCAGTTCATGGAGGTTCTTCCAGTTCATATAGAAATCATCCAGATCATCAATCCTTACAGCTCAATAGTATTCCATCACCATGGAGAGAGTCTTTACACTGAAAGTTCCCTACTCATCAAAACAGGTTCTTTTACACATGTAAAACCCAGTGGAATTGTGCATCAGCTACAGGACGGAGGTGGGGGGGGGAAGGGAGAGAAAGAACATGAATATTGTAACCATGGAAAAATATTCTAAATCAATTAATTAAATTAAATTTAAAAAAACGGGTCCTTTTAGAATGCATGCCCTTTGATCCAGCAGTACCATTACTGAGTTTGTATTCTAAAGAGATAAAAAAGAAATGGGAAAGGACCTGTTTGTACAAGAATATTCATAGCTGTGCTTTTTGTGGTGGCAAAAAATTGGAAAATGAAGGGTTGTCCTCCGATTGGGGAATGACTGAACAAATTGTGGTATCTGTTGGTGATGGAATACTATTATGCTCAAAGCGATAATGAACTGGAGGAATTCAGAAAGTGCAAGAAAGACTTACTTGAATGGGTGCAGAGTGAAATAAGCAGAACCAGGAGAACATTGTACATAGTAACAGCAATACTGTGGGGTGATCAACTATGATACCTTACTAGCATCAATGCAAGGATCCAGGATAATTCTGAGGGACTTATGAAAAAGAATGCTCGCCACCTCCAGGGAAAGAACTGCTAGGAGTAGAAATAGAGATGAAAACATATGATTTATTACTGGTTTATATGGGTATATGATTTGGGATTTGGGTTTTAAAGGATTACTCTATTAAAAAATGACTAATATGCAAATGTGTTTTACGTGATAATACATATATAACCCAGTTAAATTGCTTGTCAACTCTGGGAGGGAGAGGGAGGAGGAAAGGGAGGCAACAAGAATTACGTAAGCATGAAAAAATATTTTTAAAAATAAAATTATATTTTAAATAACAGGCCCTTTTAGTGGCTAGCAGTATTCCTCAAAGGAGGAAAGGGTTGTATGTGCCTTCCATGGAATAGGGTGTAAAACTTTTGCTCAATTGTCTCCCCTGGGAATTTGTCCCTTGATCAGCCCTCCTCACTTCCCTATTCTAACTTCAGTGGCTCCCTATGTATTACCTCTAAGATCAAATAGAAACTCTTCTGGCATTTAATGGCCTTCATGGCCTGTCTCCATCTTACCTTTTTAGCCTGACTATTCATTACTCTTTCTTACACACTATAGCCCAGCTAAGCTGATCTTTTTTATACTGATCTCACACATCTTTCCCTATGTTTATAATAGTCATCCCCCATGCCTGAGAAGTACTCTCTCCTCATCACCTCTTCCTCCTTTAAGACAGCTGAAGCACAACCTTTCCTGACCAACCCTGGCCCCTGCTCTTAATACATTGCCCCCTCCCAAATTTGATTGGCCATTTTTAGAAATATACTTATCCCATATGTCTCCGCTTACTAGATTGGAAACTCCTTAAAGTCAGGGACTTTAACTTTTGGCACACAGTATGTGCCTAATAAATACTTCTTGATTCCCTCATCTTTAATCTCTACAATGGCTCTTCTCCTCATTGTCTATAACAGAGCCAGTAGGGCTAGACCCAGATTAAAATACAACTGGAAACTGGTTAACAAAATACATAAAAATACAACATAGATAATGTTCATTTGTGTTTTTTTTTCTGAGTCAATATACAGCCCAAAGGGATACATTTCTATTTGAGTTTGACACCACCAGCCTACATGGATGTCCAGGTCCCCCTCATTGTTAAACTATGACATAAACCACAAGGTATTTTAAAACTGTGGTCCTCTATCTCCTACAACCTCTGCCTCCTGCCTGTCCCTCAATTTCCTGCCCTGGGTCCCTACGCTTCAGATTAAGAAGACTTCATCAGTCCTAGCCTAAGCTAGACCCCCACTTTTCTGTTCCCCGGGCATTTTTATGGCCCATGTGTGTAGCTTATCTATCCACCTTTTATAGTTCTGGGAATAATAAGCGAATTAACACTACTGTTCCAGGAAAGAACATGTCAATCATTTCAGACTCCCAACCCTGTGACTTCTCCAAGTAAAACCTGCAGCCCTCAACCACCATTCTCCAACATCTGCTGCCTTCCCCTTTTAGGATGTAATCTTTTTGAGGACAAGGATTCTCTTGCCTTTTTCATTTGTAATCCCAAGCCTTACCCTAGTACCTGGCACTTACAACTGCCTTTCCACTTTTTCACTTATCTCTACTTCCATTCCTAGTCCACTTTGGAGAACTAGCCACACTTCCTGCCTCCCCTCCCATCTCCACCCTTTGCAATCTGATTTCAGCCCTTACCCTTCTTCAACAGGGTACAAAGGATCTTTTAACTGCTTTTCTCAGTCCTCATCATGCTCTCTGACCTCTCTGCAGCTTGAAAAGACAGGTTGACTACCCCCTCCTCCTCTGTGCACTTTCCTTTGGTTCCCATGACCCTGTTTTTCCTGGTTCTCATACCTCCATGACCACCGTTTATCTGTCTCAGATGTTGGAGATTTTTCTTGCCCCCTAAGTATAGACATTTCTCAGAACTCTGTCACAGTCCTTCTCCTCTCTCTCTATTCTCATCTGTTTCCATGGGTTCTATGACCTTTGGGCAGATAATTCCTCAATCTGCCTGTATGGCCAGTTTTCATCTCTCTCCTGAATTCAGTCTATCACTGTCAACAACTCACTGGACAGCTCCACACAAATATCCTGTCAAAATCATGATCCCTTAATGGGCTTAGGATGGAATTCATATGCTTTTCTCATAAGCTTGCTCCTCCAATCTTTCCTGTCTGTCCCTTGGACACCATATCTTCCCATATGTCTACTTGCAACTTCAGTTCTAGACTTAAACAACAACTTCACTGGGCCAAGAGTTCTTAATGTAGGGTCTATGAATGTTCAAAATTTTTTTGGATAATTAATTTGAACATAATTGGTCTCCTTTATAAGCTATGTATTGTAGACATTACTCTGTGAACAGGTACATACACTTCCCTAATTTGTCAAAGGGGCAGGACATAGAAAAGGATGAAAAGGGGGCCTTGCAGTCCCAGACCTTAAACTATATTACAAAGCAGCAGTCATCAAAACAATTTGGTACTGGCTAAGAGACAGAAAGGAAGATCAGTGGAATAGACTGGGGGAAAGCGACATCAGCAAGACAGTATACGATAAACCCAAAGATCCCAGGTTTTGGGACAAAAATCCACTATTCGATAAAAACTGCTGGGAAAATTGGAAGACAGTGTGGGAGAGACTAGGAATAGAGCAACACCTCACACCCTACACCAAGATAAATTCAAAATGGGTGAGTGACTTAAACATAAAGAAGGAAACCATAAGTAAATTGGGTAAACACAGAATAGTATACATGTCAGACCTTTGGGAGGGGAAAGACTTTAAAACCAAGCAAGACATAGAAAGAATCACAAAATGTAAAATAAATAATTTCGACTACATCAAATTAAAAAGCTTTTGTACAAACAAAACCAATGTAACTAAAATCAGAAGGGAAACAACAAATTGGGAAAAAATCTTCATAGAAACCTCTGACAAAGGTTTAATTACTCAAATTTATAAAGAGCTAAATCAATTGTACAAAAAATCAAGCCATTCCCCAGTTGATAAATGGGCAAGGGACATGGATAGGCAGTTCTCAGATAAAGAAATCAAAACTATTAATAAGCACATGAAGAAGTGCTCTAAATCTCTTATAATCAGAGAGATGCAAATCAAAACAACCCTGAGGTATCACCTCACACCTAGCAGATTGGCTAACATGACAGCAAAGGAAAGTAATAAATGCTAGAAGGGATGTAGCAAAGTAGGGACATTAATTCATTGCTGGTGGAGTTGTGAACTGATCCAACCATTCTGGAGGGCAATTTGGAACTATGCCCAAAGGGCGATAAAAGAATGTCTACCCTTTGATCCAACCATAGCACTGCTGAGTCTGTACCCCAAAGAGATAATGGGGAAAAAGACTTGTACAAGAATATTCATAGCTGCGCTCTTTGTGGTGGCAAAAATTGGAAAACGAGGGGATGCCCATCAATTGGGGAATGGCTGAACAAATTGTGGTATATGTTGGTGATGGAATACTATTGTACAAAAAGGAATAATAAAGTGGAGGAATTCCATGGAAACTGGAATGACCTCCAGGAAGTGATGCAGAGCGAGAGGAGCAGAACCAGGAGAACATTGTACACAGAGACTGATACACTGTGGTACAATCGAACGTAATGGACTTCTCCATTAGTGGCGGTGTAATGTCCCTGAACAATTTGCAGGGATCTAGGAGAAAAAACACTATCCATAAGCAGAGGACAAACTGTGGGAGTAGAAACACCAAGGAAAAGCAACTGCCTGACTACAGCGGTTGAGGGGACATGACAGAGGAGAGACTCTAAACGAACACTCTAATGCAAATATTAACAACATGGCAATGGGTTAAAATCAAGAACACATGTGATACCCAGTGATAAAATCACGCGTCGGCTATGGAAAAGAAAATGATCTTTGTCTTTAATGAATAATGCTTGGAAATGATCAAATAAAATATTATAAAATTAAAAAAAAAGAAAAGGATGAAAATCCAAGATCTAGACTCCTTCTCCCATATCCAACCAACTGCCAAGTCTTGTTGATTCTACATCTCTAGCAACTGTCTCCTTTACATTTAAATGGCCTTCATTCTAGTTCAGGTGCTCATCTACTCTTGCCTGAACTCTTGGAACAGCCTCCCTCCTTAGTCCACCTGCTTCCAGTCTCCCCTCCAATTAATCTATCCCATGGCTGCCAAAATAATCTTCCTAGGAACATAAATATGACCTTGTTATTCCCCTGCTCAAAAAGCTTCAGTGGTTCCCTATTACCTCTAGGGAATACAAATTCAATGTGACACTGAAAGCCTGCATTTGACATCTTATGATCCTACTTGGAGCATTTACACAAGCTATCTTCTGTGCCTAGAATGTATATGCTCTTCATCTCTACCTCTTTAATATTATTTTTTTAATTTTGAATTTCACAGACACCTCAAAGTAAATATTTCTATGTTCACAGTAGAACAGAAAGAGAATTATATGTGAAACCACAAATTCCTATTACTTACAACTTGCTTTTTAAAAAAGCATACAATAAATTCAGTACGTGACTTTGAAAGTTTCCATGCTTATCTGCTTCCTTTTGAACTGTCCTGTGAATCTTAAAAATGCCTGAATAAACCTCTTTTCTTCTCTTCTTTTTTTGGCAGCACTTTTGCTGACTCCTATCTCCCCACTCCCTAATGGAAAAAAGGGGGGACACAATCTTTGTAACAAATAAGCATAGTCAGGAAAAACATTAATGGCTCATGGGTAGGACAAGGTAATATAATAAAAAGGACAATCCTACCCAAATTAATTTAATGCCATACTATCAAACTACCAAGAAACTTTTATACAATTAGAAAAAAATTATAGCAAAGTTTATTTGTAAGGACAAAAGATCAAGAATATCAAGGGAACTAATGAAAAACAATGTGATGGATGGGGGCCTAGCAGTCCCAGATCTCAAACTATATTACAAAACAGTGGTCATGAAAACAATATGGTACTGGCTAAGAGACAGAAGGGAGGATCAATGGAATAGAATTGGAGTTAAATGTCCTCAGCAAGATAGTATACAATAAACCCAAAGACCTCAGCTTTTGGGGGAAAAACCCACTATTTGTCAAAAACTGCTGGGAAAATTAGAAAACATTATAGGAGAGATTAGGTTTAGATCAACATCTCATACCCTACATTCAGAATGGGTAAATGACTTAAATGTAAAGAAGGAAACTATAAGTAAATTAGGTGAACATAGAATAGTATACCTGTCAGATCTATGGAAAAAGAAAGAATTTAAGACCAAGCAAGAGACATAGAATATCACAAAATGTAAAATGAATAATTTTATTACATTAAATTAAAAAGGTTTTGTACAAACAAAACCAATGCAACCAAAATTAGAAGGGGAGCAATAAATTGGGGAAAAGTCTTTAAAACAAAAACCCCTGACAAAGGTCTAATTTCTCAAATCTATAAAGAGCTAAATCAATTGTACAAAAAATCAAGCCATTCCCCAATTGATAAGTGACATGAATAGGCAGTTTTCAGATAAAGAAATCAATACTATCAACAAGCACATGAAAAAGTGTTCTAAGTCTCTCATAATTAGAGAAATGCAAATCAAAACAACTCTGAGGGTACTACCTCACACGTAGCACATTGGCCAATATGACAGCAAAGGAAAGTAATAAATGTTGGAGGGGATGTGGCAAAATTGGGACACTAATGCATTGCTGGTGAAGTGGTGAATTGATCCAACCACTCTGGAAGGCAATTTGGAACTATGCCCAAAAGGCAATAAAAGACTGCTGATCCAGCCATACCACTGCTGGGTTTCTACTCCAAAGAGATAATAAAGAAAAATACTCATACAAAGTGCTCTTTGTGGTGGCAAAAAATTGGGAAATGATGAGGGGGTCCCTCAATTGGGGAATGGCTAAACAAATTGTCATATCTAATGGTGATAGAATGCTATTGTGCTGAAAGGAATACTGAACTGGAGGATTTCTATGTGAACTGGAAAGACCTCCAAGAATGGATGCAGAGCAAAAGGAGCAGAACCAGGAGAACATTATACACAGAGACTGATACACTGTGACACAATTGAACATGATGGACTTTTCTACTAGCAGCAATGCAAAGACTCAGGACAATTCTGAGGGACTTCATGAGAAAGAATGCTATCCACATCCAGAGAAAGAACTGTGGGAGTAGAAATGGAAGAAAAACATTTGCTTGATCACATGGTTCAATGGGGATATAATTGGGGATGTTGACTTTAATTGATCCCTCTATTGCAAATATTAATAATATGGAAATGGGTTTTGAACAATGATACATGTAAAACCCAGTGGAATTGCTCATTGGCTCCAGGACAGGGAAGGGAGGAAAGAAGGAAAAGAACATGAATCATGTAACCATGGAAAAATAGTATTAATTAATTAATTAAATTTTTAAAAAAGAACTACAAAAAGCCCCTAAGTAACAAGTCAAATAAAACAAACCCATATATTTGCTTCATCCAAAAATACATGTCCCTGAATAGGCAATTTTCAGATAAAGAAATCAAAACTATTAATAAGCACATGAAAAAAGTGTTCTAAAATTCTTATAATCAGAGAAATGCAAATCAAAACAACTCTGAGGTATCACCTCATACCTAGCAGATTGGCTAACATGACAGCAAAGGAAAGTAATAAATGTAGGGAATGTGGCAAAATTGGGACATAAATACATTGCTGGTGGAGTTGTGAATTGATCCAATTTGGAACTATGGACAAAGGGCGCTAAAAGGCTGTCTGCCCTTTGATTCAGCCATAGTACTGCTGGGTTTATACTCTAAAGAGATCATAAGGAAAGAGACTTGTACAAAAATATTTATAGCCACAATCTTTGTGGTGGCAAAAAAAATGGAAAATGAGGGGATGCCCTTCAATTGGGGAATGGCTGAACAAATTGTGGTATATGTTGGTGATGGAATACTATTGTGCTCAAAGGAATAATAAAGTGGAGGAATTCCATGGGAACTGGAACAACCTCCAGGAAGTGAGGCAGAGTGAAATGAGCAGAACCAGAAGAACATTATACACAGAGACTGATACACTGTGGTACAATCGAATGTAATGGACTTCTCTACTAGCAGCAATGCAATGATCCAGGACATTTCTGAAGGACTTATAAGAAAGAACACTATCCACATTCAGAGGAAGAACTGTGGGAATAGAAACACAGAAGAAAAACAACTACTTGGTCACATGGGTTGATGGGGATGTGACTGGGGATGTAAACTCTAAACAATCACCCTAGTGAAAATATCAATAATAAGGAAATAGGTCTTGACCAATGACACATATAAAACCCAGTGGAATTATGCATTGGCTATGGGAGGGTGTGGGTGGAGGAGAGAACATGAATCTTGTAACCATGGAAAAATATTCTAAATTAATTAATTAAATAAAATTTGCCAAATAGGAAAAAAGTACATGTCCCATCCTGCCTTTTGAATTCATCATCCCACTGTTAAGAGCTGGAATACATCCTTCATTATGGGCCCTCTGGAATCCATTGTGATCAGATCTTTACACTATTGTCTTCACTGTATACATTGTTGACCTGGTTCTTCCCACTTCACTTTGTATCAGTTCATACAAGTCTTCCCAGGTTCCTCTGAAACTGACCTTTTTAGTAATTTCTTTTTTTAGAAACCCTTACCTTCCATCTCTGAATCAATACTGTGTATTGGCTTCAAGGCAGAAGAGTGGTAAGGACTAGGCAATGGGGGTTAAGTGACTTGCCCAGGGTCACACAGCTAGGAAGTGTCGGGGGCCACATTTGAACCTAGGACTTCCCATCTCTAGGCCTGGCTCTCAGTCCACTGAGCCACCCAGCTTCCCCCTTAGTCATTTCTTATGGAGCAGGCAGTCGATAAACATTAAGCCCCCACTAGGAGTCAAGCACTGGGAATACAAAGAAAGACAAAAACAGCCCCTGCTCTCAAGGAGCTCCCAGTCTAAAGCAACATACAAACAACTCCATACAAACAAGGTGTAAATAATCAACCGAGGAAGGCTCTAGAATCCAAGTCATCTCTCTATTTTAGGACTCAGCTCTAGTGTTACTACCTCCAAGAATTCCTCCCTGATCTCTTAGCTCCATGTGGTTAGTGCACTTTCTCGTCAAGTTACCTTGTGCTTCTTTATCTCCACCCATATTCTATCTCCTGCAATACATAACTTGGTTTCTTTGAAACCCCAGGGCCTCACACTTTGCCCTGCATGTGGTCAGCATTTAATAAATGTCTTCATTATAGGGGTTCCTCTCCTTTCAGGCAAAGTCAGATAATGAGATCAGTCCAGAGAGAGGGTACTAGCAGTGGAAGAAGTGAATTGAATCCTGAGTTGAGTCAGTAGAAGAGAAAGAGGCAAAGGGAGTACAGTTTGCCTATGCCAATAGAGCAACACCAGTTAAGAGTTTGGAAAGCAGAATCCATGGCAAAAGACTGCTTTCATGAAGAACGTCTGAAGAGTCGAAATGACTTGGCCAGATAGCTATTCTTTGTATTTAGAGAGAAAGGAAGAAGAGATGAATTTGAATTGTGGAAGAGGCTCTCGGAACAGAAGTCAAGAAGAAATCCATTTTAACATCTAATACCATTTCCCAGCCTCTCTAATGTACCCATCCTACCTTCTTGTTTACTATAGCTATCTGTATCTGTCTTATCTTCCTACTAGACTGTAAGGTCCATGAGAGCAAGGACAATGTCTTCCCTGAGAGAGAATAGAGGGGTCAAGGGAGGGGAGGAGTTTGAAGAGTGGGTTTTTAAGGGAAGGCAGAGGGAGAGGTGAAAAGCCAGTAGAGTATGATTGGGATTTTGGAGTTCTTGAACATGGAAGTGATACATTTGTGGATGGTGGCAAGATCAAGGGTATGACCATCTTTGTGTAGAGCTGAAGAGGGATGGAAGAGGAGGTCATGGGAAGTAGGCTGAGGAACTGGGTAGTTAGGGTACTTGAGAAAAGTCAATATGTATGTTCAAGTCCCCTCGTATGAGGGCTGGAGTTGGAGAAGAGAGAAAAATGGTGACCTATGAACCAAACTCATTGAGGGGAAGTGGCTTGCTCAGTATCACCCAGGTAGTAAGTGGCAGAACTAGGATTTCAACCCAAGTCTTCTGTCTTTGATACAGCAGACAACCCAGGTCCTTGAGAGCCTCATCCAGTTCTTACTGGAGCCAGTACATTCTCATTGTAAGCTATTATATAGTGATCAGACTGCTTGTCTGAAGACATGCCTGGCTAAGTTTGGAAAGAATCATGGCCATATTGACCACACAAGATGGTGAATATTTCAGCCACAACAACTCTGTTGTAGAGGGGTTGCAATTTATATTGGTGGAGGATATGTCCACACTGATCAATTCAATTAAAGAAGCATTGATTATGCACTGGAGAAGGCACTGGGGATAAAGATCAATCAACAAACATTTATCAACTTCCTGGTACAGCATGTGCCCTCTGCAAGGCACTGGGGGTACCAGGCAAAAATGAGTCAGACCATACCCTCAAGGAGCTTAGCAGGGATTTTTGAAGGACAGTGAAGGCAACAGGCAGGCAAATGTGGAGTTGCTATTATTCTTGACACAAAATCATAGCCTAGTAGGTTTTTTCCTGGTTCCGTTTAAAATGCCATATCATTTCAAAGAGCGTTAGACTGGAAGTCAGGAGATCTGATTCTACCAGTAACTTGCTGTGTGGCCTTGGGCAAATTGCTCTCTCTAGCCTCACACTCCACAGAAGGCACATTTTTGTCACTGACTTCAGCTGAGCAAACACCGAGTGCCTACTATATACTAGGATAGGGCTCTAACGATTGGAGCTGGTTGCCTGGTGATTAAATGCCATTTCAAAGAGGAATGGGCTGCTGTAAGAGGTTACACTATTCACCATCCCTGGAGGTCTTCAAATGGAAACTGGATGAGCCTTTGTCAGTGATATCTCAGAAGGAATACCTCTGTAGGTAGGGTTTGAATCCAGTGAGTATGGAAGTCCCATCAGACTCTGGGGCCCCAAGAGAATCATCTAATCTGTTTCTCCTTTTGTAAAGTATGGGGACGTACTGTGTAATTAGAGAGCATCTATTCCCTATTTACAAAGGGGGAAACTGAGGCCCAGAGAGGGGAAGTGATTTCCTCAACATCTAACAGATAGTAAATGGCAGAACCTCTCTCTCTCCAGATTCAGGGCTGCTCCCACTACTCCTCATTTCTGGATGAGGTGATTTCTGAAGTTGCTGCCAGCTCTAGCATTCCAGAATTCCTAATGGCACAGGAAAGAAGGGAAGGGAAGGGAAGGGAAGGGAAGGGAAGGGAAGGGAAGGGAAGGGAAGGGAAAGGAAGGGAAGGGAAGGGAAGGAAAGGAAAGGAAAGGAAAGGAAAGGAAAGGAAAGGAAAGGAAAGGAAAGGAAAGGAAAGGAAAGGAAAGGAAAGGAAAGGAAAGGAAAGGAAAGGAAAGGAAAAAGGAAAGGAAAGGAAAGGAAAGGAAAAAGGAAAGGAAAAAGGAAAGGAAAGGAAAGGAAAGGAAAGGAAAGGAAAGGAAAGGAAAGGAAAGGAAAGGAAAGGAAAGGAAAGGAAAGGAAAAAGGAAAGGAAAGGAAAGGAAAGGAAAGGAAAGGAAAGGAAAGGAAAGGAAAGGAAAGGAAAGGAAAGGAAAGGAAAGGAAAGGAAAGGAAAGGAAAGGAAAGGAAAGGAAAGGAAAGGAAAGGAAAGGAAAGGAAAGGAAAGGAAAGGAGAGCCTGCATGAATCTATCAAGCTCTGTACTCAATAAACTCAATACATTTGCAAACCGAAGGTCATGGCTCAAAGCAGCCACAGAGGGCAAAGAGGACGGACATCTATTCATGGTGACTGCCTTCGTGGTTGATGCCAGTTGCCCAAGCAAAATTGGTTCTATGGCATTTGACATCGATCACAGAAACAATGCACAGGCCAGCAGTGCTGCAGCATAGCAGTCTGATGTTGGCACCATTCCATTTGAACAAAAATGTCTGTCCATTTGTCAGTTGAAGAAGATGGAAATGATCTGTCTTTTATTTCATTTTTATTGGGTTTTGTATACCAAAAAGGGAGGGGAGAAAGAAACACTGACAGCCTTCATTTCCCCTCACTACCAAATAGAATCTTTTTTTCAGTAAAATTCTCAAGGTAAACCTCCAAATCAGTCTTTCCAAAATGACTTTCCAGAAAGCTTTCCCTAGGCCATTTAAAATAGGTTTTTCCTATCATGCCACATTGATGGATGGGGCCTTCAATGTTTGTTGAGCAAAGACCAACTGTATTAACTATACAGTGGTTTGCTATTTCTAGGAGTGGGGGAATAAACAAACAAATCAAGATAAAACTGAGATTCAAAGTAACAAATTGCATTTGAAAAGCTTTCATCATTGGGAAACATAATTGCTCAAGTTGGGAACTAGAAGTTTCTTCTTTTTGGAGTTAGCACAGCTTTACTTAATCAGCAACTCAGAACGGAGAGGCAGTGTGGGATAGTGGTTAGAGAGATGGAGTCACACGGCTTTGTTTGGGTCCAGCCTCTGCTAGACATGAGCAGTGTGACCCTAGGTAAGGCACTTCACTACTCAGTGTTCTCAGCAATTTTAAAGAGCACAAGTTGCAAGAGTAGATGCTGATGGCACTGGTAAAAGGGGAGCTTCCTTGACAAGAGGTCTCACACTGTGAAATCACAGGTCTGAATCAAAAGGCAAAAAAAGGACTTGGCAATCTGAAAGGAACCTCAGAAGATCCTATAATCAACCCCCTATTGTTCAGATAGAGAATGAAGCCCCAGGTGGCTAGATGATACAGTGGATAGAGCACCTGGCCTGGAGCCAGGAAGACTTGAATTCAAATCTGGCCTCAGACAGTTACTAGCTGTGTGACCTTGGGCAAGTCACTTTACCTTGGCCTGCCTCAGTTTCTCCATCTGTAAAGTGGGGATAAGGGTTGTGAGAATCAAATGAGATCATAATTATAAAGTGCTCAGCTTAGTGCCCGGCACATAGTAGGTGCTTAATAAATAAACGTTCGTTTATTCTCTTCCCCTTTCAGTGTCAGGACCAAGATTTAGCTCCAGGTCTACTGAGCCCAAATCTAATAAATTCTCTTTCCACTGTGTCCTATGTTTATTTTTCCAATTAACAGTAAAGTAAAAGCCATTTTGTTTGGGGATTTAAGAATTTTACAACACTGCTGGAGATAAGGGAGACACTCTAGGTTTTGCAAAATTAGGTTCAGGTAATCCTTGCTCTAAATTCCCTTGAGTAATCACTAAACTCCATCACCCCAGGTAGAGGCACAAAGAGATTATGGTTTGCTCTGGGGCGCAAAGTAAATGCATAGCATAGTCCAGAATCCAAAGGCTGTTGGCTCCAACATTTCTCTTTCCCAGAGTGAAGAATGAGGAGGTGTCATTGAATCTGATTTGGAAGACTGCAGAGGTCATCTAATACAAGCCCTGCCAAATACAGGAATCCCTTAATAACAACTCACAAGCCTGAGAGGTCAGTAGTGAGAGTATTATTAAGTGATTTGCTAAAGTTTCCTGATTCCAGGCCCAGAGGGCTGTCTACCATGTGGTGCCACCAGCCTCCTAAAAGATCCCCAGGCACATGTCCAGCCTTTGCTCAAATGTCTAGCTAGTGAAAAGTTGCTACCTTACTAGGCTGCCCATTCCATTTTTGTACAAATTTAATAACTTGTTTATATAGAACTTGGAGGTTTGCAAAGCGCTTTTGAATATGCTCTTATTGTGGTAGCAAAGAATTGAAAACCAATGGGGTGCCCATCAATTGGAGAATGGCTGAACAAAGTATGGTATAGGAAAGGGGTGGAATGCTTTGTATTGGGAAGAAATGATGAAGGAATTGGTTTCAGAGAAACCTGGGAAGACTTATATGAACCCATGCAGAGTGAAGTGAACAGAACCAGGAGAAAAATGTGGGCAATCACAACATAGTCGAGACAGACTCTGGAACTTTGATCAACACGATGGAACCAGCCACAATTCCAGAAGATTTGTGATGAAGCAGGTTACCCACCTCTCAACAGAAAGGTGATAGACTCAAGAGTGCAGATTGAAGCATTTTTGGACATGACCAATGAGAGAATTTGTTTTGCTTGACTATATGTGTTTTGCAACAAGTTTTGTTTTTCTCGCTTTCTCATTGGGAAGCAGAGGTGGGAACGGGGGGAGAAAGATGAGAGGGAGAGAATTTAGACCCGAAAATAAAACTGATTTTCTTAAAAGTACTTTGTACACATTGTCTTATTTGAGACTCCCAACAACTCTGTGAAATAGGTTCTGTGAGAAGTTAAGTGACTCAGGCATACTTACCCAGCCAAAAAGGGTCAGAGATGGACTGAAATCCAGACCTTCCTAAATCCAAGTCTAACACTGTACTTACTAGGCCATTCTGCTTCCTTGTTAGAAAGTTGTGATATTGAGCTAAAACTGACTTGTTTGTACTTCTCCATTCATTTTAGTTCTGCCTTCTGGAGCCATGCATAATTAGAATAATACTGTTACACGGGGTCCTTTCAAATATTCAAAAGCAGCTCTTGTGTCCTTCCTACTCCTACTTCCCACCCCAAGTTTTCTCTTCTCTAAACTAACTTTAATATGATGGGGCTTTGAGCCCACCATTTTGGTAGCCCTCTTCTTGACATGCTCTAGCTTTTCAATAACTGTTCTAAGATATACTATCCAAAACTTAATAGAATTGACTGAATTAAAACACAGAGATGGCAATTCATGAAATCCAAGAGTTGCAAGGGGCTTTAAGAGGCACCTTGTCTAACTTCCCACCCAATGCAGAAAGTCCATCTCTAGCATCCTGGACAAATGCCTCTTCATCCTCCTGAGGCTCACTGGTTCTTCCATCCTTTGTCCTTGGAACCTCGGGTGAGATGAGATTCAATGTGACATCTGTTTTGACCTAAATCAACTAACTGCTCAGTTTAGACTCTGTTTACTCTGTGTACTGTTTCAAATTAAACAATGTCTCCTCATTATGTGATATCATAAACTGATAAAAAAAAAAACAGAAAACCCCACTTTCCTCATTCCCGAAAGCTCCTAACCTGGTTGACTTGTCGGGGTACATTTTATGCATTCTTGATAGCTGGTTTACAGGAAACGCCTTGTTCAGACCCACCTAGAGGGGTAGAAAGCCGGTAAAGGGAGTCTGCACAAAACCTACTGTCGCCCACTTTGGCCGACGTAGCAGTTTTTCCAAGCCAACTCCAAGATTGCTAGATACCGCCCCATGCTGCCCATCCCCAAGGATCTTGTTGCGGCAGTGAATTAAGGTAGGAGAATCTGGGCCCTGGCCACAGGGAGGGCGCTTTGGACCACACAGCTGCCCACCATATGGTCCCCTGTCAGAATGACAATGGCTAGAAAAGGCAGTTCATGATATCAAGTGGTCGATTAATGACCCAGCTGAGGATATGCGGGGCTTCCCTTCCAAGGAATACTCAAGTCTTTACAGAAAAATATTGCAGAAAACCAATCGTGCACAAATACATACACTGTCCAAGCTGGAAGGGATCTCTGGTTGGAAGGGGCCATCTGGTCCAATCAGTACCTGAACAAAAATCCCCTCTCCAAACAGCTTCATATATGGTCTCTCTCCAAGGTCCCTTCCAATTCAAACAAATCTAAAGCCAACCTCCTCATCTGACAGAAGGAAAAACCATGATAAAGCAGTTTGCCTGAGGTCACTCAGAGCAGGAAGGTCTGAGCCGGGACCTAAATCCTGTCTCTTGTCTGACTGCAAGTCCAGTGGTCTTAACAAGGTTGTCACAGAATGGGTTTAAAATTCCAAAGCTCTACTGAGATGTTTGAGTAAGTGAGACATCCATCGAACCGAGTCTTCTAAGTAGCCTATTTGGAGGGTTGTGAATTTTGCACTCTGTGTTTATCATGGGTCCCTCATAAATGTTCCCTGGGTCATTCAACTGCCATTCATTCAGCTGACATTAAGTGTCTACCAATGCAAGGCAAGGAGCTCTATCTACTGTTACCTATATGATTCATTCAACAAGCATTCAGTAAGCACTGACTGCATGCAGAGCGGTGTGTTCCACACTGTGAGAGATGCCAAATTAGGAAAAGATCACTGCCCTCGTGGAGCTCACAGTTCTACAAAATGAACTGGATGTGTAGAATAGGCCTTTGTTAGAATATCTTGGGGATGGGAAGAGAGGAGGGATGACCTCCAAGAGATCTGCTTGGGCCTCACAGTGGTTCTTGGGTAGTTCCGCTAGGTCAGAAGGGCCCTCAGATTTGTTGCCTTACTCTCTAGTTTTGTCTCTTTCCTGTTCTAGACTCGAAACCTTCCTCCTCCTTTTCCATTGATCCATTCCCACATAATTATTTGATGGAGAATTCATTTTATAGGAGCTAATCACAGAAGGTTAGAGCTGAAAGAGACTTTAGAAATCATCTTGTTGGCCTTGTTCATTTTTCTCAGGACCAAACAGAGAGAGGGGAAATGTCTTAGCCAAGGTCACTTGGCTAGTGAGTAGCAGAGCCCAGATCATTCTCCAAGGACAGTGTATTCTCCCTCTATCACAGTGCCTTTCAAGATAGTGTTTCTAGCCTCCCCCATGATAGGAAGAGATATAGTTACAAATTACCACACTGCATTCTCTACTTACCGTCCTTTTAAACTCATTCCATTCCTGGAAGTCCACTACTCCCAAAGTAACATTTTGAAGATAATGAGAACCTGTGACAGATGGCCATGCCTGGGTCATCTCTTCTAGGGCCATGGCCCGTTTTTCCCTTTCTTCTGGACCTGCTGAGGATTTGTTCTCCAAACCTTTTGTGGGACATGGAGACCCAATGTTCCTTAAGGACTTCTCAGTTTGCCAAGGCCTGAGCCCATTAACTCATGCATTGGGGAGAAGGGGATGCTGAAAGCTTTGCCATCTCTAACTTAGTCTTTGCCTGTCAATAATGCCCTGCCATCTAGCAGAGCCAGGAGAGAGGATGTACTTACCAAATATTTATGTTACAGTTACAGACATCAAGAGAACAGGTCGTAGGAGCTAGAAAGAGGACACTCAGGAAAACAAGGTAAGCTCAGTTGCTGGGGATAAAAATTCTGGGAATTCATTTCAATGCAACAACCATTAGGCATTGATTCTGAGCCCAGGCTTGTGCTAATCACTGGGAACTCAAAGGCAAGAGCCAAACTGTCCCTGTCCTCAGGAGCTTACTTAAGCAGGATATAACATATAAACAGGTGAGTACAGGCAAGAACCCTGGAGAAGGAAGAGGGCATTTCTAAAAAATCTTAGGGGGCAGCTGGGTAGCTCAGTGTATTGAAAGCGAGGCCCAGAGATGGGAGGTCTTGGGTTCAAATCTGACCTCAGACACTTCCTAGCTGTGTGACCCTGGGCAAGTCACCTACCTCCCACTGCCTAACCCTTATATTTTTTTGCCTTGGAACTAGTACACAGTAGTGATTCTAAGATGGAAGATAAGGGTTAAAAAAATCTGTTTATTGTTCAAAAGGTCCTTTCCCCTTTTAGGGCTGTGAAAATCCAGAGTTAAAATGTGAGGTTTAAGGTTTCTTTCTGGAGAGCTGACTCATTCTACCTGGGTTCCATTGCTAGGCATAATGCAAAGCTATAGTGGAAAGATGATGACTGGATTTGGAGTCAGAAGACCTGGGTTCTAGTCTCATCTCTTCCAAGTGCTGCCCTGTGTAACTTCTGGCAAATACCTTCCTCTCTCTGGGCCTCTGGTGCTTAGATGCCCTTTCAGGTTCCTTCTAGTCCTTTGATCCTAGGGTGTGGTGAGAAGGGTGGGATCCAAGGTGGAGTCTAAGAAAGCAGCCCATTCTGATTCAGGTCTCTATCACCTGGGAAAGCAGTGCTTATCTGGGAAATCACAATCCTCCAATGAGGCCTTGTTTGATTATCTACAGAATCACTGGAGGGCTCCTGCTCACTCCAGCTGCCCTCAGAGCTCTTCGTCCATCCACCCAGTCCTAAAAAGATGCTCCTCCGGAAGACACGGTATTCCTGGTAGATATTTCTGGACTGTCTTACACTCCATTACTTGGCCTCCGGGTACCTTGAACCCTCCCTTTCCTGCCTAAGGACAGCCAGCTGCTTTCTACTCCTTCCTAAGGCATTGCATTGTTTTCCTTGTGTCAAAGCCTACAGATTCAGTTCCTTTTGCTCCACAGATTTTCATCAGAGCCATTACTAGGAATTTGAGTGCTATGGCCAGCTTGCTGGGGGGGGAGGGGGGAGAGAGACCAGAGATAGCTAGATCTTAGACCTTGGGACATAAGGCCCAGTGGAGGGAAAGAACCAGAGAAATGGCCCAAGGGAGGGTGGGGACCCAAGGACAGGGAATCTAGACCCAAGGGCAACTCCCTTCTCTGCTCCGCCCCCCCAGGTGGGCTGAGCCACTGCTGCTGGAGAAGCTGCCAGTAGAGGGGAAAGGGCAGTGCTAGGCTGAAGACCTTGGGATCTCACTTCTAGCCTGTTCGCCAGCCCCAACATCTTCCTGGGAGTCCACCCCCAATTTCAATAGTACAGTCCACCATCCCCTCTGGAAGAGGTAGAGAGGGAGGTGGCAGCTGGTGAGTATGGTACTGGGAAAGGCATGCCGCAAGGCTCGAACCCTGGGAGCATTCAGGGTCTAGGGAGGGCACATGGCTTAAGGCCAATGGGCCAATGGGTCAACAACAGGCCAATGGACCACTTCAGGGAAGCAGTGCACTCCAAAGTTGTCTGCCACTGGCAAGAGCCCCCACTCTAGTTTTGGTTCTGCTTTTCCATTCTGGCCTGGCCATTCTTGGAGTGTCTTCCTGGGGGCCTGGAGCACCAGCTCTCTCCTCATTGAGGCTAGCAACTCATTCCCTGGAGCTGGTTCCCACTAGGAGCCAGCCCAAGTTATTAGCACACTGACTTAGGTCCGAGTGGCTCAAGTGGGGCTCCCTAAGTGGATAATATACTTGTAAATAAATCTGCTTCTAGCTTCTACGCTGAGCTAGCTGTTCATTCTACCATAATCAAATAGAAAACTGGTTCTTGACATTTTCAATTTTGTTCCCAGGCATTGGTAATGTCAGCCAAGATGGATGAAAGGAAGAAAAGTTCCCTCCGGCTGACCAGGGACAAACAACAGCCTATAAAGACTGAATGGAGCTCCCGATATGTCCTCTTCACTTACTTCCAAGGGGACATTAACAGTGTGGTTGATGAGCACTTTTCCAGGGCCTTGCGGAATACTAAAAAGCCCAAAGACCTGAGTCCTAAAGAGCGCGGAGAGGCCACCAGCCCCAAGAGTGGTGAGTATGCCCATCCACCTGTCCAGCAGGCTGGGCAATCTAGGGGGTTCCTGCATGGGGGAATTAGCAATAGCTCTTCTCATAGCTCACCGTACCAGAGACCTAGCACCTACTGATTGCCTGACTGGCCCTAGCACCCACTCTGCTACAGTGGTTTTCACCAAGGCCTCCAGTTTTGGACTTGGGGTTCAAAGTTGACTAAGGTGAGATTCTTCTGCCAATGGGGCATAGCGGGGCCCCTTTTCTAACATATCCTTACTGCTGCCATCTTTCTGGTAAGAATTTTCCAGCCAAGTAATACAGTAATTTCCTGAGGCCAAATAGCTAAAAGGCTTCCTTCAGCATCAGGAAGAAATGTGTTCAAGTCCCACCTCTGACTGGTTCTGTCACCTTAGGCAAATCATTTAATCTCTAAATGCTTGAAACTATTTTTAAGACTATAAATTGCAGAGCAGTGGCAAGGTAGTTAGAGTGCCAGGCCTGGGTGTCAGGAAGATATGAGTTCAAATTCAGCTTCAGGCATGTACCATTTGTGTGACCCGTGGCAAGTCACATAACCTCTGGGGCCCTAGTTTCATCACTGGTAAACTGGAGATAACAATAGCTCCAACTTCCCAGGTGTTTGTGAGGATAAAATAAGAGATTTGTAAAGTGCCATCTAAATGTTAGCTATAATTATAGTTAGTATTGGTTGTATTAGTAGGAGAGTTAGGTGATTCAATGGATAGACTGCAGGCCCTGGAGTCAGGGGTTCTGAGTTCAAATCCAGTGCCTCAGTTTCTTCAATTGTAAAATGATCTGGAGGAGGAAATGGCAATCTACTCCAGTATCTTTGTCAAGAAAACCCCAAGTGGTTTCATGAAGAATGGGACATGATTGAAACAATTCAACAACAGTATTTGCATTAATAGAAGAACTTTCACTACTGGTGGTTTCCTATACCAAGTTTCAGACACAATACTACCAAGTGCTGCCACAACCAGATTATGGAATTGGGAAATATTTTAACAAAATCCATACAAATACAAGATATGGACATACTGAATATGAATATTATCATGATACAGCCAGCAAGGGTCTTTATGGCTCCTGTTCTATCTGAATTGGATACCACTACCCTAAACCAATGAAATTATCAGTCAGATAAAACAAAGCTCCTGGGCAAGTCTTTTGTGTAAACACACAAAAGGTTCTATGATGGAGGCTGGCTACTATAAAAGGATGAAGGGGGAATGGAAGAATCAGAAAGACCTGAGTTCAAATTTGGCCTCAGATGCTACTTATATGACCCTGGGCAAGTCACTTAAACTCTTTCTGACTCAGTTTCCTCATCAGTAAAATGTGGACAATAATAGCACCTACCTTAAAAAGTAAAAGCCCTAAGCATAGTGCCCAAAACATAGCAAGCACTATATAAATGTTTATTCCCTTTCCTTCCTTTGTATAGCATCTACTATGTGCCACACACTTCACTCAGGGCTTTTATAATTATGATCTCCTTTGATCCTCACAAAGAGAGACCTTGTAAGGTAGGATACAATCTACTATACCACTTCAGGCTGCCTCTGCAGTGTGAGCTGTGCTTTGTCATTCAGATAGGAAGGGTTTGATCCAAATAGGAAACAAGTAACTAGACTGGGAATAAGGCTTATGTTTGAACCATAAGATCTAAGAGGCAGACTGGGTATTGGGAAGTACATTGTGCTAAGAGTCAGAAGACCTGGGCTGAATGCCACTTACTAGCTTGTGTGACCTTGGGCAAGTCATTCAAACTCTATCGACATTGATTTCTTTATCTGTAAAATGAGAGGGTTGGGCCAGAATGGAGCATCCCAAACTGACCCCTTGGACTGCTTCGCCTCCTCCCCCTCCCCTAAATCCATCAGGCACTCCTTTGTTCAAAGGAGAGGCAATGTGGTCTTGCTGTGGTGTGGCACGCTGCCTGGCACATAGGGTTTTTTTTTGGTAAAGATATTTTATTTTACCAATTCCATGGAATAACAATTTTCCCCATAAGTTTTCTGAAGTTATATGATCCACAGAGTAAGTTTTGAATGAATGTTTTTTCTCTCCTTCAACCATTCATTCACGCTTTTAATTTATTCCCATCCTGCCTCCAGCACTCACTATCTCTGCAGCCATTGTCAAAGCATTTAATCTCTCTGAGCTTCTGTTTCTTCTGTAAAACGGAGAGAGTAATGCTCAAAGAAGTGTAAGTTAAGAATATGGAATCAGATGAATAGGTCTTTGGGAAGAAGAGCCAAGATGGAGAGAACAGAGAAGCAGCTCCAGATGGTGGGTAGAGAGAGCACTGGACCTGAATATAGATAGAGGTTTGAGCTTTAATTCGCCGTTTTGCCATGGGGCAAGATGCTTCAGTTCCCTCCCTCCTTGGAAACTCAGAGCAATTTCAGAGGTAAAATAAAGGGCTGTTTTTGATGGCCTCTAAGGTCCCTTTTGAAGGCAGTGAGGTGTCACAGTGGATGGAGCCCTGACCCTTAAGTGAGAAAAATTCATGTTCTGAATTCAAATGTGGCTTCAGACACTCGCTCACTGTGTGACCCTGGGCAAGTCGTTTAATCCAGGTTACCACATTTTCCTCATCTGTAAAAGGAGCTGGAGAAGGAAATAGTAAACCTCTCCAGTATCTCTCAAGAAAAACCCAAATGGGGTCACAAAGAATTGGACATGACTGAAAAATGACTGAACAACAACAGAAGGCCCTTCTGGATCTTAAGACTATTGTCCTCCATTATCTCTGAGCCTCTAAACTAGGGCTTCTTAACCTTTATTTATTTATTTGCATTATGAGCTCCTCCTGGCAGTCTAGAGAGTCCTATGGATCCCTTCTCAGAACCATGTTTCTCAGAGAATAGCAAAAAATATGGGATTGCCAAGGAAGCAATTATTTTGAAATATGGTTATCAAATTGCATATTTTAAAAAAATACCAAGTTCCTCGACTCTGGGTTCAGAACCCCTATTGCCCCAGGAGATTGTGTGTGAGAAACACCAGATGAGTAGCATAGAGGGGAGAAAATGAGATCACTGGAGGGACAGTGGCCAGGATGCTGCTGCCTGGAGGAGATGGAATACATCATTCCCATAGAGGTACCACCTCACTGCTCTGATCTAATACAAGCCAGGTATGGAAACCTGTGCCACATTTTCAAAGCTTGGGGTTTTATTAGTGATTTCCAGGCTCTTGGAGCTGGAGGAGGCCTTGGGGATCAGCTTAGTCTAGATTCCTCATTTTAAAGAGGAAGTAATTGTGCCCCAGGAAGAGTGACTTGACCAAGGTCACACAGAGGTTCAAGTCTAAGTCCCCAACCCTAAATTCTGAGATGGGTTCATCTTTCAGAAGCACCTATTGGAATGGGGTACTGTGTTAATGCCATGCAAAGGGACCTCTACAGTAGCTTACATCAAAAACATTGCTTAAGGAAAGAGATATGGCAACTCTGTCTTAAGAGTCAGTCTGTGGGCTAGGCTTTCAGCTTTGTGACCATTATTCAAATTTCAATCCTAGGCCTTGTCATCTTCAAAAAGTAGGCCTGGTGATAGCTATGTCTAGAGGCAAGAAGTTCTAGGTTCAGTTCTGGTCTCAGATGCTTCCTAGCTGTGTGACTGTGGACAGGTCATTTAACCCCTACTGCCTAGCCCTTACTGCTCTTCTGCCTTAGAACTATGTATTGACATAGCATTGATTCTAAGATGGAAGGTAAGGGTTTAAAAAAAGTAGGCCTGGGCATGGTACTGCCTACTAGTACTAGAATGTTAGGACTGGGTCTAGTTCAACCTACTCATTTTGCAGAAGAGAAGTGAAGTCCAGAAGTTCAGTAATAGCACATGGGTGTAGAGGTGCTTTTTAATACATCAACTCCTTCCATCCTCTCAACAACCCCAAGAGGAAGGGGTCATCATCCTTGTTTTACATGGAAGGAGATTGGAGAACATATCTAAGGGAAGTGGCAGAGTCCAGACAAGAGCCCAGGCCACTAGGTGGGGGCTCCTCAACTCTCACACTGGGCCAGGCTGCAGCAGGAAGGGGGCCAGTGTTGTATAGGGAACGAATGTAAGGGGGGAAGCAGAAAGTGGCCACCAATCTAGCCCAGCCTGTCCACTGTAAAAACTGGCTGGATTGCCTCTGGCTCCAGTATTAAGATTTAGTAAGCTCTCAGATCACTGATTCTCACCCTAATGTCCTCTCAGCACACACCCATGCGTGCACACAGGCCCATTTCCAATCCTGGCCATAGGACCTAGAGTAAGTCCCTGTCTGGATTCTTGGACTGTCAGTGATAACAGACCTTAGAGATTGTCCCAGCCAACCTTCCATGCTTTGGGGTGCCATAAATTCTGAATACAGTCTGATGTCATTGCTGTATCTATCTCATCTCACAAACTTTGCAAAACTTTCCTTTCTAGACAATCAACTGTCTCCAAATCAGTGGAGTTTCAACTCTCAGTGGACCAAGCCAGGGCCAGAATTGGCCAACTGCGATTTGAATATGTCTGTGGCCCAAGGCTCATCGCTGATGGTTGCAAACCCGCGTCCTCAGCTTGGAGATCTGTGGCATTTGTCTCCTGTAGTCAGTCCAAGCCTTGCTGAGCCTGGCTATCCTCCTTCCTCCTTCCCCAGTTTCCATCTAGCCCAGGGAAGTGAGCATGAGAAGAAATATGGTTCCCTTCTGAACCTTCTGCAGCAAGACAGGTGCTTTGTGTACTCTATGCCACCAGCCAGGAAGCAGTCTAGAAATTCTCCCCATGGTATTGGGGCCACCAACCTGCTCCCCACTAGGATTCTCAGCCCTGATGCTGGTAAGGAAATGCCTATATGTGACTTTGTGCTAAGGATTCCTTTACTGTTTATCCTTTACTGAGAGATAGTTAACATGGGGGAGGGAGGCAGGCAGAGATGCCTATCACTGCTGTCACTCTGGAAACTTCAGCTTGTCCAGAACTGTAACTAGGGTGAGGTAATCAGGCCTTTGCCACATGCTGCCAAATTGTAGAGGGGCACCAATAGCACTTTCAGTTGTTAACCAATTTAGAAAGCTCTGAGTTTAGCCCCTGGTTAGCAAAAGTAATTTGTGAAACTTGGAAGCTTACTTACCAGACAGCAGCTTTGACTGCCCATTTCAGCATATCCCATGGGAACTCTTGCTCCTTACACCACCTCACCATGGCAGTCTCTCTTGCTGCAGTCTCAACATGTCCTGTGATCTCTGCCATGCCATCCCCTCATAAGTGAATGCCTTGGGTCACTTGCCCTAGGACAATAATTATTAAAATTACAGTTCTGAGCTTTCCCATGTACTCTCCCCAGTGTGGACTGAGGATAAAATAGGCTTTTAGCAGCTAAGGAATTCTGGAGAGGGTCAGCTGGGCTGAATTGGCCAGAACCATTTACTCTGGTCTATACACTAAACCTTTCCTCATAAAGATGATGTTGGAGCCTAATGAGAGTCCAGAGAGAGTCTAAAAGAGTATCAAGACCAGCAGAGAAGCAGTAGGACATCATGCTTCTAGTCCTGGGCTCTACCATTAATCATTACCTTCCATTGCTCTGGGCCTTGGTTTCTCTATCTGCAAAGTGAGGTGCTGGACTAGGTGCTTTGTAAGAGGGCCTTCCCATCCCTCAATCTGAAGTTTTTAAGATTCTATGGCCTTGGGCAAGTCACCTAACTATTCTGAGCCTCCGTTTTTTGCTCTAGAAAATGCTGAGATTGGCTTAGATGATTGCTAAAGAGAGTCCTGACCAGCTCTACCATTCCAGGATCCTTGGTGAGGCATCACAAGGTTCATTTTTATTAAAACACTTAGTGTGACTTTGGAACATATCTATAGAAGGAAACTACATTCTGGGAAAAAAAGTTGGACAGCCATAATGACAATGCCAGACTCCTAGATGAAAAATGCGAGGTGTAACCCAGGGAAATTATTTGAGTGACTCTGTGCACAGAGCCCTCTGGAGGTGGATTGCTGGTGGTGGGGACCCTTGCCCCCATGACCTCTTTCCTTACCTTCCAGCCCTTCAGGGGACTCCTACTTTTCATTAGTACCCTTCTCCCTAATCACTGCCTCCCCTGCCCACAATTCCTTCTTCCCTCTCAGAAAAATGTCCTGGACACTCTGGGCACTCTTGAAATAGAATGCTTCTCCTTTTAGTCAAGGTGTAAGGAGAAACTGGCCTGAGCGAGGGGAAGAGGATAAACATTGGACTGAGTCAAAGGACTGGGGTGTGAATTCTTTCTTGCCCATTTACTGCCTATGTGACTTTGGGCAAGTTGCTTCTTCCACCTGTGCTTCTTAGTTTTCCTCCTTTGCAAAATAAGGGGGTCAGACTAGATGGTCTCTCTTTAGACCTAGGGTGCTGGAAGCATTGTCCTATCCCCCCCACTATCCTAAAGAAGTCCAGCCTTCACACAAAACACATTCTGGCAGAAGTAGGAACCACGGCTGGTACCTAACAGCATTGGTGGCTGGAGCTGCCCAAGCCAGTGGGAGCTTTCTTGGCGTATCTCTTACATCTCTAAATTGGAGGCAACAATTGTATTTTTGACCATTAAAGCGCCTATGGGATGAGGGGAGCCACAAGGGGAGAAACAGAAGCCTCCCTGCTTTCAGAGCAACAGCAAAGGGAGGAGGCCAGGCAGCTGAAGCAGCCGGGCTGACCATCATGGGTATCTGCTAGTCCAGTTGGGCCCTACACCTCCTCCTCACAGAAACTCTACTGACCAACCACCTCTTTTTTCTCTCTTAGGGAAGAAACCGGGTTCCTTCCAAAGCCTAGAAAATACCAGCCCCAATCTGCCTAATGGAAGTAGGTGTCTCTGGTACACGGTCCTGGGCTACATGTATGGAGAAGTCTCAGTGCTGATAAAAACAGACCCCTCCCACTCCTTCAGTTTGCCAGGGGTTTCTTCTTTTGACTAGCCTGACATTCTTGAAGAGCCCTTACACTTTCTAACTTGGAAAAATTCCTGTTGTTTACCTTTCCAGTAGTCACTAACAGACTTTGGTGCAGGAGCCAACCCAATGAGCTCAGTTAGCTGAAGTAAACCAGCCCAAAGCCCCAAGGGGGATGAATGCTTCTATGGGAATTGAAATGCTTAGTCCCAGATGTTCTGTCCTTTACTTTGCTTCAAGGACCACCCACGACTCTGCAGTTGGAACAAATGCCCACTGAGGCTGAATGCCAAAATGATTGCTTACATAAAATTCTAAAGGTGCTAAATTCTGGAAGGTTCTGAAGCAAAGCCTGACTCCATCTGCATGCAATGAGATTAAAAGGGTTCTGGGTTTGAATTTGAGCTTTGCTACTTATTACCTATGTGACCTTGGCCATGACCCTTTCCCTCTCTGGTCCTTGGTTTCTACCTCTGTAAAATGAGGGGATGTGGCACAGTGGCTAGATTGTAGGCCTGGTGTCAGGAAGACCTGAGTTCAAATCCAGCCTTAGACACCTACAAATTGTGGAATTCTGGACAAGTCACTTAATTTAATCCTGTTTTCCTCTTAGAAACTGTGGGATTCTGGACAAGTCACTTAATTTAATCCTGTTTTCCTCTTAGAAACTGTGTGACCCTGGGCAAGTTACTTAAATTAACCCTGTTTTCCTCTTAGAAACTGTGTGATCCTGGGCAAGTCACTTAAATTAACCTTGTTTTCCTCATATATAAAATGAGCTGGAGAAGGAAATAACAAACCACTCTAGTATCATTGCCAAGAAAACCCCAAATGAGGTCACAAAGAGTCAGATACAACCAAACAACAGCACAAATCTTTAGTGTCCCTTGCAGTTCTAACATTCTGAGGTTCTGCCAAAAGGCTAATTAATCAGTCAAAAAACATCTATTAAGCACCTACTATGTGCTAGGCACTGTGCTAAGCATTAAATTCCACAAGTGGGATGTACATATCTAAGTACAAAGGGGGCATAGCTTGAGCAAGTGATCAAAAGAGGGTTAATTGAATCACAGAAGACTTCTTGATGGAAACAAGTTTTATATGAACCTGAGTCAAACTGTGATCCCCACATTTCTAACTTCCCTTTTTGTTTTCATTCAGACATAGAAACAAATGCTGTTTCTGCACCCAAATCTGAGAACCCAGGGCATCCTGGAGAAGTTAAAGAACCTAAATGAGAAAAAAGGCCCCTGTCAGAGGCCTGCACATACTACTATGGGATTTCAGCATTAGCACAAGTGCATGGGGATGCTAAGCTGATATTGAACATCTCCCAACATTTGCTTGGGGCCAAAGCTGACGTGAACAATTCTGTCAAATGGCAAAGTGACCTTTAGTTAGTGGGTTTTTCCAGGTAAAAGACAAGATTGTTCTATTACTAACTGGATACTTCATTTCTGTCTTGGTGACGTAAACTTTTTCCCATGGATACACATGGGGAAAAAATAACACAGAACTCTGCATCTCAACTCCCTATAAACCGTCATGTTTTTCTCTTGTTTCTGCCATTAAATACAGAACTCTGTAAACAAACCCAGAGTCTCCGGAAAATTGTTTCCTTCTTGTTGTTTTCATCATAAACTTAGACTAGAGTCACACCACTTGAATTAGGGCCCCCATGAGGATCCCCCAAACCCAATCTCAGACCACCTGGTCTAACACATACCTAGACATTCTATACTTCTATAACATTCCCAACAAGCAGGCATTTGATGTCAGTTTGGATGGTCTCTAATGCCCATCCCATTCTGGTTGCCTTCCCTCTGAATACTTTCAAGTTTATCAGTCCCTTCTTCAGTTGTGCCTATAACTGAGCACAGTATTCCAGAGCAGAGTACATACAACAGGACTCCCTGTGATCTCCTGGGTTCTGGACACTTGACCTCTCAACACCAGCCAAGATCATATTAATCATTTTGCCTGCTGTATCACATTGTTGAGCCACCTTAAACACACAGTCCACACTGCCTCCCACCCCCTACTGTTTCCAGATGAATCTCTGTCTAGCCCTGTTTCTCCATTTTTGTACTTGAGAAGTCAAACCCATTCTTTAAAACCCAAGTTGAAGACTTTATCTCTATCCTTATTAAATTTCACCTTAGATTCAGCTCAATATTTTGCCAGTTAAGATCTCCTCAGTTCTTGCTTCCATCATTTTTTATGTTAACCATTTCTCCCCTCTTCATGTCTTAAGTAAATTTGAGAAGCACATCAAGATGGCTTCATCCAAGTCAATGAGAAAAATGTTCAGCTCAGAGGCAAGCATTGATTCTTAGGGTACTCACTCCTGGAGAGAACTCCTTCCAGGCTGAAAATTGAACAATAAATGCTATTAAAGTTTGAGTCCAGTCATGCTACTGGTCCTATCATAATTTAGTCCAGATTTCTCCACCTTGTCCACAAGAAGCATGTCAAACACTTTGCTAAAATCTAGCTAAACCAGAGACAGTGTAGTTCAGTGGAAAGAGCATCTTTTTTTCTAAGACTGAAGGTTTGGGTTCACATCCTTCTTTTACCATTATCTGGATGACCTTGACAAATCATTTGATTTCACTAGACCCCAGTTTTCTCATTGTAAAATGAAGGAACTGGACTAGAGAGCTATTAAGGTCCCTTTGAGCTCTATATCTATGGGCCCATGATTCTAGATCAATAGCATTCCCTGGGTCTACCAAGCTAGTGACCGTCATAAAAGGGCATGGTTAGTCTGCTGTGGCTGTTCTTGCTCACAAAGAGCCATACCAAAGCTCTTTTATCACTGCTTCCTTTTCTAAACATTCACTAACCATCCTTTCAATAACATGTGCTAGGATTTTTGCTAGGAAACATGGTAAAGCTCCCTAACACATAGTTTACAGACTAGACTATTCCATTTCTCATTACCTTTTTATTAACCCATTTGCCCTTCTATCATACAGTACCTTTTCCATTCTCTGACAACCTTAAAAATCACTGTCAGCAGCTCAGTGTTCACATTCACTAAGTCTTTAGGCCCCAAATGACAACAGGGTCCCTTTTATGAAATTATTCCATTTTTTCAGTCCTGTATCCCCCCAGTTCTTGCCCTAACACCAAGCCGGAAGGTCCTTTCTTGTGTGTGAACTTAGATGGATCTCATCATCTATTCCTCCATAGAAGAGCTGCCAGGAAAGTTATATTCAGAAACTTACTGAAAGTGGCTACTGTGCTCTAGGCACCATAATAGACTCTAAGACAACAATGACAAAAAAGGAAACAGTCTATGTCTTCAGGGAGCTTATATTCTGGGAGAAGATTACATATATACAAATAAAACAATAATAGAAGGAAATGTAAAGGGGGAAAGAATGCTAATGGATGGGGGAGGGTGCACAAGAAAGGCCTGAGCTATGATCTGGAGGAAGCTGGGAATTCTTTGAGGCAGAGGTTTGAAAGGAGTGCAGTCTAGACTAGGGAAAGAAATGTGGAATGCCATATACTGGCAATACTTAGCCTGAAATAGAGTGTGTGGAAAAGGGAAGGGATATGAAGGCTGAAAAAAGAGGTGGGCCATCGATGATGTTGTTCAGTTGCATCCAACTCTACCTGACCCCATTTGGGGTTTTCTTGACAAAGATACTGGAGTAATTTGACATTTTCTACTCCAGTTCACTTTACAGAGGAGGAAGCTGAGACAAATAGGGTCAAGGCACTTGCCCAAGGTCACACAGCTAGTAAGTGTCTAACACCACATTTGAACTCAGGAAGATGTCTTCCTGAATCCAGGGTCAGCACTCTATTCACTATACCACCTAGTTATCCCATCTATATTATAGGGGGTTTTAAATGCCAAGCTAAACATTTTGCATTTTATTATACCAGGGAGCCAGTAATGACTTTGTTGCAAGGAGGAGACATGGTTATATCTGTTTTTAAGAAATCTCAGTTAGGCAACTGGTTTAGTAAGGGAAGAACTAGAAGTAGGGAGACTGAGGTTATTACAGTTATCTAGGGAAGAAGAGAAGAGAGTTTAGGATAGAGACTGTGTAAATGGATGGAAGGGGATGGATGTGGGGAGGCAGAATTCACAAAACTTGGTAACTGCCAGACCCAGAGACGGGAGGTCCTGGGTTCAAATGTGACCTCAGATACTTCTTAGCTGTGTAACCCTGAGCAAATCACTTAATCCCCATTGCCTAACCCTTACCACTCTTCTGCCTTAAGGCAGAAGGTAAGGGTCTAAAAAAAGACTTGGTAACTAATTAGTTAGGCCCAAGAGCCTGAGGTAAATCCCAAGTAGCTCCTGGAATGGCAAGAGGTATTTTCTCAAACATATCTCAGAGGAGAGCATAATTTCAATTTTAGAAAGAGTTTTGGCTTTGAAATCAGAAGATTTGGGTTCAAGGTTTAGCCAAGAAAATCCCAAATGGGGTCTCAAAGAATGGGACACTACATCTTAATGTAGCTGCAAGGTTTGCAAAGCACTTTGTATTCATTCTCTCACTTGCACTCTAAATATTTTTATCTCCATTTTACAGCTGCAGAACCTGAATTACAAAGTCTCAGAGCCTCGGTCCCCTAATCTGTAAAACAGAGATAATAAAACTTTCATTATCTACTTCACTGGATTGCCCTTAAGAACAATCAGATCTTTTCAGGGCTCTATGTAAATAGAAGCTATTGTCATGTTTCCCTCCACAGCTCCTAGAACAGTGGAAGGAGACCTGGGATCATTCCTCGGCCCCTTCATTTGTTGTTCTTCCAGCTCTGCAGCCCTAAATCCAGGCTCCCTGGGGTTCTGGTGGGGGGGGGAGGAGGATGGTAGGGGGGGCAGGCAGGCTACTTCCCTTCTTTCTCCACTTTCTCTTACTGATCCCCTCTGGCCAACCACTCCAATTCTGCCTCCAGATCAATCCTCGAAGCTGTGATCTCTTCCTTAGGCTCTGTTCCCATCTATCCACAGGCTGGCTACTGGACAAGTGCATCTTTGGGGCCCACTTCAGACTAAACATGTCTGAAACCAAATTCGTCATCATCCTCTCCTCCCCTCAATCAATTCCTCCACCAGACTCCCTTAGCTCTCTCTCTTAATGGCACTGTCGCTTCACCCCTCCAGAAAAGCTCTGAATCATTTTGGCGGCTTCCGCCCACCTACATCAGTCAATCAATCAATAAGCGTTTATTGCGCACCCGCCTGGACCTGGGGATGCAAAGACAAAAGCGTGCCGGGTAGGAATTCGGCTTATCGATTCTCTCGAATAGCCGCCCTCTCTTCACATTGCTATTACCACCGGCACCAGCACGAATCAGGGCAAATCCTCACTGCTTGAGCTCGAACCCTTGTTAGAACCTCCCTGGCTTGCTCCCCTCCAGCTCTTCCTGAGCTAGTTCGCCCAGATCAGGGAGCTCTAAAGCATTTCATTTCCCTGCTCGGAACCCTTCAAGACTCTCCCCCTGCTACTGGAGGAAGCCAAGCCATTGCTGACTGTTTGTGGCTCTTAGTGAGCACCTAGGTCAGCTCCTTTATGCTAGAGCAGAGAAAGCTGAGGCCCACAGAGGTGAGACCGAGACTCCTGGGGAGTAAGGAGCACACGCAGAGTTCCAACTCAGGCTGTGGGCTCAATGACCCATAGAGTTCGAAAGGACCTAAGAGTCATGTGGTCATTTTACTGGGCCTGGTGTCAGGAAGACCCGAGTTCAAATCCAGCCTCAGGCATTTACTAGCTATGTGACACTGGACAGGTCACTTAATCTGTTTGCCTTGGAAGTAGCTAGGTGACCCAATCAGTGGATAGAGTGCCAGGTCTAGAGTCAAGAAGACCCGAGTTCAAATGTGGCCTCTGACATTTACTAACTGTGTGTTCCTGGTTAAGTCACTTCACCCTATTTCCTCATCTATAAAATGAGCTGGAACAGGAAATGGCAAACCACTCCAGAAGACAACAGTCATTTTGCAAAGGAGAAAGCTGAAACTCATAAGAGATGAAAAGGCTTGTGTTAAACTGTTTGTTCCTGGGTCCTGGGCCTGCCCCAAATCCAGGGCTCTGAGAACCCCTGACTTTAGCTTTGTTTTGCAGTTCTCCTTCGGCCTCCTTTCCCATTTCTCTACATCCCTTCTCTCCATTGTTTCTTTTGGCCCAGCAATATTCCGTGCCATTCTCCTGCCCCTTCTCCAACCCCAGGCTTCCCCACTCCTTTCTGGTCCCTTACTACCACAAAAAGAAAAGAGGAAAGAGAGAGAGAAAAGCTGCTGTTGCCAATATCTGTGCCTGGGCCGGTCAGGGAAGGCTGTGGCCCTGGCCAGGCAGCAAGCCCCTTGAGGTCTGGGCTTCTGCTGTCCTGTCTGCGAGGCTCCAGGAAGCCCTGGGTGCTTCTGACATGTTTGTGGGAACTGAATTCAGTCTGAAAATGGGAGATGCTAAGCTAAGAAGGCGCTGCCGACACATTTAAATACCTTTCTGGCCTCATCCATTCCCAGGCACAGCGCAGGAGAATATGGGGCTGCTAATGCGGATGCTGGGAGCTAGGCTGCTGAGGAGGAAATAAAACATCTGCTGGGGGGGGGGCAGCAGCGCTTGTTTGTTTGTTTGTTTAAGATGAAATGAAGGTTCCCCAGTCCTAGCAGATGAGCCTGCTGCTGGAATTCTTGGCCTCAAGGAATCCATGAGCTGGAGGGAAGGGGAATATTGGCAAGAGTGGGGTTCTGCTTGATCCCCCTCAGGAAGCCGCTCTCCAGCGGAAGTCATTACCACTCCCTACTGCAGAGTGGGGGGGGGGGAGACGGCCTGGTGTCTCCTGTGCAGGCCCCCAACCGTTTTCAGCTCCTAGTCCCTCAGTAACCAATTTCTTGAGGCCAGCTTCTGACAGAGATGGAGATCTGCTCATCGATAAAGCCTGCAGACACGTATGAGCTACTGGGCTAAGAATGCCACCTATTCTGAAATACAGACAATCTAGGAGGATGAGATAAAGATGAAATGTTATCTAATCCTAGAGGCCAGCCACTGGGAACTATTGTACTGACAGTGTGTGTGTGTGTGTGTGTGTGTGTGTGTGAGAGAGAGAGAGAGAGAGAGAGGGAGAGAGACAGAGACAGAGACAGAGACAGAGACAGAGACAGACAGAGACAGACAGAGACAGAGGAAGATAGACGGGGAATAGACAGCCCACCATGTTTGGGGAAAATCACTGAGTAACTCACTTAAGGATAGATGGGAGAAGCTTGAAGCAAAGACATGAATTAGGAGGCTAGAGCCAAAGGCCAGGGAGGAGGTCATGAGGCCTGAACTAGAGAAGCAGCCATTTGAGTTAAGAGAAAGGATTGGATGGGAGAGGTGGTATGAAGACAGAAATGACAGACACTGATTAACTGTGTGACCCTGGGCAAGTCACTTAAGTGCTGCCTGCCTCCATTCCTTCATCTATAAAATGGGGATATTAGTAGCACCTCCCTCTCAGAGCTACTGTGAATCAAATCAAATAAGCATTTGTAAAGTGCTTTCCAAACTTTACAGTACTCTAGAATTGCTCGTTATTACTACATCCATGCAGTACAATTTGTTTATTCAGCCATTCTCCAATCCCTGGGTTCTCTCTTTGTTTTTGGGGGGGGGGGGGCAGGAAGTGCTCACAATTAAGACCAGGAAAGGCCCTCATTGTACAGGAGGTGACTGATGAGAGTATTACAGCCATAAGAGAGCCTCTGCAGAGGCACATAGATGGAAGATGAAAGGGTATGGAGGAGCTGGAAACCAGACAGGTGAGGGAGGTGACAAGTGGAATCACCTGGAAATTGTAAAGGGCTTCAAATGCCAAACGGAAGAGATTGTGTTTTATCCTACAGCCAATAGGGAGCCACTCACCGAAGCTTCTTGAACAAGAGACTGTGCTCATTGATATTGCTAAGACACATTTACTTCTAGTGTGATGAAAAGCATTCCTTCGTGTCCCCTAGCAGTAGATGACTGGGACATGTTATAGTAGAAAGAACTATAGAGCTGAAGTCAGGAGAGACTTGGGTTCACATTCTACCTCTGTTGATACTAGCTCTGTGACCATAAGTATTAGCCATTTAAACTACTTGAAGTCTTAGTGTTTTTCATGAGACTAACAGGGAAAAATAATACCTGACGTACCTATCTCCCAGGTTTGTTGTGAGGCTCCAATGAGACTGCCACCCCCAACCTCTGAGCTTATAGGAATTGAGTTCAGTCTTGGAGATAGCCCCAAATCATAACCCCGTGGCTCATATTCCTGAAATTTTCACTAGGAAATCTAAGAATATCACTCAAATACAGTTCATGTCTAGGTACAAGGGTCTACAGATCCTGTACAAGCACTCTAGGTAACAAAGTATATCTTGTATGACAGCTCTTATCCCACTCTACCATTAAAAATGTAGAAAACACACAGAAGACTTTCAGTAGCCCAGAAACAATCGATACCTTTCTTTCTTTCCTCCAGGCCTTATAACCCTCCAAATTTTTAGCACCAACCAGTAGTTTGGACTCCCTTTGGAAAGGAAATGATTTGGATTGTAGGATAACTTTCTATCCCTGCAGTGAATCTCACTTTAGCATTAATATTTACATAGTGATTTAAGGTCTGAAGGCATCCAATCTTATGATAGTACCCTGAGGTCTTGAACTTCCCAGAAAAGAAACCTAGGACTGGTAGAGATCCCTACCCTCTCTTTTCAAGTAAACCTGTGCTATCCAAATAATTCACAATTAGGGCAAAAAGTAAAAAATGCAGGTTCCTTGTTCCCTCATATTATAGAATTAGTCCATCTCTGGCATCTTCCCATCTTTGGGGAATATATGATCCTCTCTTCTAAGACACTGGTAACCCTCTTCTCCCTCTAGAAAGCTAGGTCCTGGAAATCTTGGCTTTGGGTTTGCGTAGGAGGCCGTCTGAAGCTGGTGCCCCTTCCTCTATCTCAGAGGCTGAGGCTCACAAGCTCTATCTAATCACTCCTCATAGTAAAGTACAATGTCTGGCACATAGTACATGCTTGTCATCAGACTGTAATAGCTCTGGGATTTTTGTAAGGAAACAACTATATCTCTTTGTGGGATTGTTACAGAAGGGTTAGTACTCTACTGGGGCAAATAGAACCATGAAGAGCAGTTCACTTCCCTCTGGATGCCAGTCAGATCTGAAAGGATCTGGTTGGCTGAAATGTTGGCATAAAGATAATAAGATGACATTTATAGGGACTAAAAAGTAAAATCTTCCATTTGAGGTCCAAAAGAATCCCCTTCTGACACAAGTAATGATGGAGGAGGTGTGGCTAGAGAGCACATTTACTGGAAAAAGAATGATCTGGGAATCTTCATGAAGAGAAGACTCATTACAAGTTAACAGTTGGATACGTCAAGGCCATGTTAAGAGAGGCAGATAGTTCAGTGCCCCAGAGCAGACGGTTTCAATGTCCTCTGTTTGTTTCTGGACTGCATGTTTAAGGTCATTGGGTGGCTAGGGAAAATCTAGAAGAGAAGCCCTTAATCCAGGGCTTAACCAGGGTTAGAGTTCAAATTCATGCCATATGTGGATTTTTTCAATCCTCACCTTCCACCTTAGAATCAATACTGTGTATTGGTTCCAAGGTAGGAGAGCAGTAAGGGATAGGTGATGGGTTAAGTGACTTGCCCAGGGTCACCCAGCTAGGAAGTGACTGAGGTCAAATTTGAACCCAGGACCTCCCATCTCTGGGCCTGATTCTCAATCCATTGAGACACCCAGCTGCATATGGGGATTTGTTGAAGGAAACTAAGGGTGTTCAGCTTGAAGAAAAGAAGCTTGAAGAAAAGACTTAGGAGAAATATGGCAGCTCTCCCTTTTTTTTAACTCTTACCTTCTGTCTTAGAATCAATACTGTGTATTGGTTCCAAGGCAGAGGAATGGCATGGGCTAGGCAATGGGGGTTGTGGTTTACCCAGAGTAAGTCAAACAGTTAGAAGGTATCTGAGGCCAGATTTGAACACAGGGCTTCCTGTCCCTAGGGCTGGTTCTCAAACCACTGAGCCACCTTAAATATATGGAAGAAGGATTAATTACACTGGGCATTAATACTAACTCACATTTAGGTATGCAAAGTACTTATTTCATTTGAGCTTTACAACTACCCTAAGAGGCAAACATTATTACTATCCTCATTTTACAGATGGAAAAACTG
Source organism: Monodelphis domestica (assembly GCF_027887165.1). Lineage (NCBI taxonomy): Eukaryota > Metazoa > Chordata > Mammalia > Didelphimorphia > Didelphidae > Monodelphis > Monodelphis domestica. The sequence continues at coordinate 47,183,505 of NC_077235.1, read as the reverse complement.
AGGCTAAATAAGTTTAGGTGACTTGTCTGAGTCACTCAACTACATAAGTATGTGAGGCAGGATTTGAACTTGGGCCTTCTGGACTCCAAGTGCAGCGAACTAGCCACTCTACCATACAAAAAGCAGAACTAGAAACACTGAGTGGAAATTGTAGAGTCAGATTTTAGGCTCAGTGTAAGACAAGTCTTCTCAAGAAAAGAGATGCAAAAGAGATCCCTCTTTGTATATGGGTTGACCTTGATGTCCAATTAGAAGCCATATAATGGAGTGAGAAAAGTGCTGGATCTAGAGACTGTAACTAGGGGCAGTGTGTACCTCAGTTTCCTCATCTGTAACATGGAGACAAAAATCCTTCAATCCCTATCTCTCAGGGTTGTTGAGTAGTTCATGTCTATGAACTATCATTACAAGCATTGATTAAGTATTTACTGTATGCTAGGCACTGTGCTAAGAAGCACTGTATAATTTTCTTATTTGCACAAAGAAATCCCCTCCCCCTGCCGCATTATGTATCCACCTGGCATGGAAGAAGCTTTGGGGGGACTCAGCAATGCATGAAAGGCCATCAGAGTTAAAGAGGAAGCACGAACTACATTGGCAGAGAGTGAGCCCACACGAACCAAATTACCTCTCACCGAGGTATTGAAATGTTAGTATCGATTCCTGCCTGGGGTAGAAATATCGAACGGTGTGAGAGAACATCCGTGAGCTTTCTCTCAGTAAAACTCATTAAAGAATCTGGGAACATTTTTAACAAGGTTTAAAATAAGAAGCTTGAAAATAAACAAACAAAACAGAAATAAAGAAAAGGTTATTTGGGATCAGGATGTGAGTCTCTTGCCAACATGGACAGTCTGAGCATGGGGATTTACCATCACACTCTCTCAGCCTCAGTTTCCTCATTTGTGAGAGGGAGACAACCATACTGCAAAGTCATGTGCCTCATGAGTTTGGCATTTAAAGCCCTTTTAAATCTGGCTTAATCCACATTATTTCCTCCAGGTTAGAGCCTAATTGTCCTCTTTGCTGTTTCCCATCTTGCCTCTGGGACTTTGTTTATGCTGCTCCCCATGTCTGGAATTTGTTGTTTTCAGTCATATCTGATTCTCCATGACCTCATTTTTGGGGTCTTCTTGACAAAGATCCTGGAGTAGTTTGCGATTTCTTTCTCCAGATCATTCTACAGAGGAGGAAACTGAGGCAAATACAATGAAGCAACTTGCCCAGGGTCACACAGTCTGAATGGCTCAGACTGGATTTGAACTCAGGAAGATGGGCTTCCTGGCTCTATGCCCAGTGCCACCTAGTTGCCCCGGAAGATATTCCTGCTGGAATATATTCCCTCCTGGACTTTTATCTTTCAGAACAGATAGCTTCCCTTGAAGCTCAGCTCAAGTGTCAGCTGTCACATTACAACTACCCCAATCCTCCCAGTGCCCACCTCCAAAATGATCGTGAATTTATTTTATATTCATTTCTTATTTACTTATATGTATACACATGATTCCCTCCAACAGAATGTAAGTTTCTTGAGGGACTGTTTCTTATTTCTGTCTTTATGTCCCCAGTGCCTGCTTATTGAATAAAAAAACGAACCTTAGAGAAATATGAGGCAGGATTCACATATTCTAGTACCTTCTTAAGATTGGTTATTTAGGGGACATCTGGGTAGCTCAGTGGATTGAGAGCCAGGCCTAGAGATGGGAGGTCCTGGGTTCAAATCTGGCCTCAGACACTTCCCAGCTGGGTGACCCTGGGCAAGTCACTTGACCCCCATTGCCTAGCCCTTACCACTCTTCTGCCCTGGAGCCAATACACAGTATTGACTCCAAGACAGAAGGTGAGGGTTTAAAAAAAAGATTGTTATCTAGATCAAAGCTGTCAAGCATGCATCCTTTTGGGCCCCAAACATGAACCAAATTAATGTATAGTTTGGAAATATTTCACAAGAATAAGTAAAATTACAATAGAACATAGATGATGTTAATTTGTGATTTTCTAAGTCAATATGCTGTCCACAAGGATATTTTTGTGGTGTTCAGTTCTCCTTTCTTATTAAAGGGATGTTTGGTTGGTCTATCTGTTTATTTTTCAATTCTCTGCTGCCACTAACTGTCTCTCTTTGTCTGAAAAAAAAATCTTCCCCACTCTAGGAAAACTGTAATGTGACCATGTATCTCATAGATGCTTATCTGAAAGATTTTATGTAATTCACAGGATAAAGTTTTTAAAAACCCATGTCTTCTGTCTTAGAATCAATACTAAGTATTGGTTTCAAGGTAGAAGAGCAGCAAGGGCTAGGCAATGGGGGTGAAGTGACTTGCCCAGGGTCACACAGCTGGGAAGTATCTGAGGTCAAATTTGAACCCACGACCTCCTATCTCTAGGCCTGACTCTCCATCTACTGAGCCACCTACCTTCCCCTGACCAGATAGTTTTAATCATAAAATTATTCATTTTACTTAAAATTATGTTGTTACAATCACAATCTCAGTTGGGGTGGGGTTCTGTACTTTTGTAACCATTAAACTATATTTTAAAAGCTGTTCTGTCTGGGTTAGGGGGTCTTTTGTTGCTGTGCAACCATTGGCCTCTATTATTGATAACTGCTAGCCTTGCCAATAAATAGTTTAAGCTTGGGGGAAAAATTATGTTGTTAGAAAATGGAAAGTATGGGGTCTTTACACTGCCATCTTTTTTCTTATTAAAATGGTCTGCCTGGAGGGGTTGGAAATGGCTATTTACTAAAACAAAATAGTAAGAACAGTTGATACAAATCTTTTCCCCAGCAGATAGTAGCACTCATTCTCCCACAAGGACAGTCCAGGGGGGAAATAGGCTTAAACTTCAATTACTATGGTAATTTGGGTAGCTAGGTGGCATAGTGGATCGAATGCTGGGCCTGGAGCCAGAAGACTCATCTTTCTGAGTTCAAAGCCGGTCTCAGACATTTATTAGCTGTGTTATCCTGGGCAAGTCCCTTAAATGAACTCTGTCTGCCTCAGTTCCCTCGTCTGCACAAGGAGCTAGAGAAGGAAATGGCAAACTGCTCTAGTATCTTTGCCAAGAAAGCCATGAATGGGGTCATAAGAGCTGGACAAGTCTGACGTGGCTGCACAACAATGATAGTGATGACATGTAAGGATGGCACATAGAGCTAAAGGATACATTCATAATTCTTGGTTAGTGAGCGTATATTCAGCATTCTTCTCTAGTTCAAGGGGTTGCAAGCCTTGAGGTTGCTTCTTCCTGCAGGTGGCTATCTTTCTGCATCCCTTTTTGTCTTTGGTATGACTATGTTCTGGAAGCCATCCATCCGGCTTGTCTCCAATTGGTCCTTTATCTTTGATGGCATGGTCAATGGTGGAGGCAAGGGGTGTCGGGGAGGAGGGAACACTTCTCTCTCAGGGGCTTGGCTCAAACTGCAGTCATCAGTTCCAGAACTGCTAGGTTAGACCCAAAGATGAGCCTTTATTTCAAGGAGAAGCTGGTAGTAACTGGAGGAGTTGCAACTTTCCCAAAAGGCAATCCAGCTTACTCTGCTCCTCCTGTACAACTGCGGGGGGGGGGGGGGGGGGGGTCAGGGTCCTGTCCAACTTCAATGCCTATCCAAGACAGAGACACTGATGGATCAGCTCAGGAAGGTGTCCATCGCACTGCATAGCACAGTCAAGGCAAAAGACATTTTTCATCCACTTGTAAGCCAGATGGATTATACATTTCTGGGTAGTTATATGGCGATGCACCACTAGATGGTACAAACATCCAGTTTTCTAGCAATGACTTGCTAAATGGTTTGCCCAGAATGATCACTAGATTGGAACTATTTAAAATGTGTGCCTTTTTAAGTTGAAAAGTAAAACTCTTCAAAGAAACAGCTGCAAAACAACATTGCCTTCAACTTTTTTTCAGTTTCTAATTGTTGGCTTTTTTAATGCCATAAGAGGTGTAATTAGAGAAACAATCAGGAACAATTTTTCTTTTTCTTTTCTTCTTTAATGTTGATAGTTACCTTGATTGTTGTTATAGGATGAGGAGGACAGATTCTGTCTGGAAAGTATAGGATTAGTACAAGGATAATTTTTCAAGATTTTCCTCTCAGTCACTCCCTTTGGCTAGGGATATTGATATCCATATAGCAACATAACATGGATGGTGAGATCATAGGCTCCTAAAATCTTTAGCTGGAAGGGACCTCAGAGACTATCTAGTCCAACTCTGTCATTTTACAGAAAGGAAAACTGAGGCCCAGAAAGGGGAAATGACTCTCATCCAAGGCCACATAGTAAGTGACAGAGAGATTTGAATTCAAGTCTAGTGACAATGCCAAGGTCAGTCTCTCAGATTCACAGCTCTTTTGAAAGCAGTGTTGATTTGGCCTAATAAACTTCCAGCCAAAATTCTTCCAATCTGATGACACAATCTGGAAAATGCATTTTCTTCTTTCTAGATTTCTGAGATCAGATTGGGAAATCAAAGGACAACAAATAAATAGGCTAAGTAAATTTGTTAAGAATGGATGGTCCTGGGGGGCAGCTGGGTGGCTCAGTGGATTGAAAGCCAGGCCTAGAGATGGGAGGTCCTGGGTTCAAATCTAGCCTCAGACATTTCCCAGCTGGGTGACCCTGGACAAGTCACTTCACCCCCATTGCCTAGCCCTTACTACTCTTGTGCCTTGGAACCAATACATAGTATTGAGTCTAAGACGGAAGGTGAGGGTTTAAAAAAAAGAATGGATGGTCTTTGGTCCTTTGAGAGAGGCTATCCTTTTTCAAATTAATTTCATTTCTTGATAATTACTATGATCAATGTGGATCAGTTTATGTATTGAATTATGCCACATATCTATAAATGATATTATCCTGAAGAATAATAGTACTGACATTTTTAAGCCCTCACCTTCCAGCTTATTGGTTCCAAGGCAGAAGAGTGGTAAGGCTAGGCCATGGCAGGGTAAGTGACTTGCCCAGGGTCACCCAGCTGGGAAGTGTCTGAGGTCAGATTTCAACCCAGGACCTCCCATCTCTGGGCCTGGCTTTCAATCCACTGAGCCACTCAGCTGCCCCTGTAAGTGACATTTTTTAAAGAGAATCATTCTTCCTAAGCTCCTCCTGAGACTGGAAGTTCAATGACCACTCACCTCCCTGATTTGCAGCTCATAGCTCCTGAGCTCAAGCAATCCACAAGTCTCAGCCTCCTCATTAACAGGGATTAGAAGTATGAGTTATCACAACTACCAGACATTGATTTTTAAAATAAACTATATTAATGTCTTTTGATTTCATTCACAATTTCATACAAATGTACTCCCCTCCACCCAAATTAACCTCTCAGACAAAAGTAAAGGATGTAGTGAGCATGTCTGAAGGTATATGCAACATTCCTGGACATCTTTACCGAAAGGGAAGGTAATGACATTTAAGTGACAAATTGGGGCAGCTAGATGGCTTGGTGGATAGAGTGCTGGGCCTGGAGTCAGGAAGACGAGTTCAAATCTAGTCTCAGACACATCCTAGGTATGTGTGTGACCTTGAGCAAGTCACTTAACCATGCTTGCCTCAGTTTCCTTATATGTAAAGCAAAATGAAGAAGGAAAGACACAGACCACTCTAATACTTACCAAGAATACCCCAACCAAAAGGGGTCATGAAGAGTTAGGCAACTACTGAAATGACTGAACAGCACTGGATCTGAAGTCAAGACCACCTGAGTTCAAATCAAGCCTCAGATACTTATTAGCTAGGTGACATTTGGTGATTTACTGAATCTCTATGCCTCAGTTTCCTCAACTGTAAAAAATGGGGATAATAATAGCACTTACCTCCCATGGTTGTTGTGAGGACCAAATAGGATGATAATTATAAATGAGATAATATTTGTAAAGTGCTTTGCAAACCGTAAGCTTTTATCTGTCTTGAGTCAGACAGCAGCCCAGAAAGATGAGAATGACAGATGTTTCCATCCCCATTTTACAGATGAGAAAACTGAGACTCAAAAAGGTAAGGGCCTTGTATGTGGTCATACAACAACTAAATGCTGTAGTTAGGATTCAAACCCTGGTCTTCCTGACTGAATTTATATTTCAGATTTCAAACACTGATGCCACTCAGGAAGCAATTAGGGACAGAGGTAACAACGATGACAACAATAACTCACTTCTATACAATACCTTACCATCTACAAAGCACTTTCCTTACAACCAGCCTTGTGAGGTCTGGGTAGAATAAATGTATTGAAAGTGCATACGAGAAAATAGGGCTCAGGATAAAGAATCTTACAAATCTGACTTTTCCCACGAGTCATTCAATGATCATAACCAGAGCATGGTGAGCAGTATTCCTGTGCCAGGGCATGTGGCTCAGAATTGTCATAATAAATCCCCCTCACCTTAAAGCAAAGAACTCTGAGATTTGGAAACTGCAAAGCAGACCTCTAGTCTCTGAAGTCAGCTTTGCCTCTGCATCTATCAGCATGCTAATATTCATTTTGTTTTCTTTTTGTTTAAAAATTTTATTCTGTCCCTCCCAGATTCCCCAACTCCCAATGAACAAAAACTCTGAAAAATAAAGCCCTCAGTATGTACCTGTATAGTGTGGCAAAACAAATTCCTAATTAACCACTTTGGAAAACGTATGTGTCTCTGCATTTTAGGTCAATCACTTCTGTCAGAGGATGAATGATACGTTTCTGCTTCATGCTTTTGGGCTCATGGTTTATCGGCATGAATTTAGGGTTAGGGTTAGAAATTGTGCTTTCTAGAAAGACACTTAAACATCTTCCAAAGTTGCTGTTCTCTATAATGCAACTAATCTTGTACCTTGTTCTCTCAATTCTGCTCATTTCATTCTGCATCAGTTCATACAAGTCTTCCTGATTTCCTCTGAAGGTAGTCATTTCATCATTTCTTCTGACACAATATACTTCATTATATTTGTATACCACAATTTATTTAGCCATTCTGCAATAAAACAACAGCCCCTTCATTTCCAATTTGGGACTATGACAGAAAGAACAGCTATAAATATTTTTGTGCACACAAGTCCTTTTATTCTTTCTTTGAGAATATGAGCCTAAGTGATGTCTTTGAGTCAAAAAATATACACATTTTAGCAACCTTAGGAATAATTTGACCAGTTTACAGCTCCACCAACTATTGTACCTGTTTTCCCCCAGCCCTTCCAACACTTGTCATCTTCCTTTTGGGAGTCAGTTTTGGCAGTGTGAGGTAGAACCTTAAAATTGTTTTAATTTACATTACTCTGATTATTGATGATTTGGAGCAATTTTTCCAATTTGTTGATAACTTGGACTTCTCCCTTTGAAAACTGTCTGTTACTAACCATTGACCATTTATTTATGTATTGGGGAATTTTTGGGGCTCTTCATTCTTATAAATTTGGATCAGTGGTTCCTGTAGATGCTTATCAGAGAAACTTGATTTGAATATTCTTGCCCAATTACCTATTTCTCTTCTAATTTTTTGTTTGTTTTATAGTTTTTATAATCAGAATAGTTTATATTTTGTGTATGATCCATTTTTATTCTGGGTTCCAACCAAGGCCAAAGATGTCCAAAGGTGGCACCTCTCCAGGGTTTGATTATGTCTACTCTCAGTCCATGAGATCCCAAACTCCAGAATAAGTCACTTTCTCACCAAAGTGATATTCTTAGAACACAGATCCCTTTACTGTTATCCCTTTACTCAAATATCTACCCATCTATCTACCTATCTATCTGATCTGTCTATCTATCTGTCTGTCTGTCTGTCTATGTTTATTTGAAGGCTTCCGTTTCCTCTAAGAGAAAATACAAAATCCTCAGTCTGGCATTTAAGAACCCTCCCCGATTTGGCCCCCACCCACCTTTCCTGTCATATTTCTTATCACTACGCATTCTGTTAGGGCTGAATTTGCATGCCATTTCTTCATCCACAACATTGTGTCTCCCACCTTTGCCTGGGCTACCCACCCCATATCTGGGATGCAGTCCTTGCTTCCACCTCCTAGACTGTATTTCTTCTTTCAAACACAGTTCAAATGCCACTGCCCACATGAAACCTTTCCTGATTCCCCCAAGTTTAGTGTTCTTCGGTTCTTGAAATGACTTGTTATAACTTGGTGCTACTTTGTATTTACTTCTCAGCGTACATGTTCTATCCTCATGGGAGAGAAAGACAAGAGACTCTTTTTCATTTTGTCTTTGTATCCTTCAGTGCTTATTTAGCACAGTGCCAGGTACATGAGATGGATTTCTCCAATTCCAGCTAATCGAATCGTCTCAACATCTCTCCTCCCATTTTTCTCTTATACATCTCAGGGGAAGAAAGTGAGTTCTCCTTGCTAACACTCATCCCTTCCCTGTGCCCTCAGTTCTGGCCTTTAGGACTCCCCAGGGTTCATTTAGTAAACGTTTTCAGACCTAAGGAGTCCATGCCTAGGGCCCATTAAGCAAATTAATCAAGGACCAATTTTCCACAGGATTTGGGGCCTTTACCCTGCACAGTGTTTCTAGATAACCTACAAAGATAGAGAAGGATGACCAAACTCAGACCTGCATGGAAATTCAGAATCATACTCCCCATTTCAGTTATTGTTGTTGGTTTTTTCCAAATGACCTACAAAGCCCTCACAGGGGGCACCGTTGGCTTTAAATGGAAAATCAGAATCATGAATGATTTTAGATCTCTGTGGTTTTAAAGAAAACGTTCTTATTATAGAATCATAGAATCATGTTGAAACATAGCACTAGAAGCTCCAGGATGGAACTTCCAGAAAGTTGAAAGGCAGAAATAGCAGAGATTATTAACAAGGAAACAAGAAACTAGGTAACCCAACAGAAAACAACAGAAAACAGATCAGGGCCCCAGCACATTTACAAACTGTGGTTTACAAAACTTCATACACTCTTGACTCCTCACAGTGGAGGCAGCGTGTTGTAATGGCTAGGGTGCTGTCCTGGAGGTTAAGAGATCTCCATTTGAATCTTGCCTCTGACATTGTCTGGTTGACCCTGGGAAAGCCATTTGGTCTTTCTGAGCATGACTTTGTTCCTATGTAAAACGGGAATAATAATTAGAACTTGTATTACAAGGCAAAACAGGGTGGTGAATCAAGATAATCTGGGCTCATCCCCTGACTTTGCCACATAGTATCTGGGTGACCTTGGGTAAGTCATTTCATTCCTGAGCTAAAGTTTCCTTATCTGTAAAAAATATGTTAGAGTTGGTGATTCCAAGGTCCCTGGTAGCCCTAAATTCAAGATCCTATGAGGGTAGTTATGAGATTCGAACAAGAGAATACAGGTGCCTAGCAGACTTTAGAATGATAAAGAGATATGGACAATTACTAGAGAACTCACAATGTAGCCTGCTGTGATGTGCAATGAGAATAGTGATACACTTCCCAGCTGTGTGACCTTGGGCAAGTCACTTGACCCCCATTGCCTAGCCCTTACCACTCTTCTGCCTTGGAGACTCCAAGATGGAAGGTGGGTTTTTTTTTTAAAAAAAGAGATAATTAATGATGAGTCTTGAGGATTTGTGACAATATTTCCAGGTTTTACAACCACGTCTAGAATAGCTAAGGTGATTTTTCTATAAATGCCTGGGAAAGTCTCTTTAGTTTTCCTGTTATTAAATTTATCTTTGAGAGGTAATGTGGTGTGTGCTGTCTGTGTGACTCTGGGAAAATCACCTGATTTTTCAGTGAATAGGACTAGAAGTTGCAGGTCACCTGCCAATATGTATTGGCAGGGTGTATTTCTTTACTGAGAATTCCTTATACTGAAGATATGCCAGGCCTGAACCAAAAAGGGAAAATATTTTGTTCTGTGAGTGTTCTGTTAAGTGTTTAACAACCACCTCTCAAAAATGTACAAATGACACAAGTTTTGGCTTAATCTGCACGCTTAACATTTCGTCCATCACTTTTTAAGTCTAAACAATCAACAAAATAATAAATCAAGCCCTGAGTTCTAATTCTTTCTCATTTCAGAGTTATACATGCTCACACAGAAAATTTAACAATCAGCTCCTATAAGCTAGCCTGACATAGACGCAGTACACACCTGGCCATTCCCCATTGCCCTCCCCAGAATGTAAGCTCCTTAAGGGCAGATTGTTTCCTTTTTGGTCTTGATATCCCCAACCCCCACTTCAGTGCTTTCCACATTTTACCTGGGTTTTTTTATTTCATGAGGTAGTGGTATCCTAGTGAGGAAATTCTCTTTTCCAATGCAGATCAACAACTTATGTGGTACACTAAGAGGTTAGGGGACTTGCCCAGAGTCACACAACCAGCATGTGTGGAGGTAGGACTCAAATCCAAGTCTTCCTGACTCTTAAGCAGATCTCTATTCCTATACTATGCTGATGCTTAATAAATGTTTATTGGATTGGATTTCATTAAGTGAAAAAAGCATATATTCTACCTCTGCTATCATACAACAGAAGAATCCTACATAATATTCCTCTACCTTCTTTTCACACAAACTCCTAGAACCCATCACTCCAAGCAGGATGTATATAGCTCCTAAGATTCCAAATGAGGGAGCCTCAATTTGGAACTAGTTCAAGGTTCCCCTGACATACGATGCTAGGATTCACCTCACTTCTCTGATATCTAGGAGGCAAAGAGCCTCAGCTTTCTCTGCAAAAATGAGGCAAGTAAATAGTGTAGCTTCAAAAGCCCTTCTGGAAGAGATCTCTGCAAGTACTAACAGTACAAGAGCAAGACTTCATAGACATGAACATCTTCCACTTGGAATTCTGTTCCCTGGTCCTGGGACTAGCAGTAATGGGCTTTCTAATTGATCCTCCGTCGTCTCTCCAATTCTGAGCAAATTACTGCCCCTCACTGGGCCTCAGTTTCCTTCTCTCAAGTTAGTCACTGGGACTAGATGGCCTCTATGGTCCCATCTACCTCTGAAACTCTGGGGTTCAATGATTCCAGGAAGTCTGCATCATCTATCCATATCACCCTCTTCAGATTAGGACCACTGCTCCCTATCGTCTACTGAAACCCACTTGTACTCTTCTAGATAATTTAGGCATTGGGCTTTTATTTTTTTAAGTCTCTGGAATAACCACAGCAACAACAAACACTGTATAGCATTTTATACTTTTCTTTTTAAAAAAATAGCTTTACTGACCCCTTTGGTTTTTACATCTCAGTCATTTCCCAATACACCATCAGCCTCTCCCCATAATCCCTCTCTTGTAAAATAGGAAGGAAAGAAATTAAGCACCTACTATGTACCAATCTCTGTCTTGTGACATAGGAAGGAAAGACTAAGCTCCTACTCTGTACTAATCTCTCTCTCTCTCCTAACATAGGTAGGAGAGAAATTAAGTTCCTACTATATGCCAGGCATTGTGCTAAGTACTTTATAGCTATTATCTCATTTGATCCTCACAACAATGTTGGAACATGAATGCTATTACTATTCCCATTTAACACTTGAAGAAACTGAGGTAAACAGAGGTTAAGTGACTTGCCTGAGGTCACGTAGCTAATAATAACTATCTGAGGTTGCATTTGAACATAGGTCTTCCTGAGTCCAGACCCAGTGCTCTACGCACTGAGGGGGTTACCTGGTGACCTCCAAAATGGGGAAAATAGTTAAGTAAAACTATTCAGCATAGCAATCCCATCTGACAGCCCAGGCAGCTTTCTAAACCCATCATCTCCTGCCTCTCTACTGAGAGGAGTAAAGTGTTTCTCATGATCTGTTTTCCAGGGCCAAAATTGGCCATTATATCACATAACTGTAGGCCTTTCAGTGTTGTTTTCATTGACATTATTGTGGTCACTGCCCACATTCTCTCATTTGAGCCTCATAGAAACTTTGAAGTGGGCAGATAAGGAAATAAGCCCATGTGGTTAGGTGACTTGTCTAAGGGCACACAACTGGCCAGCAGCCAAATGAGGACTAGCTTCCTGACTCGTAATCAATTGCTTTCTACCAATCCACTATCATTCTTGGTCTCTTTAATATCCATGGAAGTGGTTCATCAGATCCTGTTATCTTATAGTTCCTCACCATTCTTGACTCAGCTGACTCCATGTCAAAGTGCCTAACAACTTGACCATATCCTAGTCCTTTGCGGCACTAGGATCTTGGTGTTGTCTCCTCTGATTGTGGCTGCCTTGTTTACCTGTTATTCTCCATTCCTTTCACCCTCTAAATCTGTTGTTCACTCATACTGGGCCCTCTAATCATGAGTCTCTTCCCACTTCATTTGGTGTCCTGGTTATACCTGACTGCTGGTCTAGGCTCAACTTGTGATCTCTTCTACAATGGCAGGTTCTCTTATCCCCTTTGAGAGGCAACAGAATTGAGTGAAAAGAACTCTGCTTCCTTCCACTATGTCCTCAGTTTCCCATCATATAAGATGAGGGGGTTGGATCATATGATCTCTAAGGTCCCTTCCACTATACATCTACGATTCTGTGACCTTTGACACTTGTACCATAAGTTATGGATGCCAGACTCCCTTCTGGCCACACCTATTGAGACCATCCCTGTTCACCTTCACTGTTGACTCAGTCCATTTCTGCTCCCAAGCCAAAGAACTACTAGAGGAAGACTCAGTATGGTGTGGGTCTGGTCTACCTACCACAAATTTATGCTCCCCACCTTCAGTGGGGCCCTGGCCATTATTCTATTATTGATATTTCAAAACAAACACTTGTCCCAGAATCTCTCCTCAAGTTTCCATCCCACCACTTGCCATCACCCGTTGTCCATCTCACTCTGAGTAGATCACCTTTCACTAGGATCCAGGATACCTTGTGGCTTGTCTCAACAGCTTTCTGACTCCACATCCCTCCTCTCCTTTTTATTACCAGCCTCAGAAGCTAAGACGTTCATCTTCCTATTTAATTCGAGTCCATTCAATAAGCATTCATTAACTACCTGCTTGTGTGCAAGGCACTGGGGATACAAAGGCACAACATCAAACCATGACCCAATGTGGTTGTCCCAGACCAATCTAGCCTTCCCTTCAGAACTGATGAGGTTTCCATTCTTATCATCTACTCTTGATAGCCAAGCTTTTCAGTGATCTTCTAGAACTAACTGGGGCCCGAGTCTGTCTAATAATAATAATAATAATAATGTGCCTGGGCACATGACCCAGCTGCTTGATGGGAATATTTTCTCTTTTAAAAAAATCCTTATTACATGTCTGTGAAATAGTGATTAATGGTGTTAGCATGTAAATTGGTGTCCAAAGCCCAATTTGAAGAAATGTGATACTTGGGTAGAGAGTAGCTTCTTCTATCTGATGTCAATTGTAGTCATTCTCTTCATAACTTGTTCTCTACCCTTAGGTATAATAATAACAGCTAACATTTATTTAGCACTTACTGTATGGCCAATACTGTGCTGAATGCTTTACAATTATTATCTCATTTGATCCTCACAATAGCCCCTGAGAGGTAGACACTATTCTTTCTTTACAGATAAGAAGATGGAGGCAAGCAGAGACTAAGTGACTTGCCCACAGTCACACAGCTAGTAAACAGCTGAGATCACATTGGAATTGGGATCTTCTTGACTCCAGGCCCAGGACAGTCTCCGCTGGGCCAGTTAGCCTAAAGCAGAATATCTTAGGGTTCTGCTCATTTCAGCAATGTCTTGGCTATGTTTCAGGCTGACTGTAGCTCAAATTCAACATGGGAAACTCTGCCCTCCTCATATGGACAGCTCCAGATATCTCTGTACATAGAGCCTGTATATAGATCCTTGAAGGCTCACTCGCCTCTCCTCCCTGACTCATCAAAAGGCAATGACAGTTCAAAACCTCCCAAGTCTTCAGGCTTCAGCGGCCTTTCCTGATCTGGTTTGAGTCCATCTTTCCTGCCTGGCAACACACAAAACCATTGCCTCTCTGCCTGGAACGTTCTCCCTTTCTCTCCCCTTTGAGGTTCAGCTCAAGGGTTACCTAGGCCTTTCCAAATTCCCCAGTTGTTCGGCCCTTCCCCACACCTCTGTATTTCTTTGGGATAGCTTTGGGATCTCCATATCTGGGTGTGTGGTGTTCTCCCAGGAAAGCAGAAGGGCTTTGAGGATGAGGGTTGTTTTGGTTTTGTATCCCCAACCTTCGCCCAGTGGTTACACAGAGTTGGCTCTTGTTTAAAATAAAATTTCTCTTTTTCAATAATCAACAAAATCTGCCTCTCTCCTTCCAACCTCCTCCCAAGCCCACTGAGAGAGATACACAAAGAAAATGCCATTACAAACGCTCACAGAGTATCTTTGCCAAGAATACCCCGAAGGGGGTCACAAAGACTCAGACATGACTGAGACAAATGAACAGCAACTGTACTTAAGCAGAGAAATACAATGTAAGGAGAGAGAGAAAGTGAACAGCCAAGGGGAAGCAGGGAAGGCTTCCTAGAAGAGGGAGGATCTGAGCTGAGCCTTGCCGGAAACTAAAGATTCTAACAATCAGGGCTCTTCATCCCCTCCCTCTCCAGCAACTGAGCTGGTTTCCATTTCCTTCTCTGGTCCCTTCCTAGCAATGTGATTTCTCCTTTCTCTGCCTCAGTCCTCTCCTCTGAAAAAAATAATTCCTTCCAAAGTCCTTTTCAGCTTTAAAATTCTATATTTCAATGTCTCTCCCACTAGTTCCTTCCCCTTGGCCTTCAAAATGTACAGGTCTTTTCTGCCTGGGGAAAAAAACAAACAACCCATCATTTGACCCCCACTGCCTCTTCTATGTACAATACTTCTCCCAAGCAGGCCTTCTTCCTAGTTGCTGGGCAACCGCCCACTTCACTATTTAATTGAATCCTAGCCTGCAGGTCCCTTTGATTTTTTCTGATTTAACTGCAGAAAAACAACGTCAAATTTATCCAAAGCTACACAGCTCTCTCTAGAGGATCGTTACATGTACTGTTCCAAAAACCAGAGGAAAACAAAAACCCACTGGCTCCGAGGCTTCTGAAGCCAGGCACTCCTCCTAAATTCGATGAGCCCTGGCACTCAGGGCAGTCAGGTGGATGGCAAGGACCCAGTTCAATGCTTCTGAGGCACTAAGCCCCTCACAAAACCACAGCAGCCCCTATGGATGCCTTGGAATAAGCTTTGTGACTCAAACTCCTCCAAATGGCCTAGTTTCAAGCTGAAGTATGCAAATCCAAGAGGTGGAGGGGAAGCACATTTTAGTCAAATGGTCACCCCCTAGGGCTCAGGCAAATCGCCAGGCCAGCTGCTTCACTTCTAGTACCCAGGCCTGAAAATGTTCTCCAGCTGAGGGAGTGGGTCGCCTAGGAAATGAGTCCTTAGAGGATATCTAGTCCAATTCCTTCATTTTACAAAGAAAGAAACTGAGGCTCACAGAGGGAAGGAACTTGACCAAGGGCACGCAGACCAGAGTCAGAATTTAAACTCCAGCTCTGTGGCTCTGACAGAATATTCTCCAACATCCCATACTGCCAATTTTGAGAAGGACTAGGTCCTACTACCAAGCTAGAGCAGCCCTAGTGACCCGATACCTTAAGAACAGAAGTTGGTTTGTTTTTTTCAGGGGGTAGGGATCAGCTTCAGGTCCCATCAGAATAAGGTATCTAGGTCAGGTCAAACAGGCTTCTCTCCAGACCATTGCAGTGCCCATTACTCCCTTCATCCATTTTACCCTGCATCAATTTAACTCAATTCAAGAAACATTCCCTAATTGCTTTCTAAGTACTAGTGGAGATACAAAGGTGAAAAAATGACAGCCCTTGTCCTCAGAGTTCACTGCCTACTGCCTACCTTGACAAAGGACAGTTTTACCCAAAGGTATACAAAAAAGTAGAGTGTGAGGACAGAGACCTTGGCCAGATCAAGACCAAAAGATTGGGGAACTGTTTTTCCCCTCTTGAAATGTATTTAATTAATTTAGACTCTTTTTCCATGGTTACATGATTCATGTTCTTTCCCTCCCCTTCTCTCTCCACCCTCCTGTAGCCAACGAGCAATTCCACTGAGTTTTACATGTATCGTTGTTCAAAACCTATTTAGATTAGGGAACTTTTGATGAGGGGTCACTCTCTTGGGATCAGGGAAGGCTTCATGAAGGAGGTAGCACCTAAGTTGAGCCTTGAAGGAGGAGAAGGATTTCTACAGGTAAAGGAGGTTAGAAGTGAGACTGTTTCAAGGTTAGAGCAAAGCCTTCAAGGAGATGCAAGTGAGGCTAGAAAGTAGATGGATAAAGGGGAGCCATATGCAATAATACTGGAAAAGCAGGTTGGAATTACTAAATGCCAGAAGTCGGGACATTAATGCACTGCTGGTGGAGTTGTGAATTGATCCAACCATTCTGGAGGGCAATTTGGAACTATGCCCAAAGGGCGCTAAAAGACTGTCTGCCCTTTGATCCAGCCATAGCACTGCTGGGTTTGTACCCCAAAGAGATCATAAGGAAAAAGATTTGTACAAGAATATTCATAGCTGCGCTCTTTGTGGTGGCAAAAAACTGGAAAATGAGGGGATGCCCTTCCATTGGGGAATGGCTGAGCAAATTGTGGTATATGTTGGTGATGGAATACTATTGTGCTCAAAGGAATAATAAAGTGGAGGAATTCCATGGGAACTAGAACAACCTCCAGGAATTGATGCAGCACTGAAAGGAGCAGAACCAGGAGAACATTGTACACAGAGACTGAAACACTGTGGTACAATCGAATGTAATGAACTTCTCTACTAGCAGCAATGCAGTGATCCTGAACAACTTGGAGAGATCTATGAGACAGAACACTATCCACATTCAGAGGAAACACTGTGGGAGTAGAAACACAGAAGAAAAACAACTGCTTGAAACATGGGTCAAAGGAATATGGTTCGGGATGCAGACTCTAAATGAACATCCTAATGCAAACACCAACAACATGGAAAGGGGTTCTGATCAAGGACACAAGTCCCGTCAGCTGCGGGAAGGGTGGGTAGAGGGGAGGGAGGGAAATAATGTGATTATTGTAACCAAGGAATAATGTTCTAAATTGACTAAATAAACTAATTCAAATGGGGAAAAAGGAATTACTAAATGCTGGGCTGAGCAGTTTGTATTTTAATCTAGAAAGTCACTGAAGGTTTGTGTAGGGGAGGGACATGGGGAGATTGTTCTGGCATGAATATGGAAGATAGATTAGGATGGGAAGAGCCTGAAAGCAGGAAGAGTGGTGAGGAAGTCCAGGTGAGAAGTGATGAGGGCAGGGATAAGATGATATGAGTGAAAAAGAAGGAGGGGATGCAAGGTGTGTTGTGGAGATAGAACTGTCAGGACTGGATAGCTGATCAGCCATGACAGAGTTGGGCATAAGGGATAGTGAGGGATGACTAGGATGCTGGTGAGACCATGAACAGAAGAAGGGAAGCTGGAAGGAAGGCTGGGTTTCAGAGGAAAACAGTAGCTATGATCAGTTCTATTTTGGACATTTTGTGCTTGAGGTGTTGGCAGAAGATCCATTTGAAGAGGTCCAGGAAGCCTTCTGGTTTCAGATCCCTGTTCAACAATTGCTTGCCCCCTGCCCCAAGCCAATCTTGACTCCCTTTTAGAACCACTGACAGCTCCATCTGTACTACCCAGTAATTAATGACCAATACTGACTGACCAAGCCTTTCATCTAGAACCTTCCCAACACAAGGCCCAACCAGATGATAGAGCTATTTTTTATCTTGAAAACAAATCTTTGTTAAAATTCCTGTAAAATTTTGATCAGTGATAATTACGTGTGTGTTAACTAGAAGAAAAAGTACCACTCAGAGCAAAATTTGAAGAAATATCCCATGTAGTTACATATTGATGCTTCCCTAGCTCCAACTTCAAGTATAAACACTCTTTGCTTGGCTTTCTTTACCTACAGGTTTACTTCCCAAGCCCAAGGCAGATTTTCCCTGACTTCTGGGCTCTACCTACTCCAACAATGCTTCATTCGTGTTCCATAGAAGCATTGAAAATCCCCTGCTTCATGCCTACATACGACTTCTTGGAGGCTTACTCCTGAGTCATCAGAGTGGTTTGAAAGCTTACTGCCCTGGCCTGCTCCCTCCTGGTTTAGGGATACAGCCTTTTGATCCACCAAATCGTAGAATGGTAGAGCTAAGAGAGAAACTGAGGTTCAAGGCGGGGAAGTGACTTTCTCTGTTCCACAGTGGATCAGTAGCAAAACCGAGACTCCAACTTCTGGTGACTTGCTCTCAATGTTCCTGACAGGACATAAGCTGCCATTTGTCCCCCATACCTTACTTGAAAGAGGAGATTGGTCCTCCACTGTGGTTTAGCCTTTTCACCTTTTGGGGGGGCTTGCTCTTTCTATGTCCAAACCAAAAGAGAAAAACCTATAGTACACAGTGACTAGTTGAGGTTTCATGTCAAAACCCATGACTCTCACCTTCCAATCGAGATTATTACCAGGGTGACTAATTTAGCGATGCAGCCCCGATCTCACTCATTCCTCTCTCGATTACTCATTCTCTTCCTTCTATCAGCTTTCAAATCAATGGTTAATTAGCACAGAAAAGATTGTCTTCAGTGAAGCAAGCCCGAAAATGATCTTAGACATCTTCTGGACCAATCCTCCAGGCAATCAGTTTTTCCTTTTCTTTCTCTTAAACATCTATTGACCAGGCAAACGGCATGTAAAAGAGAGATTTCTTCCTGTGAAGTAAAAGGTCTAAGCACAAGTACCTAAGTATTGTTTCCTCAAACTGGCCTACTGCTGGTTAAGTGGGGTGTTAAATGATCATGGGGAGCAAATCTCATCCATCTTGTTTAATAAAGGGAGATTTAGTTCATGGGATTTGGAAACGGAGCATCAGTTTGTCATCTTTTTTAAACATTCATCATGTGGGACTTGGGGAATGAGCCATTTACAGCATAGCCTCGCCTTCCCCATCATCCTCTGTCCCTATCGGCTAAGTAGAGGAGCAAAATTACCCACATGGCAGCATCTTAACTCTGAACTGGTCCTCCTACGCAGCTCCCCACTTCCTTTTAAAAAATTCACTCAAGTTTTGTTCATCAGCAAGGAAATGAAAAATCTCTCTTTCAGTTCTCTATCAGCATTCATCCCTGCACCCCGAACCACCCCCCCAACACACAGCAAGTTAGGCCATCTGTGGCACTTTGATTTATTCAAATGAGTGCAAATGTCAACCAATTGAAGACCCAGAAGTGGCTGTGGGTAAGGTCACCCATAGCCCCAAAAAGCCAACGAATTGAGCGGATGTCACACTGTCAAGCACCTTCCTGGCTGCCCTTTGTGATGAAGTGATGGAAGGGGAGATGGGCAAAGAGGGTGAGGGAGCAGGTGGCAACCTGAAAGATACCTTTGTCTTGGGAGAGAAGACTACCTTGATGAAGAAGAGATTCTTTTTCTCCCTCCCCATCCTGGCCCCTCCTCTGCCTTAGAAAGATTCTGTATTCACTTGGATTTTTTCCATTTGGTTCATTCTCACTGGCTTGGCAACAGTTCAGCAAAGCAGCATCTCAAATGAGGCTAGGGATTTGTTTTTTTTTTTTTCCCATGGAGTTCTTAGAGTTGGTACTCAGCTCAGCTTCAAGCAGAGTTTGATACTTATTTCCTAGAGCACTGAGCAGCTCAGAATGCTTTCCCTGGCTCAAAAAGAGCTAATGGGATGTGGCCTCCAGGACGTGGTGACTGCAGAGGCCATACCCAAGAAAAGCATCTCCAATCCAATATGGCTTTATCCAACTCAGGACAAGGGAAGCCAGGGGGCAGAATGGATGGAAAGCTAAGATTTGTGGAGTTGGAGAAAACCAGTCTCATTAGTTGGATTACTCTAGGTATGTCACCTAACCTGCCTGACCTTCAGTCTCTTCACCTGTAAAATGGAAATAATACCTCTGGTAATTACTTTCTAAGATTACATACAGGGAGAATCAAATGAAATATGATATATATATATATATATGCATATATATATACATAAAGTGCTTTGCAAACCTTAAAGCACCATAAAATGTGAATTATAATGATTCTCTCCTGTTACTATTTATTCTAGAAATAAAAATTTACCAATGAATAGACCGAATTCAAGAAATATCTTTTAAGTGCCTGCTTTCTACAAAATATTGTGTTAGGCTGGGAATACAGAATACAGAACCTGCTGCCTGCAGGGCCTTACATTCTTGAGTGATACTTCATCTCCAGACTCTAAGCATTTCCCCTGGCTGTCCTCCATGCCTGGAGCTCTCCTGCCTCCTGGCTTTCTTTAAGATTCCCACCTTCTGAAAAATGCCTTTCTTGGTCACTCTTACTCCTAGCACCTTCCCACTGAGATAATCTCCAATTTATTCTGCCTTTATCTTCCTTGTACATGGCTGTTAACATGTCTTCCCATTGGAATGAAAGATCCTTGAGAGCAGGGACTGGTTTTCGCCCTTATATCCTCGGTGCTCAGCTCAGTGCCTAGCACATAAGAGGTGCTTAATAAATGCTTTGTGAGTCATTGACTCCTGGGGGGATACAACGGGTGCATAGATGAGTCATCACAAAATCTACACGGGCCAGAGATAGAGGTCAGGACCTGTGATTTCATCAGTGCGAGCATCTCCTGATACAGAAATGCCATCTCCTGATAAAGATCAGCAATTTGTAATTTATAGTGTTTGAAAGTTGGCTGAGGGTTAACTAGGTGAGAGTCATTGGATTGAGAGCCAGGCCTGGAGTCAGAAGGACCTGGATTCAAATCTGGCCTCAGACTTTCCTAGCTGAGTGACCCCTGGGCAAGTCACTTAACCCCAACTGCCTAGCCCTAAGGAACCAATCCTTAGCATTACTTCTAAGACAGAAGGCAAGAATTTTATTTAAAAATAAAGAAAAAAAGAAAGTTGTCTGAAGCCCTGAGAGGTGAAGGGACTTACCTAGGGTCATACAGCTAGTATGTGTGCAAGGTTGGATTAGAACCCAGGTCTTCTCACTCAAGGCCAGTCCTCTAGCCACTATATCACACTACTTCTCATATACAAATACAAAAGAAATACATCCAAGGGCATTGCAAGAACCTGAGAGTACTAGCAACCAGGGGAAAACTGCCTCCTAAGTTATGTCTTGAAGGAAGATAGGGAATCCAAAAGGAGGAAGTAAAGGAATGAATTCCAGACATAGGAGACCTTTGAACAAAGGCAGTGGCAAGAGATGGAATGTCTGATAATGGGAACATTAAGTCACTTGGAATGGAACATAGAGTCCACAAAAGGGAATAATATGAAATAACGACCGAGAAGGTATGTAAGAACCAAATTGTAGAAGGCTTTAAATTCCATGCTGAAGGGTTTCTATTTTATCACGAAGATCACAGGGAACCATTTAAAAAACCTTTTTCCCTTGGAGGGAGACAAAATATGGCTTGACCTAACAGCCATTCATTGTCTGAGGCTTGGAATTCTTTGGGGGAATAGCAAGATCCTGGACATTACAGGTCAAACTTCCTAAGGAAGCAGCACGGCCTCAGGATCAAGAGATTTGGGGTTCAAATCCTGCCTCACATGCTTACTAGCTGTCTGTCCCTGGGGAAGACATTTAATCTCTCTGTGCCTCAGTTTCTTCCTCTGTAAAATGGAGTGGTTGGACTCAATGGCCTCTGAGGTTCCTTCTGTCTCTAAATCTAGCACCCTATGTCTGACCTAGAGCAAATCACTTAAATTCTCAGTGTCCTAGGCAAAACAGTTGCAAGTCTGCTTCCCTCACAGGAATTCCCTACAAAGCTCCAGATCACAGGTCCATATGTGGAGGGGACTTAAGGTTTTTTGGTCATGATATTCTATTAACATACCCTAATTTATTTGACTGTTACCTAATTTTTGGACATCATCTAGATTGTTTACTCCTTTTCTGCTATTACAAATAAAGTACCCACAAATAGATTCCTTCCCCTCATATTATATAACTCCTTATGTAGGGGTCAGCAATGAACTTGCCCAGTTAGTGCGCATGTAAAATCTATACCAGATTGCATTGCCATCTTGGGGAGTGGGGAGGGGAAGGGAGAGAGGGAGAGAATTTGACCCAAATTTTTTAAATGAATCTTAAAAAGGGTTTTTATATGTAATTGGGGAAAAAATAAAATAGTTAAAAAATGTTTAAATGACCCACATGGTGTCCAGCTTTCCAAAATGTTTACCCCAGTTTATGATCCCACCACTGATGTATTAGAGTGCCAGTTTTCTCACATCCTCACCAACACTGTCGGACTTTGTTTTTGCTATTTATGAAATGCTAATAGGTGGATGGTGGTAGTAAAGGTTATCTTGATTTGCATTTCTCTGATTATTAGGGAGTTTGAACATCTTTTCATGTGGTTATTAACAGAGCTTGTATTTCCTCCTTTATAAATTATCTGTAAATGTAGATTCCTCCATCAGGGAGTGTGCATTAATAATGTTATGGATAAGCACTCCCATTTAAGGGTGGCATTGACAAATTAAAGCATGTCGCAAGAAGCTAGCAAGGCATGATGGTGGGGTCTGGAAATAATGCTGTTAGGAGGAACAAACGAAGGGCTGAATTTCTCTAGTCTGGAGAAGAGAAGACTAAGGACAGACATGATAGCTGGCTTCAAGCCTATAGCCTCTTCCACTTGGCTCTTGACGGCCAAGCAGACCAAGTCCTTTGCCACATGACAGCCCTTCAAAAACCCTTGCAGTTACGTGGGAGCAAAACTAGGACCAACAAGTATAAACTATGGGGAGGAAGATTTGTGTTCAATATGTGTTTACATTAATTTTTTTCCTGCAAGGGAGAGGAAAGGGAAATGGAAAAGAAAGGCAGGGGAAGTGCTGCTCTAAATATCTGGGTGTATGTGAGGACTTTCTTCTTATTGACATGTCTTCCTGAGGGCATAAGCCTAATAATAGAGTCTCTGGTTGAAAGGGTATGGACATTTAAGTCACTTTATTTGCATAATTCCATAATTGCTCTCCAAAATGGTTGTACCATTTCACAGCTCCACCAAGAGTGTATTAGTGTGTCTCTCTTTTCACAATCCCACCAACAATGAATATTGCAATTTTCGGTTTCTTTGCCTATTTGGAGGGTGTGAAGGAAAACCTCAGGGTCATTTTGATCTGCATTTCTCTTATTATTAGTGATTTGCAGCATTCTTTCATGTGGTTGTGAATACTTTGCAGCTTCTCTTTTGAGAACTGTTTGTTTATATCCTTCGTGTAGCTCTATCAGAGAATGTTTTATATATAGAAGTGTGTGTATACACACACATACACCCATGCATACATATATTTATTGTTTTATGTAAGTATATATGCCTATGTGTATATATGTGTAGATATATAGGACATCAAACCCTTAGAGAGATTTATACAAAGATCTTTTCCTATTCAACTACTTCCCTTCTTATCCTAGATCCATTAATTTTGTTGGTGCAGAAGCTTTTGAAGTTCAAGTAATCAAAATTATCTGGTTTATCTTTTGGAATTTCTTTTCTCTCTTATTTGGTTAAGAATACAACTCCCAACTGCTCATGGGTAGGATGAACTAACATAATAAAAATGAACATCCTACCCAAACTTATCTATTTACTTAGTGCCATATCCATCGAGTTTCCAAAAAACTTTTTTACTGAATTAGAAAAAACCATAACAAAGTTCATTTGGAAGAACAAAAGATCAAGGATATCCAGGGAAATCATGAAAAAAATATGCAAAGGAAGGAGGACTTGCAGTCCCAGATCTCAAACTATACTATAAAGCAGTGGTTATCAAAACAATTTGGTACTGGCTAAGAGACAGAAAGGAGGATCAGTGGAATGGACTTGGGGTAAGTGACCTCAGCAAGACAACCTATGACAAGCCCAAAGCTTTTAGGACAAAATCCACTATTCAACAAAAACTGCTGGGAAAATTGGAAGGCAGTGTGGGAGAGATTAAGCATGGATCAACACCTCACACCCTACACCAAGATAAACTCAGAATGACTTGAATATAAAGAAGAAAACTACAAGTAAATTATGTGAACACAGAATACTGTACATGTCAAACCTTTGGGAAAGGAAAGATTTTAAAAACAAGCAAGACTTAGAAAGAGTCACAAAATGTAAAATAAATAATTTTGATTACATCAAATTAAAAAGTTTTTGTACAAACAAAACCACTGCAACCAAAATTAGAAGGGAAGCAACAAATTGGGAAACAATCTTCATAACAAAAACTTCTGACAAAGGTCTAATTACCCAAATTTATAAAGAGCTAAATCAATTGTACAAAAAATCAAGCCATTCTCCAATTGATAAATGGGCAAGGGACATGAATACGCAATTTTCAGTCAAAGAAATCAAAACTATTAATAAGCACTTGAAAAAGTGTTCTAAATCTCTTATAATCAGAGAGATGCAAATCAAA
This sequence comes from Monodelphis domestica, assembly GCF_027887165.1. NCBI lineage: Eukaryota > Metazoa > Chordata > Mammalia > Didelphimorphia > Didelphidae > Monodelphis > Monodelphis domestica. Next base: position 47,159,141 of record NC_077235.1, on the reverse strand, counting down.
ACAACTCTGAGGTATCACCTCACACCTAACAGATTGGCTAATATGACAGCAATGGAAAATAATGAATGCTGGAGGGGATGTGGCAAAGTGGGGACATTAACTCATTGCAAGTGGAGTTATGAATTGATCCAACCATTCTGGAGGTATGCCCAAAGAGCGCTAAAAGACTGTCTGCCCTTTGATCTAGTCATAGCACTGCTGGGTTTGTACCCCCAAAGAGATAATAAGGAAAAAGACATACAAGAATATTCATAACTGCGCTCTTTGTGGTGAAAAAAAATGGAAAATGAGGGGATGCCCTTCCATTGGGGAATGGCCGAACAAATTGTGGTATATGTCGATGATGGAATACTATTGTGCTCAAAGGAATAATAAAGTGGAGGAATTCCATGGGGACTGGAACAACCTCCAGGAATGGATGCAGAGTGAAAGGAGCAGAACCAGGAGAACATTGTACACAGAGACTGACACAGTGTGGTATAATCGAACGTAATGGACTTCTCCATTAGTGGCAATGAAGTGATGCTGAAGAACTTGGAGGGATTTATGAGAAAAAACACGATCCACATTCAGAGGAAAAACAATGGGAGTAGAAACACAGAAGAAAAACAACTGTTTGATTACATGGGTCGAGGGGGATATGATTGGGGATGGAGACTCTAAATGAACATCCTAATGCAAACACCAACAACATGGAAACGGGTTCTGATCAAGGACACATGTAGTACCCAGTGGAATTGCACATTGGCTATGGGAGGGGTGGGGGAAGGGGAGGGAGAAATAGAATATGATTTTTGTAACCAAGGAATAATGTTTGAAATTGACCAAACAAAAATTAAAAAATGAAAAGAAAAAATACAACTCCCATCCATAACTGTGAGAGGTATATGATCTATTTTCTCTTCTAATCTTTTTATATGTAATATGACCTTTAATATTAAGGTTGAGTATTCTATCAGACTGTTATTATGGAATATGATGCTATGGTCTGGGTCTTAGTTCTGCCAGATAGTTTTCTAGTTTTCCCAGCAGATTTGATTATATAAGAAGCTTTTTCCTAGGCAATTTATATTTTCTACTCTATCAAACAATGGATTGCTGAGTTCCATTGTTTCTGATTCTCCCTTGTCTAGCCTATTCCAATGATCTCTGTTCTTTTTTTTTTTTAAACCCTACCTTCTGTCTTAGCATTAATTCTATGAGAGGAGTGGCAAGGGCTGGGCAACTGGGGCTAAATGACTTGCCCAGGGTCACATAGCTAGGAAGTTATATTCAGATGGTTTTGAAGAAGGTTTATAATATAGTCTGGAAGGGCTATCTCCTTTTGTTCCTACTTCTCTTCATCATTTCCCCTGATAGTCTAGATTTTTGTTTTTTCCAAATAGATTTCATTATTATTTTATCAAATTCCATGAAGTTCTATATAAATCACCAGTGGTAATTAGTAAAACATTAAAAGTGTAAATTATTTTGGTAATATTGTCATTTTTATTATATTGGCACAGCCCAACCACAAGTACTGAATTTTTCGCTATATTTAAGTTCTTAATTTTTTCTAAGGAGTACGTTGTAACTGAATCTATACAATTATTTTGCATGCTTTGGAAGTTTGATCCCTTGGTATTTTATATATTTTATATTCACAATAGAATTTCTTTTTCTACTATTTATTCTTGTGTTTTTTTAAATTATATAGAAATGTGGTTGATTTTTGAGGATATGGTTTGTAATCTGCTGAAGTTTGCTGTAATTTGCTGAAGTTATTGTCTCAATTAATGCCTTTACTGATTTCTAAGGGTTTCTTTTTCTTTTTTTAACCCCTTACCTTCCATCTTAGAATCAATACTGTGTATTGGTTCCAAGGCAGAAGGATGGTAAGGGCTAGGCAATGAGGGTCAAGTGACTTGCCCAGGGTCACAGAGCTAGGAAGTGTCAGAGACCAGAGTTGAATCTAAAACCATCTCCAAGGCTGGCTCTCAATCCACTGAGCCACCAAGCTGCCCTCAATTCACTAGGATTCTTCAAGTAAACCTTCATTTCATCAGCACACAGAGATAGTTTTGTCTCCTCATTACTTTAATTGCTTTCTCTTGTCTCATTGTGATTGCTAGCATTTCCAGAACTATGTTGAATAATAGTGGGGAGAAGAGGCATCCTTGCTTTATTCTCATATTTACTGAAAAACATTCCAGTGTAATCCCAATAGATATGATGCTCACTCGGTTTCATATTTTTGATGCTTTTTTACATTTTTCAAATTCTTCTATGCTTACTGTAAGGATTTTTAGCATAAATATTGTACTTTGTTAAAGGCTTTTTCTGGATCTATTAAGATGGCCACGTGGTTTTAGATGTTTGGGTTTTTAACATAATCGATTTGGTTGACTCTTTTCCTAATGTTGATATAAATCCTACTTAGTCATGATGAATGATTTCTTGGATAAATTTGGGAGTTGCTTCCTAGCTGCATGACCCTGGGTAAATCACTTAACCTCCACTGCCTACTTCTTACTGCTCTTCTGTCTTGGAGCCAATACACAATATTGATTCTAAGATGGAAGGTAAGGGGTTAAAAAAATAAAATTTGAGATTTCATGTTAATTAATATTTTCCTATAGCTTTCTTTCTATATTTTACCTTCCCCTGGCTTAGGTATTAGGACTATATTTGTCTCATGAAAAGATTCTGGCAGGGTGTTTTCTTTCTCAATTTTTGAGAATAATTTATGAAGTATGGGTATTATCTGTTTTTTGAAAGTTTGAGAGAATTCTCCTGTGTATCCATCAGGACCAGGAGTTTTTCCTTTGCACTTCTTTTATAGTTAGATCTATTTCCTTTTCTGAGATGGGGCTATTTCATATCTCTATCTGTTCTTCTGATAGAGTATTTTATAAAGAAGGGTATTTTAGGGTATCATGATAGGATATTTTATCTTAAAGGTATTCCTCTATTTTCTTTTGTGTTCTCAGTTTTGTTAGCATATAACTATGCATAATATGTTCTGATTATTCATTTATTTCTTCTGGTTTTGCTCATTTGTTATTTTATTGATTTTTCTACTCTTTTTAATCAGGCTAGCTAAGGTTTTGTCAATTTTACTAGTCTTTTAAAAGAAACAGGTTTCAGTCTTATTGTTTCTGTGGATTTTCTTGTTTCCAATTTAACGATATCCCCTTTAATTTTAATACCTCTTTCAAAAAAACTTATTTTAGGTTTCTTTATTTGTTGGCTTTTTAATTTTTGAAAATATATACCAGAGCATTAATCCTCTCAATCTATTTTATTAATGTATGTTTGTAAAGATATGTTTTCCCTCTAAAGACTACTTTAGCTACATCCCAGAAATGTTGGTATGTTATTTAATATCATTTTCTTTTACAAAATTATTTTTATGATTGGTCCTTTGACCAACTCTTTATTTAGGATTTCATTGTTACATTTCCATCTGGGTTTGTATCTTTTGTTTGCAGTCCATGAACCAATGACTATTTTTATTGTATTATGATCTATAAGGAATATGTTAATTTCTGTCTTTTTACATTTATTTACAATATTTCTATGCCTTAGTATGCAATCAGTTTGGCCAAGCATGCCATGTGGTGCTGAGAAATGTATATTTTTTTGCTGTCCCATTTAGAAAATATCATGTCTTTTAACTCGAGTATCTTCAGGAATTTGTTCAGTTCCATATTTTCCCTTTTGTTTATCTTTCTGTTAGATCTCAAACTGAGAGAGGGATATTGAAGTCTCTCTTTCACTATTGTGTTGCTGTCTCTATCTTCTTATAACTCAGATAATGTTTGTTTTATGAATTTGGATGCTTAACGCATATTAGGGTCATTACTGATATTGGCTCTTCTTATCTGTGGTTCATTTTAGCATAATATTGTTTCCTTGTTCATCCCCCCTTTTTTTGAATGTTTGTTTTTGCTTTGTGGAGCTGAACAATAGCAATTTCTGCTTTTTAGGATTCAGCTGATATAGAGTAATTTTTTTCCTATCCTCTCAGTATTATATTGTGTATGTTCGTTTCTAAAATAGGTATCTTATGAGCAACAGATAGTAATAGGGTTTTGTTTTCCTATCCAATCTGTTATTCTTTTTCATTTAATTGAACTGTTTAACCCATTCACATTTAAACTTTGGGGAATTCGTTTTCTGTTTTCCTCCATCTGTCTCTAATATTGAAACTTTCTTCAAAGTTATATTTTTTCTCTCATCTACTGTAAAGGCAGTACTATATTCCTTCAGTTACTTTACCTTAGTCTTTTTTAGTATGTCCCTGTTGCCATTGGCTCTTTTACCTCTCACTCTTTCTCATGTTTATTACTCCTTTCTCTGAGGTTTTGCTTATTAGTTCCTTTTTCTCTATTACTTTGATCTGGTAACATAATTCTTCCTCCCCTAATTCTTCCCAGTTAGTCAAGTAGATTCCCCTTTTCCCTCCCATCTTCCCAGTCCTTCTCCTAGTTCTGCTCAATAGTCTTCCAATTTTCATTTTTATACCCCTTTCCAAAAAGGATTCTTTCTCTCTCTCTTTATTATCCATCCTCTGTCTGCTCTAGACTTTCATATCTGATTCTTGACCCCAATAATTATCTCCTTTCTCTTTTCTCTGGATTCTTCATGTAATCAAAACTTCTAAGGGATCCATTTCAGGCTCTCCTCTAAGAGGTTTCTGCCATTACCTTGAAGAGCTTGCCCTTAGATTCCCCTTTTCCATTGTGCCTCCCTCCCAGAACAGTGCCAATTCTGCCCCATGGCAGGGCTGCAGCCAGGTTACTGCCCCCCTCCTACATCTGCCTCAAAATCTCCACCCTGGATTCAAGTTCTCCCATTCCCCCAGGTGCCAGGAGTTACAACTTCCCCCCTACTAAGGTAGAATAAGTGCCTTTTTCAAGCCCCAAATCCCCCAGGTCACACCCAGAACAAGAGCCTCATCTCCCTTCACCCAAAGGAACATTTCATCAGTGCAACCACCACCACCACCAAAATAAATCCCCCTTCCTTTCTTCTTCCCTTTTCAATCCTTCCCCACTTCTTCCTCACTCTTTAGACTCTTTCTGAGACCACAGAAGTCACCTTCCCTTCACTGTAAGCCCTCCATTTGAAACACCCCCAATACATTCATCCTCTACCCCTTTGTTCCCTTTCCACCCATTCATGTACCCTCCCATGTTGTTAAGTAGCCTGAAAAAAACCAGCCACCACCCAACCCATTGATTTGCCTGTAGGCAGGAGGCTGCCAGGTTCAGTCTCTAATTCCCTAGGCCTGCCTCTTCACTGCTATCTTCCACCTTCACCCCCAGCTTGTGTATATTTAAAAAGAAGTTTCTTACTGGTTTCTCGGTTGTCACTCTGGTGCTGTTGCTGTCCTTAGCTGCTGCATTTATTCATTCCTCCTGCATTTCTGTGGTTTGAAATGTCTGAGAATCAAATAATCTCATCAGTTCTGGTTTTCTTTCTAAAAATGTTTCAGATGCTTCTTTTTATTCATCATCCATCTTTTTCATGTACAGTTAAGCTCAGACTCATAGGTAGGTTACCCTAGGCTGTATGTGGAGCTCCACTGCTCTTCACCACACATTATTCTATTCCCTCGTGCATTTGCTAGTGGGTCCAGAATGGTCTTGAGTAATTTGAATTTCCTTTCTTTTGAATTTGAAGTGCTTTGTCCTAATCACATGCAGAATTTGCTTTGGAACTAAAGTGTAAAATTTAATCACTATGTGACTTGGAGTTACAACCTTGGGTTTTTTTTCTGGAAGTGATCTATGAACTCTTTCAGTTGGTAGTTCATTTTGCTATGTTCAGAAGTTCTAGGCAGTTCTCATTTATTATACTGTCCTGCATTATGGTGTTAGTTTTTTGTCCAGAAGATGCTTTGGTTGTCTTTATGCCTGCTGTCTTTGAGATCAAGATGTTTTGCTTACACAGGGAGCATATTTTCTTCTAACGGTCATGTGTTTTGCTTCTCCTCTTCTAGATTGTCCTTTACTCCTTTATAGCTGCACTCCCAAATTAATGTTCTTTCTTTTATTTCTTTGGTGAGATTTTGCCATTGCAAATTCCAGTTTTTCTGTTCTGCCCATTAATTTTGCTGTGCAGGCCATAAATTCTACTCTCATAAGTCTCATTTCTCTTGTAAGCCTCGCAGAAATAGCCTGTAGTGGTCCCCTGTTCTCACATTCCACTGGGTCCTCTAGCTCATCAAGTATTAATGGCTGACCCCATTTACTAGCTCAGAGTTCCTTCCGTTAAGATTTCCCTTCATTTATCTCCTTTTGCTCCCGGGCTTTGAGTGCTCTTCTTCCTGAGCACTTAGGGCACCCTCACTTTTTTGGGCCCTGCCTTTCCCTTCTTTTCCCGGTTTGGTGCACTCCTTTCCGGGGTGGATCTTAGCCTCTCGGCCTTCTCCACAGCTTAGCGGCCGAGGCGCCTGCCCCAACTGACGTCTGGGTGGTCAGAAATGGCCTCCGCTGGACGATGGGCTCTTGCCCTCATGGTGGGGGGAGTCCTGCACAAGCCAGCGCCCGCCCCCCAGCCACATCCCTGTCGTCCAGTCTTCAGTTCTTTCTGTCCCTCAGTTCTCTGGCTCACCTTGAGCGGTCCGAGCACTGTCTTTGGCCCTATGGAGTGGCGCCCCCGGCCCCACCCGCCTCAGGCTCTGTAGGGCGACCACTTGCCACACTGTCTGTGGCTGCCCCCCCAAAAAACACCCAAACTTGTGGAGCCTAACGGGGGGCTCCACAGCCCTGGAAGGAGGGAAGGCAATTGAGGCTGGGGCGGGGGGGTGAGTTTTATGGAGGGTTCCGGTTGTGGGTCTTTGGGTCTGCTTGCGCAGACTCTTCACGGGAAATCCGTCCCAGGGGTGGGGGAGGGGTGCTGAGAGCTCTGGGTCAGTGAACATCAATTGGGGGGCGGGGCTGAGTTGTTAACGTTCTTTTGGATTCTGGGTTTCCAAAACCACCGAGACGGTTGAATTTGCCTTCTCTGGGGGGCATAATGTCTGCTTTGGAGATGTTTGAATAGTGACGGCTAGAGAAAGAATCCGAGCTGCCATCTTGTAAAGTCTGTAAAAAATCCATACATTTAACCTGGCCGCGGAAGAGGCAGCGTTCGGCGGCAGTTGGGTGAAGCGGATGCACAAAATACATAGAATTACAAAGGGAAGCAATCAGAGTGAAATAGAATTATTAAACTATTTGTTCGAAAAGCAAATTGGTGGCCTCTGGAGCCCACTGCTCCAGAATGCAGCATCAGTCAGCCACTAAACATCCATTAAGTGCCTGCCATGGGCTGGACACTGTGCTAAGTGCTAGAGATACAAAGAAAATCAGAAACTGAAAAGGCTCTTTTCAAGGAACCCACAGCCTGCAAGCAGCCATGTACAAACAGGCAAAAGACAATATAAGGAAGAGATAAGCAATTTAGGGGACTTCCTGTAGAAGGGGAGATTTTAGCTAGGACTTGAAGGAAGCCCAAGCCAGAATTGAGAGAGAGGAAGGAGAGCATTCCAGGCAGTAGTTGCCTAAATAACCACAGAGCTGAAAAAAATTCCCATTGGCATCTTGATTGTGTTAGTCCAAGTCAATCTCACAAAATAGTGATAAATAACACTCGGTCTGATGAAGAAACTTTGTCACAGCAGAGGAGAGGACCAACAGATGGCAGTAGCAGCTTGGTACAGTCCAGTGTTAAACACTGTGGCTTTTTGTTAGACTTCATCAGGGCCAATATGCTTGAGGGCTAATCAACACATCTTGACCTCCTTTTCAGCCTACACCCTGGTTTCTGTCAAGGCTAAATTCCCCATCCCTAAGAGAAAGAAGGAAATTCAGGAAAAAACTGTCTTGATATCATAGTCCTCCCTTTCAAAGAACAAGGAGCCAGTATATGTGATACAGGAAGCTTATTTTTGCCAAGGGGTTTAGAAAGAAAACTTTCAGATAGGAGCTGACAAGAGAATGATTTGGACTAATGTTATAGTTTATTGGAAGCAAAGGAAGTGAATTGTAGAACTGGAGAGCACAGACTAATGGAAGGCAATGTGTGAATTGTTTGAATTTAAATTTAAACAATCTTAAAAAAAAAAACTTTTAACCCTTATCTTCTGCCTTAGAATCAATACTATGTATTGGTTCCAAGGGCAATGAGGGTTAAATGACTTGCCCAGGGTCACACAGCTGGGAAATGTCAGAGGCCAAATTTGAACCCAGGACCTCCCATCTCCAGGCCTGGCTCTCAAACCACTGAGCTACTCCAGCTGCCCCCTAAATAGAAAAAAAGCACAGCTCAGATTATATTGGGAAAGGAAAATTCTAAATGACAGGGAGAGAGGAAAGGTGGGAAGTATGAAGACCTTTGAAGATCCAGAAGTCAATATAAAAAGATGAAGGTACAGGCTAGAGGGGTCAGACATGCAGCCCAAGGGCCCCAGTGTCCCACAACACTCCTAAGTGCTGCCAAAGCAGATTCAAATGTTAATTGGAAAATATTTAAAATAAAAATATAAAACATAATGTGAATGTATGGTTTCCTAAGCCAGGATGCTGTCCCCAGGGATCCCTATATACAATTCTGTGGCCCATTTCCATTTTAATTTGACACCAGTTTTAGGCCACTGTCAAGGGGAATTTTAGAAATGCTAAAAGAAAACTTAGAATTCTCTCAATTTTCCATATGAGAAGAAAAGACTACTGAAGATTTAAAGATTAAGATTTCTCTGCATGGAAGAATCAGGGAAGACAGAATACTTTCTTTGGTGAAAGCAAAATAAAGCAGAAGGGAGAACTTTCAAGACTGAGATTCTGTCATTTGGGGGTAAATGGATGACAGCACCTAGACAGAGCTGTAGGCAATAGAGAGACTGGAGAAAATTGGTAGGTTGCAGAAAGATAGATACAGGAGAAATCTGCTTTGTGCCCCAATGTGATGAAACCATGGATTCATTTGATCCTCAAATCAAGGCTGTGAGGTAAGTGCTATTCCTGTCATTGCCATTTTACCGAGATTCAGAAAGGCCAGGTAAACTTTCCTAAGGCCACACAACTAGTAAGTAACAGAGTTAGGATGCAAATCTCCATTTTCTTGACTCCAAGGACAATTCTCTGTCAACTGGGCTTGCCAAATCACAGAGATTTGCATTGTGGAAAAGAGACTAATGAAAAAAACTGGCTATCCCAGAGTCTTTTAGATTTAACTTTGCAATATGTTTGCTTTTCCAAAATGTTCTAATTACAAGAATTTGTAGGAGTGGGGGTCCTCTACTGAAGCAGATGAGCAATTCTTCAATAATTTTTGAAATTTGCCTTTGAAAATTGCCTGGAACACTAAGAGGTTAAGTGACTTCAAGAGGGGTACACAGTAAATATATGTCAGAGGCAGGACTTGAACACAAGTGTTTTTGATTCCAAGTCCAAAGAAAGGAAGGAAGGAAGGAAGGAAGGAAGGAAGGAAGGAAGGAAGGAAGGAAGGGAGGGAGGGAGGGAGGGAGGGAGGAAGGAAGGAAGGAAGGAAGGAAGGAAGGAAGGAAGGAAGGAAGGAAGGAAGGAAGGAAGGAAGGAAGGAAGGAAGGAAGGAAGGAAGGAAGGAGGGAAGGAAGGAGGGAAGGAATGAAGAGAGGGAGGAAGGAGGGAGGGAGGGAAATGAGGGAAGGAAAGAAGGAGGGAGGGAGGGAGGAAGGGAGGAAGGAAAAACTTATGTACTTAATAAATGTGCTAAGAACTTTACATTAATTTGATACTGAAGAACCCTGGGAAGTAGGTGCTATTCTTATTTCCTTTTTATGGTTCAAGAAACTGAGGCAGACAGAGATGCAGTGACTTGCCCAGAGTTACACAGCCAGTAAATGCCTGAGACCAAATTTGAACTCAGGTCTTTCTGACTCCAGGCTCAGTGCTCTATCTATTTCATGACCTAGCTGTCTAAGTTACTATAAAGTATCTGTTCTTTTTGTATTTCTATAGTTTTCTATCAGAGACAATGAAAGGACACAAAGCACCTGCCCTATTGCTAAATGAGTTACAGGAGAATATAGAAGACCCATGAATATTTCCCACTGCAGACAAGGGCATACTCTTTGGAAGCTTTTGCCACATGAACTGTTTCCCCTCTCTCTAGGCTTCCAACAGAATAATTTGTAACTAGAGGATAAAGTAACAGCTTTGACCTAAGAAATTGTCAGGGATACGATATCCTATAGTAAAAAGAATGATGGAGTTGGGGATGGGAGACACGAGTTTGAATCTTACAATCCTATTTTGGACTTTTACTAGCCTTGGACTAATTTCTTTATCTTTTTTGAGACTCCCATTTTCTTCATCTGTTCTCTGTCTCTGGATTCCAGGCAATTTCTTTGACTTCTCCTTTACCCAGAGTGCCCTCCTCTTCTTCTCCTGGCTTCCTTCAAATCCCAGTTAAAGTCCTCCCCTTCTAGAAGAAGCCTCCCCCCCCCCTTAATTCTAGTGCCTTCCTTCTATGGACTATTTCCAATTTATCGTGTATGTAGCTTGTCTATATGTAGTTGTTTCCTTGTCTCCCCTCCTCCCCACTCCCCATTCCCCACCCCCGTCTCAGCCCATAAGCTCCTTGAGGACAGGGACTGTCTTTTGCCTTTCTTTGTAGCCTTGGAACTTGGCACAATGTCTGTCACAGTGGGCACTTAATAAATGTTGACTGATTGAATGTAATAGACTTCTCTACTGGCAGCAATCCAGGACAATTCTGAGGGACTTATGAGAAAGATGCTATCCACATTCAGAGGAAGAACTGTGGGAGTAGAAACACAGAAGAAAAACAACTGCTTGATCACATGTCGAGGGGGATATGATTGGGGATGGAGACTCTAAACAATCACCCTGGTGCAAAAAGCAGTAATATAGAAACAGATCTTGATCAATGACACATATAAAACCCATGGGAGTTGCTCGTTGGCTATGGGAGGGGGAGGGAGGAGGGGAAGGAAAGAACATGAATCATGTAACCATGGAAAAATATTCTAAATAAAAATTTTCAATAAAAAATAAAAATAAATGTTGGCTGGCTGACTCTCAGAGGGGGATGGAGATCATCAGATTACAGATTTGAAGCTAGAGGGGACCTCAAAAGTCCTGGAATCTAGCCCCCCTCCCCCATTTCATAGATGAGGGAACTGAGGCCCCTGGGAGGGGAAGAAACTTGCCCAAAGTTCTTCAGGCACTTAGTAGCAAAGAAGAATAATGCTTCCTGCCTAGGCCTGGTGTATGGAGGCTTTGTTAACTTCAAAGTACTATAGAAATGTGAGCAATTCTGATTATTGTTTCTATACTCCAATGCCTGGAGTCATTTGTCAATCTCCAGGACGTGGTAATGGCCTCAGGAGAGGGGCCTGGGTTTGATTTAGAGGACAATTTTCTGTCTCCCTCCCACTCCCACCGCAGACCAATTTTTCCAGCTGAATTTTCAAGTTGAGATATTGTTCTGTACGCAGTCCCAGAGGAGCCGGGGCAATTGGCGACATTCAATTTATAAACTGCCTTTTCTCCAAAAGACTCAGAAACATCAAGTAAGTTGATTACTTGGTAGATTGGTATCTGAAAGGTTATGGGAGAAGATCTGAAACTCTCTTCTTGATAAATAATTAAGAAGCCTCTGACAATCGGCCATATCAACACCCCTCCTTCCCCAGCTTGAAAATCTTTAAGTGCGTCTTGAGAGTAATTCTCAGCCCCTAATGCTATTTTTGAGACCAGTGACAGGCAGCAACATTAAAAGATCAGTTCAGTTTTGAATGCCTGTGAATATTGGGAAGAAAAGTGCTGTCCAAATGAGAGGAGAAAATGGCTGCAGTGTTTCCATAGTGATGGGCTCAAAAGAGAAAAAAAGGTAACCCAAAGACAAATAAACAACTATATGATATCTGCTATTTTGGGAAGGGAAAGGGGAAGAGGTGGAGGATGGAAACATAACTAGATAGTCCTTGAAAACCATTTGCAGCTACGTGAACTCCAGATAATGAGTATGATATTTCTAGTGTGCATTAAGGTTTACAAAGTGCTTTATTCATATTAGCTTATTGATCCTCATAACAACCCTGTGCGGTACATGCTGTTATTGTCCCCATTTTACAGATGAGGAAACTGAGGCAGACCGCAGTTAAATGACCTAGAGTCACACAGCCAATAAGTGTTTAAGGCTGGATTTGAAATCATGTTTTCTCGATTCCATGTTTCTTTTTTTAACCCCTCACCTTCCATCTTACAGTCAATACTGTGTATTGGTTCCAGGGCAGAAGAGTGATAAGGGCTAGGCAATGGGGGTTTAAGTGACTTACCCAGGGTCACCCAGCTAGGAAGTATCTGAGACCAAATTTGAACCCAGGACCTCCCATCTCTGGGCCTGACTTTCCATCCACTGAGCCATCCAGTTGCCCCAACTCCATGTTTTATGTATTGTAGTACTATCTTGATCTACAGATGCTAAATAAATGCTATATAACAAAGATAATGAAGAGAGTTGGACTTGTGCTTATCTCTGGGCAAGAAGCCAACAGGAGTGTCCAGCTCCAGGGAGAAGGAGAAGGAAAAGGATGAAGCAGGGAGGCAAAATAGTGTCATCAATAGCACATTCTACTTGATGTCAGGAAGACCTAGGTTCAAGTCTCGCCTCTGATCTATACTAGCCATATGACTCTGACCAAGTCCCTTAGCCTTTAGATTCCCCAGGCAACTAAAACCATAATTATCACAGAGAAGTCAACCACACCAGGCTCTCCATACAGAGGTGATCACACATCTAAAGCCCATCCCCACCCCCAATAAAACTGTCCAGTATTTCTTGGGAATAATTGTTGCTAATTCATTCTAGCATGGACACCAGATGTGATTTGGAGAGTCCTTTTGTACTGACTGCTTCCAAAATCATCATTCAAATACCCCGGTGCTATACTGCTCTGATATTTTCTTTTACAAAGCAGGGCCTTGAACATATAGCTCGGGTACCTTCATTCATGGTTGTTGAATTGAATCAAAACATGCTGGAGGCAGTATCAGTCAAGTTGATCAAGAAGCATTTTGTAAGCACTTTTTCTTTTTCTGTGCCAGGCACCATGCTCTAGAGTCAGAAAGACCAGAGTTCAAATCCTACCTCAGCAGCTACTGCTTTCAGGACCCTGGACAAGACATCTAAGTTTCTAAACCTCAGTTTACTCATCTATAAAATGGGGATAATAATCTCTACTACAGTATCTGCCTTAAAGGGCTATTATAAGACTCCAGTAAGAGACTGCAAGAAAGGTACTTTGCAAACATTAAAGCACTCTAGAAATGTTGTCATTAACATGGCATCTCGTTGGTTCCCCTGATCTGTGATGACTATATTTCAGAGAGCTTCATAATTTATGAATAAAAACCCTACATTTGTAGCCCAAAAGACTTGTATTCAATTTCTGCCTCTGCTACTTGCAAGCTGTATGACCTTGGGCAAATCACTTAACTCTCCTGAGTCTCAGTTACCACATTTATAAAATGGAACGTGCCTCCTAGTATTGTAACAAAGATCAAATGAGACCATATATGTGAAATGCTTTGCAAACTTTATCCCTATAGTATAAACAAGGTAAAGAAATTAGAGGGCGATGATAACCACAAAGGTATTATTTGCCTTTAATTTCAGAAGAGGACCAATGGCATCACTGGGTGATAGCTCGACTTGAGCGTGTGAATTGGATTTAAGTGAGGCAGAGGAGTACAAAGTCATCAAACAGTCCAGTGGTAAGACAAAAGTCGACACTGGCATTGGTCCAGGATGCGGTGGTTTCTTTGATGTCTGACCAAGCTTGCCTGCTTTAGCCACCTTCATGGACAATGAAACAAATTGTACTCAGCTGCCCATTTTGGCCAGGGGAGGGAGGGGAGTCTGCATGTGCCTGAGGTAGACACTCCGCTAACTCGCCAAGGTAAGAGATTATAGAGAAATGATTGCTATCGGGATGATTGAGAAATAGATCACAGGAGAATGACTTCTTTCTCAGCTATTCCACTCTGCTCCCCCTGCACAATTTTTATAGCACGCAGCTCCATATTCAGAGGTGAGACGCACCTTGCTGCCTTCTTGCAAGGTCAGCTCTCTACCCACCATGCCAAGCTGCTTCTGGCACACTGGTTGTGTGACGCTGGACAAATCCTTTCACTTCTCAGGAGCCAGCACCTCTCTGACACTCGACGTGGCACAACAGATACCAACCCACATTGCTAGAAGGGGTTTTCGCACTGGAAAGCCCTATACCCACAAAACCATAGATTCCGGCCCACACCACAAAAATCCAAAGCGAGTTAGTGCTCTTTATCCAATCCTGACAATGACTGGTGGCGAACAATTTATAAAATGCCTTTTTCTGCAAGACTCGGGAACTGCAAATAGGTCCATTATTTCCCAGATTGATAGATAATAAAGATAATAGATGATAGAAGCCAGATGATTGATAGAAAATAGATCCGTAATAGCCAGATGAGTAAGAGAAAGCTGATAGATAATAGATTAGCTAGAGGACAGAAAGAGCCCATCACAACAAGGGCCATCTGTGTCTGTGATTTCTTTGGAAATTTGATTCTATCTAACCCAATAGAGTAAGGATACAGTAAATAAGTAATGCTTTACTCACACACTGTTCCCTTTCTAAGAAATATTCAAGGGTCTGACAACGGCACAAGAGCTAGTCATTCTTTCCAAAACATATCCAACAATTCCACATGTCAGCAGTTTGTGACAGATGCATTTGTCAAAACGAAAGCTGGTCATTTTGCTTTAAAAAGGTCAAATCCAATATAACATTTGCAAGAGAAAAAGAGAAGGACTAAGGACCTCATTTTTCATGAAAGGGTTATGTGAAAACCAGTGGCCACATGGGAATCCCAAGGATTCAAGATTATAGAAATCTTATGAATTTAGATGTTAATATGAATAGCCATGGAGGCAGTGGACTGAAGGTCATGCCTAGAGATGGGAGGTCCTGTATTCAAATCTGACCTCAAATATTTCCTAGCTGTGTGACCCTGGGCAAGTCCCTTAACCCCCATTGCCTAGCCCTTACTACTCTTCTGTCTTGAAAACAATACAAAGTATTGATTCTAAGATGGAAGATGAGGGTTTTTTTTAATATGACTAGCCATGATTAGGAACCTAAACACTACCAACAGACTGGAATGTAGAAGTTTTGGCCCCTCATTAGTCTCAGAACTCTCCAAGAGAGTGTGAGTTGGTGTCAGTTTTATAGGGGAAAATAAGGTCCAATGTTTGTAAAGGCATAATTTCACTTATCCATAATCAGACCAGAGATCTGAATCCTCTCTGTCAGTCACCAAAGACAACCTAGGGCTCTGGTGGCAAACCTATGGCATGTATGCCAGAGGAGGCACTCAAAGCCCTCTCTGTAGACACAAGCACCAATGCCCTAGCACAAAGTTCACCAGAGTTTGTGACTAGAAAGCCAGAAGGATGCTGGATTGGACTGCTCCTCTCCCCCTCTCCATGGGAGCCTGAGGACATTTCTCACATCACTCCCCCAAAAGGTTTGCCGTCACTGAACTAGGGAGTGTCCTGGTGTTGGACAGAAAGGGTCTCCAGGGTCACTTTGCTCCTGTGGCTATGTACCCCTGTGAGGAATCTCTCCATGTCCTCTCATAGACTAGGAAAAGTCCCTGAGCATGAGTTGCCATCTGGATTATCACTGTGAACACATACATATATGTGGACTACAGGGATCAGGGATCAGAAAAAGTGGACCCAGCTGATGCTAAAATAAACTAGAAGCTCACACACATACATGCAATTAGTCCATAAGGAGGCAGCAAGATAAAGTACAGGCTTGGACTCTAATTCTGGTTGTGTGTCCTTGGGAAAGTCACTTCTCCTAATCTTTCAATTTCTTTGTAGCTCAGTGGATAGAGCACTCCACCTGGAGTCAGGGAGACCTGAGTTCAAATCTGGCCTCAAACATTCACTAGCTGTATGACCTTGGGTAAATCATTTTACCTCTGTCTTAAACCTCTGGAGGAAATAAACCACACTAGTATCATTTGCCAAGAAAACTCCATGGCCAGTATAGTCCATGGGGTCATGAAGAGTTGGAAATGACTGTACAATAACAGAAAATTATTAGTGCTCGAGTTTCTGTGTTGGGGAGATGAGAGGATATTCATATGATGGGACTTAATGTTGAAACCAACCTTCAGAAGCATCTAGTCCCTTCCCATTTTATAGATGAGCAAGCTGAGGCCCAGAGAAAGGAAATGACTTGCTTAGGCACACATAAGTAATAAGGGTCAGAAAGGGGCCTCAACCCCATGTTTTCTGACTCAAGTTTAGGGTTCTACTACCTCATGCTGCCAACCTATGATCAAATAATTGATTTAAAGTCAGGACGACGGGCAGCTAGATAACACAGTGGATAGGGATCCAGGCTTGGAGTTGGGAGGGCCTGGATTCAAATGTGGCCTCAGATTCTTCCTGGGTGTGTGGCCCTGGCCAAGTTCTGTTTGCCTAGCCTTCACCACTTTCCTTAGAATTGATACTAAGACAGAAGGTATGGGTTTTAAATGAAGTAAAAAGGCATTTTAGGGACCATGTAGTTCAACCGAGGCCCAGGGAGGGGAAATTATTTGCCCAAGGTTACATGAGCAATAAATAGCAGAACCGGGATTCAACCTTGAGTTCTTGCCTCTAAATTCAGCTCTTTCAGTTGGAATCATCCCATGCCAATCTTCTTCATTCTTCCACCATCTGAACTACTCCTTATACCTCTTCTTTGCTTTTTTATGACCTTTTCCCTTTAAACATCTTCCCTTCTGAAATTACTTTCCATGATAATACAGTTTGGATTTACCTAGATATGGGCATGCCGTCCCCTCTGTGAGGAGAGCTCCTAGAGAACACGAACTATGTTTTGGTCTCCCTTTGTGTCTCCAGTGCTTAGAGCTGTGTCATGCACGCAGCAAGGGTTCACTGAATGTGTGTTGACCGACCGACTTTCAGGTTTACTTGTGATGTTCATTTTAGCATGATTTTACCTGTAGGGCCCTGATCTCTAAGTCTGTTCCAATTCTAAAAACTCTACTACTCTATAGAAGGAAGCCAAGATACAGACCCAACATCTAACTGAAGGGTTTGTCAGACAACTGATTGATAGATAAGGGTGGAGACAGACAGACAGACGACAAATTAGATCAACAGATAGGGGTAGAGAGACAAGAGAGGTAGATAGAACAGATAAGAAAAAATAGATCTGCTGATCAGGATAGACACACAGAAAGATAAACACTTAGAGAGATAAAATAGAACAGACAAAATAGATGTAGAGATAGGTAGATAGATGATGGATGGATAGATAGATAGATAGATAGATAGATAGATAGACAGATGGATAGATAGATAGATGGATGGATAGATAGATAGATAGATGGATAGATGGATGGATAGATAGATAGATAGATAGATAGATAGATAGATAGATAGATAGATAGATAGATGGATAGATGGATGGATAGATGGATAGATGGATGGATAGATGGATAGATGGATGGATAGATGGATAGATGGATAGATGGATAGATGGATGGATAGATGGATGATAGATGGATGTTTTGGCAGATGGATGGTAGATGAGTAGATAGAGCACCACAGAGATTGGTAGAGGAGGGGCAGTAATTTGCCCAAAGTCTCACCAGTAATAATTGCTAGAGAAAGGATTCTAATGTAGCTTTTCCAACTAAAAACCTGAAGCTTTTTCCATGGCACCATGTTGCTTCTCACATTTGTAAAATGAGTCAGAACAAGATGAGTCCCACATTTCCTCTCAATCAAGGGATATGCTGACATATTTAACTGCTCTCTGGAGGGGGGCAGGAAATGTTCATGGGACGTACTTTTAAGTTTAATTTGCTTTATAAACATTTCTTCAATCATCTGCTTAAGTCTAGACAATCAAGGAAACAATAAAACAAGCCCCAGTTTTGTAGCATTTGCCTATTTCTGAGGTACAAATGCTAATAGGGAAAACTGAACAACCAATTGCCAAGAATCTGAGCTGGCTCCAGCACTCCTTTACTCTCTGCTCTGAATCCTGTGACCAGATGTGTTTCTCCCTCTACATGCTCATTTGAAAAAGAAAAAAAATTGCTTATAAACTTGTCCTCCCTCAATTTCTCCTCCCCGGTCACTCCCCCTCCCTACATGTTGTTGTAGTTTTCCTCTGCTTTGAGGCAGCTCTTATCCACACAGGCATCTCAAAGCAGAGATTTGTCCTTGGCTGGGAAGACAAAGGCTTCCTTCCATTAATGGATCTGCTCACCGCCAGCAGAGTTGAGGCGAGAAGAAAGCAATTTAGCAGTGAACATATTTAGCTGCTTCTCCCATTCCTCCTAGGCAGAGAAGCTTGTCCCTAGGCATGTCCTCATTTCCCTATCCCACAGCCTATATGATCATACCTATGCGATGTTCCTTACTCCTTACTCCTACCGGGGTGCTAAGTCCAACCCTTGGAACCAACTTCCCAGCAGAGTAATAACTAAGGTTGGGCACTCGGGGCTTTTCCCTAGGGCACCAAAATGTAGAAGGTGCTGATTGTGTTCACAATCCTTCAATAGCAGCCTTCATGGGAAGCTGGGAATGGACCCCTCATTTGCCCTCTTGGTGATCTTCAACTTGATTTCTTTTAAAACTAGCCATATAGAATCATTAGGAAAATGATATTTTCAAAACAGAGACCACCCACAAATTTAACCAAAGACCGGCTCTGGATATTTTGCACCTTCCACTATACCCCAATCTCCTCTCTCCAAAGAATTTGAGTGTTTCAAATCATGGCTTTGGTTTGTGAAAAGCAATGGGATTAATGACTGTGTTGAAAGAACAGGTATTACTACTACCTTGAGAGCAGTTAAAATAACGGAAGAACATGTGTCAAATGATATAGAGGAGGCGAGGCAGAATCCAAGAGTGTGTATTTCTCTTTGGAGGGGAGAGGCTAATCAGACAGACAAATCCCCTACCCTTCTGCTCTACTGCTTCAGCAATTGGAGACTCGGAGCTCAAACTAGAATGAGGCAAGCAGAGCTTTCTCCCAGGGCAATATTTAGGGCGTGCTAACAGCGCTGCTTGAATTCCATCAGCAAAGTTAATACCCAGTTAGTTAGTAAAAATAATTAGTTAAAATAGGAAGCTATTCACTCACCTTCACTTCTCCTCCTGACTGCTGCGCTCCAGGTGAGGGGGCAGCACAGCACCCCGTGGAAGCCTTAGTACAGCCCAAGGTCTCTGCCTCCCTCTACCCCAACCCCCTCCAGCCCGTTGGAAATTGACTCTGAAAGTTCACTGGAGAATGTTTTTTATGGCAATGATAGTTATAACTTTTCTCCTACCCCTTGATAATAACTCTTCTGACAAACCCCTGGAAGTTCAGGCGAAGCTATTAAAAAGGAAATTGCGGTTCCAAAGGGAGAGAGCAACTATGTCAAGCCGGCCAAGAAACTGGGAGGCCCTCTTTGTGGGGAAGGGACAAAGGGAAGCACAGCAGGTTGTTTAGTTCAATTGACATGAGATCTTTGATCAGAGATGTCAGTAAGTGGGATGTGAAAATTGCTGATGAGGGGCAGCTAGGTAGCACAGTGGATAGAGCCAGGCCTCGAGATAGGACCTGGGTTCAAATTGAGACTCAAGCACTTCCTAGCTGTGTAGCTGTGTGGCTCTGGGCAAGTCATTAAACCCCTATTTTTGGAACCTATATATTATTTAATATTGATTCTAAGACAGAAGGGAATGTTTTTTTTTTAAAGCTGCCGAGTATTTTGTAATAAGGGACTATTTAACCTACTGGACCAGAGGTTCCCAGCTTCAGGTCCTAGGATAGATTTTAAGAGGTCTAGGTACTTGGATGGGGGGGGGGAGATATCTTGATTTCCACTAAGCTCTAACAAATTTAGCAGTTCCTTCAATGATTTAAAAAGAGGATTGGGGGGGGGGGGGGCGCAGCTGGGTGGCACAGTGGATTGAGAGCCAGGCCTAGAGATGGGAGGTCCTGGGTTCAAATTTGACCCTTCTCGCTCTTCTGCCTTGGAACAAATATATAGTATTTAAAAAATAAAAATACAGGATTCTGAAAAGGCTTCACCAGTTGGCCAAAGGGTCTAGACCACACAACCAAGGTTATGGAGCCCTCAAGTTCTCTGACACTGGAGGTCATTTGGTAGCCCCAGCACCTAGCTCTCATTGCCTGGCACTGTTAGCACTCAATATTTGTTGAGTCTTACTCTCATCAAGGGACCCGCCGCTGCCCCTTTCTTTAAAATAAACCACAAACTCCTGAGCCTGGTATTAAAGCTCCCCCCACTCCAACTTTGCCTACTTTTTTAGGGATATTTCATATTACTCCTCCACTAAACTGGCTGTGTCCTCTCCAAGCCATTGCTCATGCCTAGAATGCTTTCCTCCCCATGGTTACCTTTCAGAATTCTTTTCTTCTTTTGAGCCTCAGGTACTGCCATCTCCAGGAAGTCTTCCTTGATGTGCCCATTCCTCCCTCAAATATTATTCCTAGACTTCTTTGATCTTTATTAACCTCTTTCCTATCTAACTTAACTTTGTGTGTGTGCTGTATCCCCAGTAATAGATTCGAAGCTTTTTGAAGGCATGGACTATTTTCATTTTTGTTTTTGTCTACCTAGAAGCTAGCACATAGTAGGTGCTTAATACTTGTCAGATTTAACTGAATCCTCATAGTGGTAGAGATGGTTTTTTGCTAGACCATCTTACTTATTCTTACCTTGTGCTCCATAATATTACTAGTCAAGTTTAGGGGTACAAGCCATGCCAGGGAGTAGGGCAAAGCTAACCACCACAGCCAGAAGAGCCAACATTGGCCTCACTGACACAATGGAACAAAGCAGCTGTGGCCAGCAGCCAAGAAGTGCCACCTTGGGCTGACTTCCCTGAAAAAGTAAGGTGCCTGGCTTCCTTATATGTGGAAATAATATTTGAATTCCTTTTACCTCATGGTCTATAGCAAGATGTGTCCCAGAGGTATGTCATCACGGGGACAATGAGTAAGAAGTTGCCAAGGAAAGGTACATACTGAGAAATCCATTTGAAACCAGTGCTATGGTTCCCCTCCGGTGCCAAGTGTCTGACTGATCCCATGATCCCGTGACCTTCTCAGCAGACTAGATCAGACAGTCTCATTTCCAGAGGCTGAGTTAAAGCTCCTGGGTAGTGCATGACCCAACCTGAGCAGCTGAGATAGGAACCCTGAGGATGCACCCAAAATGAGTTCCTGGGCAAGAGAGAGGTACCTCCTGCCAAGGAATTTTGTCCTGGTAGCACGGAGCATTCCTGAGGAGTGTGGCGCTATGGTTAGCGATGCCTTCCCTGCCCCCTCGCCACAGAAGAGGAGAGATCTCTTAATATTCCAAACATAGGCTCACTCACTACTGCCCACAGAGTCCTGGTCGATGGAGGAGATATAGAACTTATTTTGCCTTCTTCCACACCCACATTTCTTTTGGGGAGGGTGGGGAGTGTTTCCACATGGAAACTAAAGTTTGCAATTGCTTATATTTCAGGAAAAGCAAAACAGCAACAATATGGAGATGGTTTGGGGACCGCCCCCACCTACTAAAGCCAGGCTTCAGAAGAAGTTGGCATTGGCCCTCCAGCAACAGTGGGGTTGGCTGCTACCTCTAGTTCTCCCACACACCTACTCTACTTCTCTGCCTTGTAATGAAGCCCGAAGTCACTTTTTTGGCCACAGAGACCTTTGATGCAAGCAGTTCATTTCCTAGTAACTGTTTCCTTCCTTCTCTCTCCACCCGCCTCACGAACTGGAGACTTAAGAGCCCCTTCCACTCTGACTCAGAACACGAAGTAGTCTGCTTTGCAAGGCCACTGCCGTGAATCAGAGCTTTTCCAGTGTTTGTTGTTTAGAAGGGAAGAAGCCTGATATGGTAACGGTGAGGACAACATCCTTTGTAGTCTCCCAAACCAATTTCTAGACAATCATCGGTTGAGCAGACAAAATGCCAAAACAGCATTCCTAGGAGGTAAAGTCTCTTCATCTCACCTACCCTTTTTCCCCCTTTTTTCATCAGCGAGGAAACAATGACATAGATGCTTGGAAAAAAACAAAACATAGCAAAACTGTAGGCTGAGCTGACAAGACGTAGAATCGCGAAGCCGGCTAATCTAATCTAAGAAACATCGAAGGGCCTACTGGGTGAGAGGCAACGTGACATCTTAAGAAGATCTGGACTCGGGTCCCACCTCTGGCCCCTACTGGCTTTGGGACCATGGCCAAGTCCACAGGTGCTTAATAAATGCCCAGTGGCTTTCAGAATGACTATTGCCAGCCTCTAGGCGATGGAGAAAAGTTGGGCACTGGGAGTGCCACATACCAATTGAATTGAAATCATAGGTTCTAGGTGTTGGGGATACAAAGACAAAACTTCAGGCAGTTTCTGCCCTCATTGAGCTTACATTCTACTGAGAGGGTAGAACACGTAATTTTGGCCCCTTTTCTGACCCTTTCACCTCTTCTAACCCTCTGGACTCACGATGCTTTCATGTGAATCCATCCTTCCCCTCGAAGAGCTAAATACCAGATCAGTTAGTAACCCCAGAGAACAATGAGTCTCTACTGATGCCCCCATCATTTTAGGGGACTTCAGTTTCCTCTCTATGGATGAGAAGATTGCAAAGATCATCTCTAACATTCGATCCCACTCCAAAACCCCAAGATCCAGTGAGGCTGTGAAATCTAGGTCCTTGGTCTAAAATTCTCTATGGTAAGATCCTATGGTCTGACTAAGGCATGGAGGTATTCTTCTTTAAGCTAAATAGGTTTTATGCTTGTCTTGTTTTTATATCACTCATTTCCAGATATATCCTACCATCCCCACCACCATATATAACAACAACAACAACAACAAATATACATATATAAAACCATTTGACCCAGTGACCAAAACTCTGGAAGAATTATAATATACAACTGTAACGTCCCTCCCCAACACACACGCACGCACGCACACACACACGCACACACGCACACACGCACACAGTCTACAAAAAAGTTGGCACATACATACTTCTTTCTCTCTTCTCTGGGGCCAAGAATTACCAAGTTACCGTAATCATTCTCATGAGTCTGTGTATGTAAACATTCTGCTGATTCTACAGAGTTTACTCTGTATCAGTTCATACAAGTCTTCTGGGATTTCTACAAATTCCTGATGTTGGTCATTTCTTATGATGTAATCATTTTGAGACAGTTTTGCAGCGAGCCCTCCAGGAAAAAAAAAAGCCACTCTCTTAGACGATTAATAGCTCTTTCACTGCATGCCCGACCCTCGAGTTTAAGCACTGAACATGGGCCTCAATTGTTCTTTAGGATCATCTGCATATTCTCTTTGACCTCCTGACAAAACTAGAGCCTCTTTAAATAGCCCAGGGAAGTCACAGTGATAGGAGGCCTTATCTAACCCCTTCAATGGCTCCTTCCTCTGCTGCTTCTTGTAAGAACGGGAGTTCTGGTGGGACTGAGGGCCTGCAGAGGCCAAGGCAGATATTCTCCTAGCACACATTCTGGTTTGTGACCGGAAAAGACTGTTTTGTGTTGGGGTTTATTGAGATGCTGAAGAGGAGTTGGAGAATGAAGATACTTAACCCTGAAAGTTCACAGGTTTCCATCTTGTTAGATAGTACACAATCCCCTGCCAAAGTCTTTATAAACACTAACCTTAACAGCAGCTGAGGCATGTAGGAGGTGTACGGTATTAGTCTCATGTGCAAATGGAGAAAGTGAGGCACAGTGAAGATAAAGAGAAGGATGGGGGCGGGAGAGATCAGCCACCTGAATGACAGCATCCTGTGTCTACCCAAGCTGAGCCTACTCAGTCTTCAAATTGGAATGATTCACAGCTCACCGTCAAGGTTGGGAAGCTCTCTTGGGTGTCAATTTCTCCTTTGCCAAAATCTGGCATCAGTTCTGCCATCCACCCAGTACCTCCCTTCCCTGCCCCCCCCAGCGTACACACACACACACACACACACACACACACTGTCATTTAGGGCTTCTCAAGGAAAGGACTCCCAATATTCAAATACTGGGATGTTCTCTCTGACAATGGAGATCACAATCCATCTTTACCTGCTCATTTTGTATGACTTTTGCATGGCTTCCCATAAGTTGACTACAAAGGGCCATCCAGTGATATGCTGATAAATGTTTAACAACCAGGCTCCTTGAAAAACATTACATGAAACTTTTAAATTTAATCTGCTAGGGGGCAGCTAGTTGGCTCAGTGGATAGAGGGCCAGGCTTAGAGATGGGAGGTCCTGGGTTCAAATATCCCAGCTGCATGACCCTGGGCAAGTCATTTAACCTTGACTGCCTAGCCCAGTGATGATGAATCTTTTAGAGACACTGCCATGCCCTGACCCCACCCCTAATACTGAGTGCCCTGCCCCTCCCACACACATATTGAGTGCATCCCACCCCCCTTACCCCACACAGGAGAGGGAGAAAGTGCTCCCATTGGGCTACTGGATAGAGGGGCAGTTGAAGTGAGGAATGTTCTCAGTGAGTGTAGGGGTGGGGGAGTGGCCCAAGAGCTCTGCCTCCGGTGAGCCATCCAACTTACCCCCTGTGTGCTCCCATTGGGCTGCTGGGAAGAGTGGCGAGGGATGTGAAAAATGTCAACAGGAACAGTGGAGAGGGGGTAAGGAGCAGCTCTGCCCGAGTCTCGGCCATTCTAGTGACGAACTCTGGAGAAGGGGAGGAAGCAGCCTCATGCCTACAGAGATTGCTCTGCATGCCATCTTTGGCAATCATGCCATAAGGTTCACCAGTACTGGCCTAGCCCTTACCACTCTTCTGCCTTGGAACCAATACATAATATTGATTCTAAGATGGAAGGTGAGGGTTTTTAAAAAAATTAATCTGCCCAATTAACACTTTTAAAGTATAAGTCAACAGAACATGAAGCCTCAATTTTGCTGACTTCAGAGGTGTAAATGTTCTCACTGAAAAATCTGTCCCAAGGTGGCTGAGGCAGGCTCTAGTATACCCTTGGGGTTCTCAATGTGCTAGATGTTTTCTTCATTTTCTCCTCCCACTGAGGCAATCCCAGCAGAGGATTCCCAATGTGTCCCATCACTCCCCCACCAACCTTCTCCAGGTGGTCAGCCTGTCTCCTTCTCCTCTTGGGTTTCCTTAATGATACCTTTTATTCCTGATCTTCTGTAGAGTTCCTCATTGTTATATGCTGCAGCCTGCTCACAAGGAAAAAACAATAAGGATGTGTATTCTTATTTTATCAGACATCTATTTAGCGCCACTTCTGGGGGGGGCACATAATTTGACAGTAGTAATATTATAAAATGCAGGGGTTTAGGGTAAGTTAGAATACACAGAGACTTTAGAAATCATCTAGTCCAATACCCCTGTTTTAGAGGGAACATAGCATGTCCAAGGTCACAAGGTCAGAGGAGGAAGTTGAACCCAGGTCATGTGACTTCAGAACTGTGCCTTCTACTATGCCCCCTTCTTCTTACCCACCCTTCCTATACAGGCAACCCAGAAATGATTCACAGCTTTAAAGGATAGCGGCAAGTCCAGCAGCGAGGTGGCCTAGTGGATAGACTGCTGGGCCAGGAATCAGGAAGACCCAAGGTCAAATCTGGCCTTGGAGACTGAGCTGTGTGACCCTGGGCAAGTCACTTCACCTCCATTTGCTTTAATCCACTGGAGAAGGAAATGGCTAACCTCTCCAGAATCTTTGCCAAGAAAGCCCCATGGATAGCGCTGGTATACTGTGATGGTCCACGGGATCACAAAAATCAGACATGACTGAATAACAAGACCTAAAGTCCAGGGTCACATGATAGGATTGTGAATCGAGACTTGGAAGGACCCTTCAAGTACATCTTGTTGAACTCCCTCATTTTACTGCAGAGAAAACTGAAGCCCAGAGGTTATATCAGGATGAAACCTGCCTGTGCCTTGAAGTTATAAGCAATTCGGGACTCCATGAAGGCAGAGGACATCTCTCCATTCTGGGTGCGGTGGGAGAAGGGTCTGCCAGAGAGCCAAACTGACTCTCAGGAGTGTGCCACAGAGAAACTACCCTGCCCTGCTAGCCAACAGGGTCTCGAGTTCCAGGGGAAAGAGCGAGGGTAGAAGGAGATTCATAGCCTACAATGGCATAGCGACAAGCCATGCCATTCAACCCAATGTCCTATACCAACTCCAAATACTCAGAACTCAGAGAACAAAAGCTAATATTCACAACAAGACTTTTTATCAGCAACCCTGAGTCATCAAGAAAAATATTTGAAGAAGGCAGGGGAGTACATAACACATTTTAAAAAGATTTCCATTTTTACAAAAGTTAAAAGTACAGAGTTTGCATTTGCAGCCAAAGTGCTAGCCCTCAAGTAGCCAGAAAACTCAGCTATCTGAAAGAGCTCTAGGGAGGGGAGGCTTGGCCCAAATCAATTTGTATTCCCCGTGTACATGAACCCTGGGAAGAAAGGGGAGGATGACCCCAAATAATAATGCTCCGAAGGGGATTGACGTGCAATTTGAAATCCAGAAAATCTGCTTATTCTTTATTCCTTACTTTCTCTCTCCCAACATTCCATTTTCTGTGCCCTTCTGGGTAGGACCAGTGTTTCCTACCAAGAACCATCTTTGGTTGATCAGAAACTAGAATTGCCGGGGGCAGCTGGGCAGCTGGGCAGCTCAATGGATTGAGA
Organism: Monodelphis domestica; assembly: GCF_027887165.1. Classification (NCBI taxonomy): domain Eukaryota; kingdom Metazoa; phylum Chordata; class Mammalia; order Didelphimorphia; family Didelphidae; genus Monodelphis; species Monodelphis domestica. The sequence continues at coordinate 47,132,359 of NC_077235.1, read as the reverse complement.
GCCAGGCCCACAGACAAGAAGTCCTGGGTTCCAATCTGGCCTCAGACTATGTGACCCTGGGCAAGTCCCTTAACCCCTACTGCCTAGCCCTTACTGCTCTTCTGCCTAGGAACCAATACATAGTATTGATTCCAATATGGAAGGTGAGGGTTTTTATTTTTTAAAAAGAAAGAAACTGGAATTGCCCTGCTCTGTGTTTTAGCAACGTAATTTCTCAACGGTCCTCTCCTCTCTCCCCAGCCTAGGGCACTGAGCTTATGAGAAAGATAAGACACAGGGAAGTGGCTTTCTGAACAGTCATCTGTTGAGGACTTACAGAGGGGACTTTTGTTGGGTCTGAGTTGGACTTGGTCCCCAAGTCTCTTCCTGCCCTGAAATTCAGTGATTCTTTCAAATTCTCCCTGCAATGGTGACACAGAAGCCACTTCCCCTTTCAGCCCTTCCCTCCCTTCCTCCTAGCTAGGTCAGGCCTCTTGCTATGGTATTTCCTCTACCTCCTTGACAAGGAGGGGCATTTGTCTTCCCATACCCTTGGGGCTTTGATGACTCCTTCTCCCAACCCCCCATTTAAGCTTTTGTGCCCCATTTTAGGTTGGCAGTTATCTAGTCTGACAACAAGCTGTATGGATGGGTCCTAATAGCTTGGCAAGGACAGCTGGGTGGCCCAGTGTATTGAGAGTCAGGCCTAGAGAGGGGAGGTCCTGGGTTCCAATGTGGCCTCCGACACTTCCCAGCTGTGTGACCCTGGGCAAGTCCCTTGACCCCCATTGCCTAGCCCTCACCACTCTTCTGCCTTGGAGCCAGTACATAGAATTGAGTCCAAGATGGAAGGTGAGGGTTTAAAAAAAAGAAACAAATGATAGTTTGGTATCATAGGTTAGAGCTGACTTTGGAGTTAGGAGGCCTGGTGAGAAAGCTATTTCACCTCTTAATGGCCAGATGACAAAGACTATACAGGTTGCTAATATGCCATGGTAGAGGAAGTTTTCTCTAGGAGTTCCCCCACAGAGATTCAAATCACAGGCCCGAATCCAAATCAAAAAGGGAGGTAGGGGTTTATATTATCCTGCTTAGATGACATTAGTCCATTCTTACTACCAAAGAAAAGCATTCTGATGGCCCACATTCAAGAATGCCTACCAGTGGGGAAGGCAGAGAAGCCTAATGGTAAGCAAATACTGAAATCCTACCATATAAGAGGGGCCTGGCCATAGCTACAACCCCTGGCCCACACGGATAGAGCTATGTGGTGGCTGACAGCAGAGCCCCTGAGCTTCCCTCTCAGGACCCCAGCCTAAGCCTAATCTCACCTCTGAAAATAGTTCCTAGATTATTTCTGAGTCCTTAATTATTCGATTTTCATTTCACCACGGGATTCCTTGAAGTTCCCAGAGGCATGGCAGCAAGCTGGAAGCTAGGGTAACTGGAGAGACACCAGAGATCCATTGTCATGTAAGCCGGGTAGCCTGGAATAAAAATTCAATTTCCTGCCTAAGTACAAACTAATTAGTGCTTTGGATCTAGAGACACGTAGCCCGAATGCAGATCCAAGGTCTGCTACTTTGACTCACAAGCCAGTGTTGGGAGTATAGGATCACTGATAGATTTGGCGTTAGAAGGGACCTCAGAGGCGAGACTTCTCATTAGGCAGATGAGGAAGGGGACTTCAAGGAGGGGAAGTAACTTGCCCAAAGTTACATGGGCATTAATCGTCAAAGGTAGGATTTGAACCCAGATCCTCTGACTCCAGAGTCAGTGCTAGGAAGACTTGGACTGCACCACATTGCTTCTGCCACACACCAAATAACTGGCTTAGTCACTGAACAAAAGGTGTCTCAGTCAAACCGTAGCTAAATTGAATTTTTTAATGAGCCCATGTGACCTTCTCTTTGCCCTTCCTGCCAGGGCCTCTGAGTGAGGATTCATTCAGTCCATTTCTGGGACAGCTGGCTAAGCTTTTGGCTCTCCCCACCCAATGTGGCTTGAAAATAGCAAATTCAGAGATGTCTTTGTCCTATATGACCTTTTTATCTGCACATAGCTCCTTGCAAAGTAACAAGCACACAAATGGAATTCTGATGAGACAAAACCACTGTGTGTGAGAGAGAGGGGGGAGAGGGAGGGAGGTGGAGGGAGAGAGACAAGGAGGGATAAAGAAAAGACAGAGAGGGAGAGAGAGAAAAGGGGAGAGGGAGGTGGAGAGAGAAAGAAAAGACAGAGAGAGAGAGAAAGTAAAGACAGAGAGAGAGGGAGGGGAGAGAGAGACAAGGAGAGAGAAAGAAAAGACAGAGAGAGAGACAAGGAGAGAGAAAGAAAAGACAGAGATAAAGGGGAGAGGGAGGTGGAGAGAGAAAGAAAAGACAGAGAGAGAGAGAAAGTAAAGACAGAAAGAGAGGGAGGGGAGAGAGAGACAAGGAGAGAGAAAGAAAAGACAGAGAGAGAGAGGGAGGGGGAGAGAGAGACAAGGAGAGAGAAAGAAAAGACAGAGATAAAGGGGAGAGGGAGGTGGAGAGAGAAAGAAAAGACAGAGAGAGAGAGAAAGTAAAGGCAGAGAGAGAGGGAGGGGAGAGAGAGACAAGGAGAGAGAAAGAAAAGACAGAGAGGGAGAGAGATAAAGGGGAGAGGGAGGTGGAGAGAGAAAGAAAAGACACAGAGAGAAAGAAAGTAAAGACAGAGAGAGGGAGGGGAGAGAGAGACAAGGAGAGAGAAAGAAAAGACAGAGAGAGAGAGGGAGGGGGAGAGAGAGACAAGGAGAGAGAAAGAAAAGACAGAGATAAAGAGGAGAGGGAGGTGGAGAGAGAAAGAAAAGACAGATAGAGAAAGTAAAGACAGAGAGAGAGGGAGGGGGGAGAGAGACAAGGAGAGAGAAAGAAAAGACAGAGAGAGAGAGAGGGAGGGGAGAGAAAGACAAGGAGAGAGAAAGAAAAGACAGAGAGGGAGAGAGAGAAAGGGGAGAGGGAGGTGGAGAGAGAAAGAAAAGACGAGAGAGAAAGTAAAGACAGAGAGAGAGGGAGGGGGAGAGAGACAAGGAGAGAGAAAGAAAAGACAGAGAGAGAGAGGGAGGGGAGAGAAAGACAAGGAGAGAGAAAGAAAAGACAGAGAGGGAGAGAGTTAAAGGGGAGAGGGAGGTGGAGAGAGAAAGAAAAGACAGAGAGAGAGGGAGGGGGAGAGAGAGACAAGGAGAGAGAAAGAAAAGACAGAGAGAGAGGGAGGGGAGAGAAAGACAAGGAGAGAAAAAGAAAAGACAGAGAGGGAGAGAGATAAAGGGGAGAGGGAGGTGGAGAGAGAAAGAAAAGACAGAGAGAAAGTAAAGACAGAGAGAGAGGGAGGGGGGGAGAGAGACAAGGAGAGAGAAAGAAAAGACAGAGAGGGAGAGAGAGAAAGGGGAGAGGGAGGTGGAGAGAGAAAGAAAAGACAGAGAGAGAGGGAGAGGGAGAGAGAGACAAGGAGAGAGAAAGAAAAGAGAGACGGAGAGAAAGGGGAGAGGGAGGTGGAGAGAGAAAGAAAAGACAGAGAGAGAGGGAGGGGGAGAGAGAGACAAGGAGAGAGAAAGAAAAGACAGAGAGGGAAATAGAGAAAGGGGGAGAGGGAGGTAGAGGGAGAAAGAAAAGACAGAGAGAGGGAGGGGGAGAGAGAGACAAGGAGAGAGAAAGAAAAGACAGAGAGGGAAATAGAGAAAGGGGGAGAGGGAGGTAGAGGGAGAAAGAAAAGACAGAGAGAGAGGGAGGGGGAGAGAGCGAAAGAAAAGACAAAGAGAGAGAGGGAGGGGGAGAGAGAGAGAGAGAGAAGAAGGGAGGGAGAGAGAGAGGAGGGAAGGAGAGAAAGAAGGAGGGAGGGAGAGAGAGGTGAGGAGAGAGAAAGGGGGAGAGGGAGGGAGGGAGAGAGAATATGAATTCGTGCACACATGCTACTGCAGAAACAATCTCAGACTGAATTGTAATATCCCAAACCCCACATTTATAAGGGAAACAAGCCACTGTCTGGGACACGCGCCAAAATAAAGATTTGGTGGAGGAAATGTTGATACTAATGGTTGGACATGTGTTTTTGGATTGCCGGTGGATTTGCGGTTCTCTGTCTCTTATTAGAATGTCACTGAGGAGCTTCATTGAAAATGGAGGCCTTCCTATAACAATGTAAATGGAAAGAATGAATACAAAAATGAAACCAAACATGGTTTAACCACAAGCAGCCCAGTCCTGAAAGACACAAGGGAAAGGTCCCTGTCCCTTCCTTCTCTGCAGAGGAAAGGAACATGACATACACTGTCAGACGTAGGTGATGGGTGGCACTGTTTCTCTCTACTCAAAATTCTTTGTTATGAGCAATAGCCCACCACGTACGGGAGAGGCAAGGATATGTTGGAAATGGAGGCATTCACTCTCTTCATGAAGGTTACAAGGAAAATAATTTTTAAAAAATGAACCGGAAGTCTTCAAGCAAGAACTGGGTGGCCACTTCTCAGGCTCATCCTGGAGAGGCTTCTCATTCCAGCAAGAATGGGCCACCAAGGTCCCTTTCGGCTGCTTGGAGACTCCATAACTGTCCTGTCCTCCTTTCCATGGTGACATTACCAAAGCGAACCTGAGAAGGTGAGCTTTGCCATCTCTCACACTCTCCTAAGCTTAGCACTAACTCTACTGCTTTGCATAACCAGATTCTGGCTTTTCCTGCTAAAGGTCTTTCCTTAGGTTTGCTAACAGGAGCCAGAAAAGTGTCCTCCTGGTACAGGGCTTCTGGGTAAAGTCACACAATTTCCAACCACAGAGGGAATCTTGGTTTGAGTCACAGCAATTAGGGGAGGCCTGACATTAGCCCGAGATTGCGACTGTAGCGTAAGTTGACTTTTCTGTCTTCCTGTGGAGCAAATTTGAGCTCTCCTTTTAGTTCATCTGAGCATTTTAATTAGGGATCCAGAAGAAGAACTCCAAAGGCAAACCATTTTAAAGCCCATTCACATCCACATTTGGGAGGAGGCAGCTGCCTCCTGCTAACAGGAATCAGTAAGGAGCTCAAGTCTTCTTGAGCAAAGAATGGATGTCAGGGAGGGGGGTGTGGAAGGAAAGAAGGCTGCTGGACTTGGCGGATTTCTACGCAATGTCCAGATGGATGGCCTAAATTGTAAAGGCCAATTGCCAATGCCATCTCCATGATTTTCTCATGTTATTTCTAACAGTGGTTCCCTCAGATGAAAAACCTGTTTCAAAGAGCCCAGTTTCAGAAACTGGGGCACGTTCTTGGCCGTTAAGAGTAACCAGTAGAACAGATGAATTCCTCTTTCCTAGTAGCCTGCTGTAGTGGCTAGAGTTGGCCCTAAAGCTAGGAAAGGCTGAGTTTAAGACCCTGGGATATATACTGGCTAGATACTCTGTGAGTACCCCTGGCTCACGTGCTCTCCTCTAGTGGAGAAGGAGCTCCTCTTCAGGCTGGACTCTCCACAACTGCAACTCGGCTTCACTTAAATCCAATTCACACACAAGCCAAGAAATCATCCCGTGATGCCATTGGTCCTCTTTGAAAATGGAGGATGAACAATAACAGCCACCACCCAGTAAAATCACAGACCTCTGAAAATCCCTTTCCCGAGAGAGCCCTTCCACATACAATGGTTTCCCTTTTGAGTTTGCCTTCTGGATACCTAATTAAATTACTGGAAAGGCAGAGCCACAGTCACCCTCTAAGCCCTGTCTCCTCTAGCTTCCCATCCTCAGGTCTCTTTGCCTCCCCAGCCTCCTGCTCACACTTCTCTTCCTCTAGAAATGCTCCGCACCCATGTTGGCATTCAGTTTGTGGCATGAGAACCAAACAAGAAAAAAACAAAACAAATCCCCAGGATACACACTGCTTCAAAAATCATTCAATAATCACCCGAAAAGAGCCACAGTTATTCCTAAATACTGCCCTGTTTACCTAAAAACCTGTCCCTTGACCATGTGACCCACAGCAAGAGTGGTACCTAGAGTCGAGAAAACCTGGGTTCTAGGTTCTTCCTCAAGTCACTAAATCACTTTGAACTCTCAGTGTCTTCATCAAAATGGGGTGGGAGAGGGAGGAATCAATGGATTGAAAGCAGGGCCCAGAGATGGAAATTCCTGGGTTCAAATCTGACCTCATATAGTTCTCAACTGTGTGACCTTGGCTAAATCACTTAGCCCCCATTGCCTAACCCTTAACACTCTTCCATCTTAAAACCAATACACACTATTGATTCTAAGATGGAAATTAAGAGTTTCTTGTTTTAATGAGGTCTAGGGGGAGATTCATAGACCCTAGAGTTCATGTTAAAATGCATGGGTTTAAGATTCTATTATACCCAAGGGTCAAGGTAACCTGAGGCATTAATCAAAAACAGCCCTTCACGTTGAGGCTGGACGAAAAACATCTCCATTAAGGATCCTAGTTGATGTGTTTTGAAGACTTATCACTACTTATGGACAAGTCAAAGAGCAAGGATAAGGCGCACACACACACACACACACACACACACACACACACACACACACACACACACAGCAATAGTATATCACTAAAAACCAGCATAGCTGAGACAGAAAATTATAACACTATATGAGTTAAGACACAGAGCTGAGACCCTTTGGAATGTCCAACATCTAACTGCCCTTGAAAGCCCAAGATTCTACTATATCCTGTTGCCAGGGTTACCCCCCACCTCCACTCTTCATAATTCCACTCTCTCTTTTCTATGTACCTGCATATCCATATTGTTCCACAAGAATGAATTTTGGAATTCTTTACCAAATTGTGCCACACTTATAGGCAAACCAAGGGGCACAGTGCTAGAATAGAGTGCACACAAACACTCAGAGAAAAAAAAGAGAGAGAGAGAGAGAGAGAGAGAGAGAGAGAGAGAGAGAGAGAGAGAGAGAGCAAGTCTAAACTGACAAATTACCATTCAAGCTGGTTGTTCAGATGCTACTTCTCTGGATATTAACATACAAAACTGAGGAGCCATAGAATGTCCAACATCTGATTAGGTAAAGATCATAGATCCTATTATATGCAGTCGTCAGTGTTATCCCAGGATTATAATCCCAAGATTTGCTTTATTTTAATGCAGGACATCAAGGGTGTCCCTTAAGGATCTTTCTTGACTTCTACTGAATCATACCCATGGACAGACCAGAGGGGTTCATAAACATAAAAACATACATACAGAAGACAACAAGCTATTAAGGATTAAGAAACATAGTTGGGGGAGGATGACAAGGTCCTGATTCTGTCAAGATGTGTTAATATATAAAGAGCTGAGGCTCTCTGGGATGTCCAGTCTCTGGTGTTCATGAAGATCAATGATTCTCTTCCACCCTTTATAATTCCAAATATCACTTTTTTATGAGCCTGCATATCCATATTGTCCCTCAACTATGAATTTTGAAATTCTTTGCCAAATTATGCCAAAAATATAGGCAAACAAAGGGACAGAGTGGGAGAATAGAGTTCACGCACATGCAGACACACCCACACACACAAACACACACATATACACACACAACATAAGGCCGACAATGACAACCTAGCAAAGTTGAGTTAGTACTTGCAGATCCATATACTCAGTATAATAAGATATAGAGCTGAGGCTCTCTTACCAGTTTGCACCTCACCTTGAAAGTCCAAGATAATGTCATGTCCAGTTGCTAAGGCTACATCTCGCCTTCCTTGTGATCCCAAATATCACTTTATTTTGATTCTCGTCATCAAGAAGCACCATGTCAAGGCTTTGTGTTTGTTTTGCTGGTTGTCTCAATACCTACTCATGGACAAACCAAAAGGGAAAGAGAGAAAATCAGGGATTTGTATACACATGATAACACACACACACACATGGCAACAGTCCAGCACTGAAAAACCAACATGACTGGGACAGAATATTAATTATAAAACTTTATGAGTTAAGACACAGAGCTGAGACTCTGGAATGTCCAACATCTAACTGCCCTTGAAAGCTCAAGATTCTGTTATATCCAGTTGCCAGGGTTACCCCCCACACACCCATTATAATTCCAAATCTCTCTAGTCTATGAGCCTGCATATCCATATTGTATCCCAAGGATGCATTTTGGAATTCTTTGACAAATTGTGCCAAACTTATAGGCCACCCAAGAGGCACAGTGCTAGAATAGAGTGCAAACAAACACTGAGAGAGAGAGAGAGAGAGAGAGAGAGAGAGAGAGAGAGAGAAGAGAGAGAGAGAGGAGAGAGGAGAGAGAGAGAGAGAGACAGAGACAGAGACAGAGACAGAGACAGAGACAGAGAGAGACAGAGAGAGACAGAGAGAGGACAGAGAGAACAGAGAAAGAGAGAAGGAGAGAGTGAGGGAGAGAGGGGGGAGGGAGGGAAAGGGAGACAGAGACAGACAGACAGAGACAGACAGAGAGAAAGAGAGGGAGGGAGGGAGGAAGGGAGAGAGAGAGAGCTATTCTACAGTGACAATTTACCATTCTTGAGTTGGTTGTTGTTCAGATGCTGATTCTCTGCTTCTCTAAGCATTAACCTACAGAAAAGAGAAGCCATAGAATGTCCAACATCTGATGGTAAAGATCATAGATCTTATTGTGTCCAGTTTTCAGTGTTATCCCAGGATTTTAATCCGAATATTTGCTTTATTTTAATGCTGGACAATAGGGGTGTCCCTAAAGGATCTTTCTTGACTTCTCCTGAATCATACCCATGGACAGACCAGAGGGGTTCATAAACTTGAAAACATACACACAGAAGTCAATAAGCCATTAAGAATTGAGAAACATAGTTTCATGTGGGGGAGGACGTCAAGTTCCTGATTCCATCAATGTGTTAATATATACAGAGCTGAGGTTCTCCTGAATGTCCAGTCTCTGGTGTTCATGAAAAACAAAGATGCTCCCATGTCCAGTTGTCAGGGTTATCCCCCCCCCCCACTTATAATTCCAAAACTCTCTTTTCTATGAGTTTGCATATCCACATTGTCCCTCAAGGATGCATTTTGGAATTCTGTGACAAATTGGGGCAATTGTATAGGGACACCCAAGGGCACGGTGGAAGAATAGTATTAACACAACACACACACAGACACAGAGGAACAGTCCAGCATTGAAAAAACTAACATAGCTGGGAAAGAATATTAATTATAAAACTATATGAGTTAAGATACAGAGCTGAGACCCTTTGGAATGTCCAACATCTACCTGTCCTTGAAAGCTCAAGATTCTATTATTTCCAGTTGCCAGGGTTACCCCCAACCTCCACCCTTTATAATTCCAAATCTATCTTTTCTATGAGACAGAACATCCATATTGCCCCTCAAAGATGCATTTTGGAATTCTTTGCCAAATTGTGTCAAACTTATAGGCAAACCAAGGGCAGAGTGGGGGAAGAGAATGCACACAGTGTGAGAGAGAGAGAGAGAGAGAGAGAGAGAGAGAGAGAGAGAGAGAGAGAGAGAGAGAGAGAGACAGACAGACAGACAGAGAGAGAGAGAGAGAGAGAGAGAGAGAGACAGACAGAGAGAGAGAGAGAGAGAGAGAGAGAGAGAGAGAGAGATAAGAAGAAAGAAAGGGAGAGAGGGAGAACAAGAGAGAGTGAAAGAGAAAGAGAGAACATGAGAGACAGAGAAAGACAGGGAAAGAGAGAGAGACAGAGTAAGAAAAGGAAAGAAAGAGAGAGAAACAGAGACAGAAACAGAGAGACAAAGAAAGTGAGACAGAGAGAGCAAGAGAGAGAGAGATAGCTTACACTGACAACTTACTATTCCCAAGTTGGTGTGTTCACATTCGGCTTCTCTGCTTCTGTGGGCATTAATATACAGAACAGAGCCATAGAATGTACAAAATCTGAAGATAAAGATCACAGATTTTTTCTCTCTGGTTATCATGGTTTGTCCATGATTATAATCCCAGGAATTGCTTTATTTTAATGCTGGACATCAGGGGTGTACCTTAAGGATTCTTCTTAGCTTGTCCTGAATCATACCCCATGGACAAACGAGAGGGGTTCATAAACTTAAAAACATACATAGAGAAGGCAACAAGCCATTAAGGATTAGGAAACATAGTTGGGGGAGGATGTCAAGGTCCTGATTCTGTCAGGATGAGTTAATATATACAGAGCTGAGGCTCTCTGGGATGTCCAGGCTCTGGGTGTTCATGAAGAGCAAAGATGCTCTTATGTCCAGATACCCACCCTTTATAATTCCAAATATCTTTTTCTCTGAGCCTTCATATAGATATTATCCCTCAAATGTGCATTTTGAAATTTTTTGCCAAATAGAGCCAAACTTGCAGGCAAACCAAGGGCACAGTGGGGGGAATAGAGTTCACACACACACACAAACACACAATAAAGTCAACAATGACAAGCTAGCAAGGTTGACTTAGTACTTGTAGATCCATATATTATGTGTAATAAGATAAAAGAGCTGAGGCTCTCTAACAAGTTTGCACCTTACCTTGAACGTCCAAGATAATGTCATGTCCAGTTGCTAAGGCTACATCTCGCCTTCTGCTGTGATCCCAAATATCATGTTATTTTGATTCTAGTCACCAAGAATCACCATGTCAAGGCTTTGTCTTTGATTTGCTGGTTATCGCAAGACTTACTCATGAAAAAAAACAAAGGGCAAGGTGAGAAATCAGGAATTTGTACACAAATGTGCACACACACAAGGCAACAGTCCACAAAGCTGGGATAGAAATATTAATTATAAGACTATATAAGTTAAGATACAGAGCTGACTGAGACTCTTGAATGCCCAACATCTACCCTCCCCTTGAAAGCTCAAGGTTCTGTTATATCCAGTTTGCCATGGTTACCCCTCACCTCCACCCTTTATAATTCCAAATCTCTCTTTTCTATGAGCCTGCACATCCATATTGTCCCTCAAGGCTGCACTTTGGAATTCTTTCAAATTGTACCACACTTATAAGGCAAAAAAGGGGCACAGTGCTAGAATAGAGTGCACACAAACACTGAGAAAGAGAGAGACAGAGAGAGAGAGAGACAGAGACAGAGACAGAGAGACAGAGAGAGACAGAGACAGAGACAGAGAGACAGAGAGAGACAGAGAAAGAGAGAGGAAGCCTACACTGAACACTTACCATTCTGACTTGGTTGTTCAGATGGTACTTCTCTGGGAATTAACATACAGAACTGAGGATCCATAGAATGCCCAACATCTGATGGTAAAGATCACATATGCTATTCTATTCCAGTTGTCAATGTTATCCCAGGATTTCAATCTCAAAATTTGCTTTATTTTAATGCTGGACATCAAGGGTGTCCTTTAAGGATCTTTCTTGGCTTGTCCTGAATCATACCCATGGACAGACCAGAGGGTTCATAAACTGAAACATACATAGAGAAGGCAACAAGCCATTAAGGATTAGGAAACATAGTTGGGGGGGAGGATGTCAGGTCCTGATTCTGTCAGGATGTGTTAATATATACAGAGCTGAGGCTCTCCAGGATATCCA